>NC_056729.1:1305832016-1305942016 GCF_019279795.1 Protopterus annectens
ATATATATATATATATATATATATATATACATATATATATATATATATATATATATATAAATATCCAGAGATATCTATATATCTATATATATATATATATACAAATATATGAACAGATATACATGCAAATGCCGACAACTACGTCCAGGTATACACATCAAGTTACATATATGTATGCAGATATATGTCTCCGTAGGTATATACGGACATAGTTAGAAATATGTAGGCAAATATATATACCCACAGAGGTATATATGGCCAGACATCTGTAGATACCAATGGTAGATGAACAGAAATGTATATGCCCTCATGCACCATTAATGGGTCCGAGAGGCCCCAAACAATATACGTCATATAAGAATTTGCATACCGCCTGCCCAGCCAAACACATCTGTCCTGCAATACATTATCAAGCTCATTGTATTGTATGTCTGTCATTGAACTAGGGAATTAAATTAGCCCTCTGTTATGTTTCACATGATGACATCACATACCCCTCTCCCCTACCCACTAGGCGCGCCAGGCAGTACAGGGCCATCCAACCCAGGCCATCCCCAACCCATAAATGCATAACCCACAGTTCCGATTCCCCCCACCCACAGCACACGCACAGCCACCATCCCAACCCTGGTTGCCAGCCCGTAGTTACCACACCACCACACATTGCCCCCCCCACTCCCCTCGGGACCTATCCCGTATGATGTCCCGACCCAAGTATCCTAGGTGTGGCATATGCTGTAGTCCATGCACATAGCCATGGGTACCTATGTAACCCTGGGTGTAGACGAAAGTTGAATACCCACTGTCCAGGTTGTCTCGCATGGGACGAATGTATTCCTGGTAATAACAATAGATTTCATGTGTGACTCTGTGTACACTAACGGATTTAGTTGTAGGTATCGCAAAGCATACGTGGCACACAAGGTTGGCCGGTATGCACACGAAACACAGTATCCAGCAATAGCAGTCAACATTACAGGGTATGTAGCTAAATATGCAGAGGTATGTGTGTTTGTATATATACCCATAACTAAATAGATATATACCTCTCCCACTCTGTAGTACAAATGTATACGTACTTAGACATATATATAAATACCCACATATGGATATATACATATGCAGACACCCATACATCCACATGTCGTTAGATATATACAGCAATATATATATATATATATATATATATATATATATATATATATATATATATATATATGTATATGTGTATATATATATATATTTATATATGTATATATATATATATATATATATATATATATATATATATATATATATATATATATATATATATATATATATATATATATATATATGTATATATACATATATATTTATATATAGATATATATATATATATATATATATATACATTGAAATATATACATTTATACATACATATATATATATATATATATATATATATACACGTATGAACCTATGAACCTATATATATATATATATATATATATATATATATATATATATATATATATATATATATATATGACATATGTTCACAGGCCATGCCAATGGAGGTGAGGGGCCCAATCAACATACGTGTAACACCAAGCATTAACCCCCCCCCCAGCCAGACAGGGGAAACATACAAACACTCAAAAAATGTAAACAATCCACTGCTCCCCAGACCAAAGGCAGGATAAACCTGAGGGGGGGATACAGTGGACCCGCTAAGTCTAATCTTGGAATAGAGACAGGAGCGTCCCTTGTGGGACTCCAGAAAAATGTTCTTGTTATAGGGGGATGCCTGTGCAATGACCTTTAAGGCAGGGCATGTACATACCCAGACTACAAGGGTGGGAAAGCCTGATGACCCATGGGTCGAGACAATGTACGAGATGGGTCCTGTGAAGTGGAGAGTGGGCAGTGTGTAGTGGTATGTTTAGACCTGACCTGCACCCGGATTAAGGATAAGTGCTGTAGAGAAGGTGCAGGTGGGGGAACTATGGGTATGTAATTATGGGTCTAGAAGTGCAGGTGTTGGCTGGAGTGGTTTTATTCGGACTGCCCCAGAGATGTAAGCAATAGTGTTCATTGGGCAGAGCTGCCGCCCAACGAGCAGCCACTCCCACTATGAGTCCCACTGCAGCACAGTCTATTTTACATGGCAAAGTACGGTATAACCAGATGTATTGTTGCAAATTCCACTAAATAACACCAAAGAACACATGGTCGCAACAACCCACTGTAGGCATGTAAGCCAAACTAATTGGCATCACATGGTATTATTGTTGTCCCCACCCCCACCCAGGGGTGTGAGTGTCCAAACCCAGCTCCAAATATAGTGTATATACACAGCTATTGCTGGAGAAGAAATGGCCACCTGTGGACCTTCCCATCAGCCTACCTGCACATCCCTGGACATTTCCCCTTCTATCTGCCCCTCTGTGTGCCCCATTAACACCACTTACCTATCAACGCCTGTTTCATTACTATTACTGCTCACAGTCACAGGTAGGTGACACTGTCTTCCCCAACTATATTGGCAGAATCTGGAACCCCCTACCCACGTGTACTATGTCAGCTGTCCCATATGACACATGTAAAAAACACATGAAGGAACACCTCAAGCACACTTGGAGCACCACATGCTCACCACCTGGTGAAGCCCCCCCCCCCCAACTAACACTCTATACCCCTACACCAACTAGTGAAACCGACACATCCTGTCCTAACTGCATGCAAATCCCAATATCCTGCATACCTTCCCTATTGCTCCACCACCAATCATTCCAATGGCCTACTATACAGTTGCAATGTTCCCCCCTCTACCGACCTAACTACTTCTTCACTATTCACTTCTACTCTAATACACAGGTATGGCATAACTAAACCTAACCTGAATACCTCTGTGTAACCTATCCAGAACTGCTAAACTGGAATCTCAATTCACCATAAACTAATCTATGTCAACAGTCATACCTGACATGAAACCTGACCTAAGCATGTATAATACCGACATGTTAATGTGAACTAAGCATGAAGAATGTGGTACGTAGCTATGTTAAGTCTGTTACTCTCTATAAATGTGTACACCTCAGTACTATATGTAATATGTAGCTGGAGATTACTGTGGAGCTTCACTCCCCAGGCCACCGCTGGCAATGGAGAAGCATCCAGTTGGATTGTCCCAGACAACAAATGTGAACTAAATACATGAAGTAGCGCAGGGGTATGCTGCTGCAAGTGAGATTTCTCTTGTTTAGGTGGCGGTAAGCAATGCCCACACTGGTTAAGCAATGTGGAGGCCAACCCAGTGTAAGATGCCGTAACCGGAGGTCAGCAGATATGAGCCACTCGCACACCAGCACATACCCGCCTACACTTCCTCTACAGTGCCTTAGGCCCTCTGTAGCCAACAGCTCTCATCGTACTCATTAACAAAATAATCTGCACTCCCAAGCTCCAACCCCCCCCCCCCACTGCACACTATAGTCTAAGTGAGTTACCAAAGAAATAAACTTTCAAGACCGGAAAAACAAACTAGCGAAAACCACCGCTGATTCAAAAGCTAAGAACTCGACTCAGGCCAGTCCAAAACTGAGTCGAGTTCTTAGCTTTTGAATCAGCGGTGGTTTTCGCTAAGTGAGTTACCACTAAGGCATGGCAGATACACATTCAGCTGCTGTTATCACAAACATATCCTGCTGAAGCTTGGGTCAAGACAGTATAATGGAGGAGTACCGACACGTGCAGAGAGGGAAATGTGTGGAGGTGTGGTATGGCTGGGCTAGCAACTGGGGAATGGATGGATGCTGTGTACGTGGAGCTCAGGGGCCGGGGGAAGGAAACATAGGTATTAAAATATGGTAGAAATATGCAAATGAAGCAGAACAGCAATAGTTTAGTAGGTAGAGCATCCGACCAATGAGCAGGCATTCCCAGTTCGGGTCCCACTGTAGCACAGTCTATTTTACACAGCAAAGCATGTTATAAACAATATTTTTGTTGCAAGACCCACAAAATAGCTGAAATATATGAACTGGAGTACCGCAAGATATGCACATGTGACGTATCAATGACAGACGGAATAAGGCACTAGTAAGCAGGTTTAAGCACAAATAAGCAGTAGTAAGCATGTATAAGCACTAGTAAGCGTGTTAAGTGTGTTTGCATGGGGGTAAGCATTACCTAAACAAAATAAGCAAAGTAGAAGCTACCTGAGTGTTAGAAACTGTAACCGGAGGTTAGCAGTGCTTAGCTCCACACAAACCCGCACAAACCCACTTACAACTGCTTTAAAGTGCCTTAATAACTCAGTATCCAACCACCAGTGTTTTGCACCACCAACAAAATAAACAGATCCTGCAGGGCTCAAACCTAGGACCCTGCACACCATAGACAAAGGGAGTTATCACTAAGCCATAACAGATACAAATGAAGTAGATGTTTTCAGAAACATATCATTCAGTCCAGTCATGCAACAGCACAGAGAAAGTATACCTATAGCTAGATGGACGTGTCTGTGTGTGTGTGTATGCAAATATATTACTAACTGAATGGATACAACATATCTATGGATGTAGTCACATATATATATATATATATATATATATATATATATATATATATATATATATATATATATATATATATATATATATATATATATACACACACACCACACACATATATATATATATATATTTATATATATATCAACAAATAAAAAATGCAAAGTGGTATGAGCAGACTGTATTCCCAAACAACCAGTATTTGCAGAAAAATATAGGAAACACCAGACCACAGCAGATAGTATCAAATAAAGCTTCAAAGTTTAATCCACAGTACAAAAATAGTGAGCGCTTTCATAGCTAGAGCTACTTCATCAGACAACTCAATAAACTTCACAGGAATTTTTAAAAACAGCAACAGCCTATCGGTGTCAGTTCTCAAAAAACAATTAGCTTAATAGCCACTGATTTAAAGGAGAAGCACTAGATAGAGACATAATATCAACTAATAAAACATTAAAATGAATAAAAATACATAAAAGTGCATATATAGAGACTTTATCTGCATAGTGGCTTATTAACCAAAACCAGTTTAATACAAACTTTATCATTCAGGCCTTTGCCATGTTCGCACGCATCTTAATAATCCATTCAAGCTCTTTAGGCTCTACCAAATTCTTAATTGCACCACCTCTGCATCCTAGCTGAACTTTCTCAATTACCATGAACTGAAAGTTATGTGTTGTCCCTGATACTAGAACATGCCTAGCCAGGGCATTAGTTCCTGCCCCTCTGTTTATGTCATATATGTGTTCTCTAATCCTATCACAAAACCTTCTTGTGGTCATGCCCACATAGAATGAGCAACATGTAGTACAGAAAGCTAGGTACACAATGTTAGTGGTATTACAATCAGCTGTAAGTCTGAAATACGTAGTCTTTCCAGTGTCTGATTGTCTAAAATGCCCTCTCTTGTCAATATATTGACAGTACTTACAGGACTTACAGGGTTTTGTCCCATATACGGCAGTTGTAGGTTAAACATCTATTGCTTGCTTATACCTGGGGCCACATAAGAGTCTCTTAAGGGATTTCTTGTTCTTATAGGCATATTGAGGGGTGGTCCCTACCAGAGATTTAACTAAGTCATCAGAACATAGTATATCCCAGTTCCTATGGTAGATGTTCTGCAGCAATCTAATATTACTCGCATACGTAATGGGAATTCTTAGCAGGTTATCCTTCCTGCTCTTTTCCTCATAAACTTGACCTTGATTGAAAAAGTATGGTTTCCCCACCTTTCTCCTTTGAGAACTCATACTCGAAGTAATGGAAAGAACCTCTCTCCTCCCATACACTCTCTCTATAAATATATCTTCTAGCTGATGTATTTCTTTCTCAAACTTGTCATCCTCTGCTGTTAGTCTTGAAGTCCTTAATGCTTGTCCTTTTATTACATTAGTGAAGACATGTTGGGGGTGCATGTGTTGCCTATGGACATAGGTATTCCTATAGCATTCCTTATGGATGATTTCAGTACAAAAATCCCCTGTATTTTTCCTAGTTATACCAACGTCTAAAAATTCAGCATTCTTATTCGAACTGTGGGCTGTGAATTTCAAAAAGTGTGTACTTCTATTGATGTCAGTCAAGAACTGCTGTAGATTTGTAGCACTTCCTTCCCACAAAAGGAAGAGGTCATCTACAAATCTCCGATAAAATATCACTTTCTCTGACAATGTTCCTTCAATAATATGCTGTTTTTCCCATTTTGCCATAACAAGGTTTACGTAGCTATTGGCACATGAAGTGCCCATAGTCACGCCATCCGACTGTTTATATATGCACTGTTCAAACATAAAGATGTTATTCTCCAGTATAATTTCAACCAGGAAACATAGAAGATCAATAGTTCTGGTATCATACACTCCGTCTTCCTTGAGATATTGACACAAAAACTCTAGTCCTACTCCACTGGGAATTACAGTAAACAGGGACTGTACATCCAAAGTGACCATTAAACAATCCATAGTGGGTGGAAAATGACTGATATGATCATGTAGATCCGTTAAAAAATGTTTCGTATACCTAAGAATACATTTATTCCTGGCTAGTACAGGTTAAGTGTTCTACATAAATCGATAGTGGTTCAGTCCACCATCCTTGCCCAGCCACAATGGGTCTCGTCGGTGGATTATGTGGATGCTTGTGTATCTTGGGCAGTCCCTGTATTATAGGAGTAGTGGGAGCATCTATTAGGAAATAATTATACAACTTCATGGTGATTTGGCTGCATTGCATACATTCAAATAAATCATTGCGTATTCTACAAACACAATTGTCAATCTGTATTTGCTCTATTCTCTCATATACTACTTCATTGTTTAACATAGTAAACATAACATCCCTGTAGAACATGTAATCCATGATAACAAGTGGTCCCGCTTTATCAGCTGGTCTAAAACAAATTGTATGATCCTTACAAAATGTTTCAAATGCTGACCTTTCATCACAGTTCAAGTTCACAAAACATTTAGTATGGCTCCTACTGTCATACAATGAATAAATATCATTAATGCAAGCCTTCTCAAATGCTTCAGTGACTCCCGCAGTTATAGGTACATAATCACTGGCCTTTCTAAACAGATTAATGCTTTTATTACTTACATTTCCATCCTAAAAATGCAGCTTCAACATTGTTTCTAGTAAATGTCTTCAGTTCAATGATGTTCTCTGTAATCGTCATACGGCTAGCTGATATAAAACTTGTGCCCTTACTAAGAACAGATTGTTCATCTTTGCTCAAACTGCGACTAGAGATATTCCAAATTATTGTACGTTTTTCGTTTGCCACATCCTTTTGATTGTGAGGGGATTCTCCACTTCTGTTGGTGTTTTCCGCTTCAAGCGGCCTCTGCCCTGACTTCGTTGCTGAAAATTTGGTGCGCGAATCGGGTATGGCATCATCAAGCATTTGTTGTCCTCTCTAGGGTGTTCGTTCGTTTTTTCATTGCAGTTCAAAATATGTGGGGTCTCTTTCCTACGTGCTCCACTTACACCTGATGGTGAGGCTATGACATCAGCACCTACTGTCCTAGGCTGGCTAATCTGAACACAAGGGGGAGCTTCCTTGTTCCCGGTTACATGCTCTGTATTCATATTTAAGGTGGAACTGGACGTAGCCATGTCTGATACAGTATTATCAGTTCTTACTGAGTTTCTACATGCAAACGAACTCAAATTACTGTTGTTTTGTTCTCTTTGACAGGCGAACACACGTCCAGCCGAAAAATCATTGTTATCCATTTGAATCTTCTTCTTTTTGTAGCTCAACAATTGTTGCTCATATGCATTAATAGTTTCAATCATGTGTTCTACCTTAATGTCTACTAATGCAGAGGGGTACTTTTCATATAATTCCATTTGCTGTTTGTCTGTGTTATCTGCCAACTGATCCTCCTCTGGTTTAAAAAATCAGATCAGTAGTTTCATGTAGTTGTAGCTTCTTTCCAAGTTTATCTGTTACCACTGTACAAGTCTCTATATATATTTCCATAAGATGGCATATTTAAAACTCTTAACCCACAAGGCACAATACGAAGATTTAAGCATGCTTTGAAGTGAAATCTCTGCATACGTAGTCTTACCAATTTTTGTGTATCATTCTCAAGTTTATTTAAGTCTCTTCTCAGTGAGTTCAAATCATACTCACAGTAAGTCTCATTCGTATTTATAAGAAATATCCAGAGATATATACATATATATACAAATATATGAACATATACATGCAAATGCTGAAAACTACATATATATGTCAACATCTATATGTCCACATATACACAGCAAGTTACATATATGTACGCAGATATATGTCTCCATAGGTATATACGGACATAGTTAGAAATATGTAAGCAAATATATATACCCACAGAGGTATATATGGCCAGATATAGATAGCAATGGTAGATTAACAGACACATATATGTCCACATGCACCGTGAATGGGCTTGAGAGGCCCCAAACAATATACTTCACATACGAACTGGCATACCTCCCGCCCAGCCAAACACGTCCGCCCTGCAATACACCACCAAACTCATTGTATTGTACGTGTGTCATTGAAATTGGGATTTAAATTAGCCCTCTGTTATGTTTCACATATTGACATCACATCCCCCTCTCCCCCACCCACTAGGCGGGCCGAGCAGTACAGGCCCATCCTACCAAGGCCATCCCCGACCCATACATTCATTACTCACAGTTCCACTTCCCCCCACCCGCTGCACACACGCAGCCACCATCCCTACCCTGGTTATTGGCCCGTAGCTACCACACCACCACACATTGCCCTCCCTCCACTGCCCCCCCAGGACCCATGCTGTATGTTGTCCCGACCCAAGTATCCTAGGTCTGGTACACGCTGTAGTCCATGCACATAGCCATGGGTACCTTTGTAACTCTGGGTGTATGCGAAAGTTGAATACCCAATGATAGGGTTGTCCCGCATGGGACGAATGTTACCCTGGTACTAACAATAGATTTCACATGTGACTTAGAGTACACAAACGGATTTAGTTGTAGGTACGGCAAAGCATACGTGGCACACAAGGTCAGCCGTTATGCAAACGAAAAACACAGTACCCAGAAATACAAGTCTACATTACAGGATATGTAGCTAAATATGTACAGGTATGTGTGTGTGTATATATTCCCATAACTAAATATATATATATATATATATATATATATATATGTATATACCTCTCCCTCTCTGTAGTACAAATGTATACATACATAGACAGACATATATATAAATACCCACATATAGATATGTACATATGCAGATACCCATACATCCACACGTCGTCAGATATATATACAGCAATAAATATATATATATATATATATATATATATATATATATATATATATATATGTATATATATATATATATGTGTGTGTGTGTGTGTGTGTGTATATATACACACACACACACACACACACACACACACACACACACACACACACACACACACACACACACACACACACACACACACACACACACACACACACACATATATATATATATATATATATATATATATATATATATATATATATATATATATATATATATATATATATATGTGTGTGTGTGTGTGTGTGTGTGTGTGTGTATATATATATATATATATATATATATATATATATATATATATATATATATATATACATACACAGATACATAGCTATGATATGATACAGCACATAGGAATGACATATGTTCACAGGCCATGCCAATGGGGTTGAGGGGCCTAATCAACAAAAGTGTAACACGTAGCATTCCCCCCTCCCTCCAGCCAGACAGGGGAAACATACAAACAAACACACAAACAATGTAAACAATCCATTGCTCCCCAAACCACAGTCAGGACACAAGCAGGAGGGGAACACTGTGGACCCGCCAAGTCTAATCTTGCAACAGAGACCGGAGCATCCCTTGCGGGACACCCCAAAAATTGATGATGATTGTAGTCAGTCCCTGTAATGGTTTATCTCTGCAGGCCGTGTACGCACACGGACTACAAGGTTGGGAAAACCTGATGACCCATGGGTTGAAACAACGTATGACATGGGTCCCGAGACATGGAGAGTGGGAAGTGTGTAGTGGTGTGGTTAGACCCAACCTGCACCCACAGTAAGGATGAGTGCTGTAGAGGAGGGGCAGGTGGGGGAACTATGGGTATGCAATTATGGGCCTAGGCATGTAGGTATTGGCTGGCGTGCTTCTATTTTGACCACCCTGGGGATGTAAGCAATAATGCAAATTGGGCAGAGCCTCTGCCTAACGAGCAGCCATTCCCAGTACGGGTCCCACTGCAGCATAGTCTATTTTACATGGCAAAGTACAATATAACCATATGTGTTGTTGCAAAACCCACTACATAACACCAAAGAACACATGGTTGCAACACCCCACTGTAGGCATGTAAGCCAATCTAATTGGCATCACACATTATTATTGTAGTCCTCACCCCCACCCAGGGGTGTGAGTGTCCAATGCAAACTCCAAATACAGTGTATATGCACAGCTGTTGCTGTAAAAGACATGGCCAGCTGTGGACCTTCCCTGCAGCCTTCCTGCACATCCCTGGATAATTCCCCTACTAACTCCCCCCTTTATGCCCCATGAACACCGCTTACCTATCAACCCCTCTTCCATTTCTATTAATGTTTAATGTTACACTTAGATGGCACCCTCTTCCCCAACTATATTGCCAGAATCTGAAACCCCCAACCCACATGTATTACCTCTGCTGTCCCACAGGACACATGTAAATAACACATGAAGGAACACCACAAGCACACTTGGATCAGCACAGGCTCACCACCTTGCGAAATCCCCCCCCCCCAACTCACACACTATACCACTACATCAACTAGTGGAACTGACACCTCTTGCCTGCCTCACATACAAATCCCAACATCCGACAAACCTTCCTTATTGCTCCCCATCCAATTATTCCAACAGGCTACTATACAGTTACAATGTCACCCCTATTACCTACCTACCTACTCCTTCTCTATTCCCCTCAACTGTACCACACAGGTATGGAATAACTAAACCTACCCTGAATACCTGCGTGTAACCTATCCAGAACTGTTAAACTGGAATCCAACTTCACCTTAAACTGACCTTTGCCAACAGTCATACCTGACATGTAAACCTGACCTAAGCATGTATAATACCGATATGTTAACATAAACTAAGCATGAAGAATGGGGGACGTATCTATGCTATGTCTTCAGTATTAAATGGAATTAGTAGCTGGGGTCACTGCGGAGCTCTACTCCCTGGGCCACCACTAAAAATGGACAAGCATCCAGTCGGATTGTCCCAGCCCACCAATGTAAACTAAATACATGAAGTAGAGTGCAGGTATGTGTAAGCCTGCTTGGGCAGCGGTAAGCAATTACCACACTGGTTAAGCAATGTAGATGCTAACTCAGTGCAAGACACTGCAACCAGAGGTCAGCAATGCTGAGCCTCGCACAAGCCAGCACATACCCGCCTACAATTGCTCTACAATGCCTTAGTCACTCTGTAGCCAACAGCTGTCATCGTGGCCATTAACAAAATAATCTGCACTGCCAGGTTGCAACCTCCCAACCCTGCACACTATAGTCTACTTGAGTTCCACTAAGCCATGGCAGATACACATTCAGCTGCTGTGATCACAAACATATCATCCAGCACAGTCGATCAACAGTATAAGAAATGTATGTAAGTGCGTAGATTAATACCAGCAAACATGTATACATTGCTCAACAACAGTATTACGAGCAGTCTATGTGCATCAAATAACACTGCCTGCCCAATCATACTGTGAGAACAGTAGTCTTGCATTATACCAAAGAGAAAAATGAAAAATGGTGCACACCGTGGGGGCATGTGAGTGTGCTTCATGCACAGAATGTCACACCTGGGTTCAGTGGATCCGGGAGATGAGGCTGGACAGGTGTGTGAGCAAACTGCTGCTTCTCAAAACCCTGGCAGGATGCTACCAGTGGGAGAAATAGTGCACACCAGCTAGGTCTACTCTTGACACAACAACAGGTCTGTCCCTGGTGGGAAGAACCAAATGTTGTGGGTCACATTCATGTTTCCACCAATCAGGGAAGGCTCATATATATGTGGACTAAATGGATGAAGAGCCTGCAGGTGCTTGGGTCGAGACAGTATACTGGAGGAGTATCGAGACATGCATAGAGGGAAATGTGTGGAGGTGTGGTATGGCAGGGCTAGCAACTGGAGAATAGATAGATGCTGTGTACATGAAGCTCGTGGGCTGGGGAAAGGGAACATGGGTATGACATTATGGTAGAAGTATGCAAATGAAGCACAACAGCAATACTGTAGTGGGCAGAGCATCCGCCTAACGTGCACGCATTCCCAGTTCGCGTCCCACTGCAGCACATTCTATTTTACATGTGAAATCTGTATATCAGCATCGTTTTGCTGTATAACTTACTAAATAACATTCATATTTGAACAGAAGTACTGCATTAAATGCACACGTGAAGTGTCAGAACTGCTTTAAAGTGCATTAATAACTCAGTATCCAACTGACGGTGTTCTGCCCAGCAACAAAATAAACAGCTCCTACAAGGCTCAAACCAAGGACCCTGCACACCATAGACAAAGTGATTTACCAGTAAGCCATGACACATAAAAAGAAATTTGATGTTTTCAGAAACATATCATCCAGTCCAGTCACGCAACAGTACAGAGAATGTATAACATCTAGATGTATGTGTGTGCAGATATATTAATATCTAAACAGATACAACATATCTATATATCTATATATATATATATATATATATATATATATATATATATATATATATATATATATATATATATATATATATATGTCTACAACTATATACAGATATATCAATATAGATGCGCAGATATACATGCAAATGCCTACTTTGACACATATGTGTCTACACCTATATGTCTACATATAAACAGCACGTTACATATGTGTATGCAGAAATATATCTATGTAGGTATATACGGACATAGTTATATATATGTTAGCAGATATGTATATCTATATAGGTATTTATGGCCATACATCTATACACACATATGTCCACATGCACCGTTAATGGGGTTGTGGGGCCCCACACACTATACATCTTGTTTGAATAGGCATCCACCCCCCACAGCCAAACATGTCCGCCCTGCAGTACACTACCAAGTGATGCAGATCCCATAACCAGGACCTGACACGACATGGCCACAAGATGTTAACAGTAAGCCATCCCACCTGTATGATGTCAGGCTGGTATTAACATATCATGCAGTACAGTCTGCCTCCCATAGGAAATGTAATATGTGGAAGCCATCAACATCCCCAGGATACAGATACACAGACACAGATATGCAGAAACAGATATACATATATAGATATATATATATATATATATATATATATATATATATATATATATATATATATATATATATATATATATATATGTGTGTATTCCTTACACTACACCAACACACCACAAACCTGACAGCCAAAACGCCGACACCAAAACACCGAAACCACACAATACCGATAGTCCACATTACCGAACACCATAACACCGACTCACAACACACACACAACACAAGCACACCAAAAACCTTACAAACCTACACTAAACCTGACATGCACAACCATCTATGCATTAACCTTAACCCAAACCCTAACCCTAAAGTTCGTCACTATCACACACTTACCTTACCCGCACCCTAACCCTAACGTCCCTCACTATCGCACACTTGCCTGCACCATAACCCTAAAGTCCATCACTATCGCACACTTACCTTAACTGCACCCTAACCCTAAAGTCCATCACTATCACACACTTACCTTACCCACACCCTAACCCTACAGTCCGTCACTAATGCACACTTACCTTACCCACACCCTAACGTCCGTCACTATCGCATATTTACACAGTCGCGCTTGTTTTGCATGTTGGTGTTTTCAGCGTCGGGATTTTGGACTATCGGTTATTTCCATTGTTGGTGTTCTCATCGTCGGCATTTTGATCTGTCTGTGTTCTCAGGTAGATCCAAATATGTATATATATATATATATATATATATATATATATATATATGGATATATATATAGATATACATGTGACTACACATACATACGTAGATATATGTACAGTAAGATACATATGTAGAAGGTGCACACAATATGGAACAGCCACTATGCCTACAGTTAACACCTGAACAATTGGACACTGTATGGGCCACCCATACATATGTCAATCGTTGTCTGCAACATATTCCCATAGAGAGGTCATAGGAAAGACAACACACACAGGTTTGCAAAAATTGAAAACCTTTAATTGTGTATGATTACAGCTCTATATGCCATGTCATATAGCTGTTCAGACACTGACAACCATATAAACAGAGTACTGCAACCGTGAAACAGTTACACTAATACAGTAGTCGGTAAAGGTTCACAACTGTCCAGGCCAAGCCCTTCAATTTGTACAATAGTGAAGACAGACTGGGCCACAGGATACCAAACAATCAACAGTATTTAATGCAGGTGTATAGTTCAGCAGCCTCTATCTACACTCTGTACAAACGCAGTAGGTGGTAAAGACATTATGTGATCAAATGGGTTGTAACTGTTACATAACAAGGCATAGCCGACACCATCATGAGCACACCAACAAACAGAACAGTCTGTATGGCAGGAAGCAGTAGGCTTGCATTACCCTAATTCATGTAAGTAATGTAAATATAAGTGAAGGATACGGTACTGTACATCCAGATACCTTACGGCAGCTCACCCCTGATACCCCCACTTTTTGTAAAAGCCTAGGTCATATATGGTGCTCCCCCCTTAGACTCAATAATACAGGGCCACATACCACTGTTACATACACTGGCCTCTGGAGTGCATAAGGGCACACATGTATTGTGCGGGTGACGCCCACACATAAATGGCTCCAGCCCAACTGTATGTGTGGGGAATACAACAGCAGTAGACTGATGGCAACAATAGCAGTTTGATGTACCCACAGTCCACTTCAGAACAACCCCTGACAGCATGACATATGTGCAAAGTTTGGTATATAGGTGGAAGACAGAGGCTGGAACACAGACACATATGTGGTAAACTGTCACCATACACTAAGCAAGTTGCTGGTGTTACAGGATAGTCTGCAGCATACCCGTAGTCAGGGAATTGAGGTTAGAAACAGAAACAGATGTAGCCATGTACTGATAGCACTCAACACACACACTGCCAATATAATATCTGACACAGGACCTGTGTGGTGGACAGACAAAACATGATAGGCATACATCTGTCCAGCAAGATGATTGGCCCACAGTTGTGAGCTATGCAGACAGACTGCATTCCAATGTAAACTAGTATGTACACACACACCCAGTAACACCAGTACTATACAAAGCATAACACAACTCTACTCACAGTCTGTCTGCTGTTCCTGATCCTCCTACAAATATGTGGCTGCCCTGAGTGTGCCAGTTCTCCTGTAAGAGGTATTGATACCTGCTGTCTGTAACACTGATGCCCACACACAGGAAAGATGTCCATCACACAGGAAATGTAAAGGGATCACACCCACATGATGTATGGATTTATAGTGGGTGGTTGCCATGACAGTGTTCATTTGAAGTACTACACATGTGTAATCATATCTATATGGCTATCTGGATAAATATATGTACATATATTTCCACCATATGTCCTGGACATGGAGTGTAGTCTTACCCCAGCCCCTAGAGTCCCAAAGTCATATTGCAAGAAGATGATAGGTATGTATAGCAGGTATATTAGTAGACTATTCCTACTGTCATTGGGATTGTCTTCACAGACATGGTGTGTGTGGGAGGTCACATCTGCTTATAACATGTGTGCCATTGGCTACTGACAGACATCCTAAGGACATCATTGTAAAGTACCACTGCTAGCATGTAATGACCCTGTGGACTGCAGAAGAGATATTGGCCAATATATGTGGTAATTCTGACACACCCTGTACAGTCCAGAGGTATACACATAAGCCCTTAGTGCACAACATGTGTACCATGCCTGACAATATAGATGTAGACAGCCATGTAGATGGGTATAACACATAACAACTAGTATACATTTGCCACCATAGGTTATGCATTCACACACTCCTGTCTGGCCTAACACATAATGACTGCGGGTACAGGTGCGCCATGGCCACATACTACCCACTAGATATTGACATACATCTGTACAGCATCCCATTGCTCTGTCTGACATACATAACTTGTAAGGGAGGCCCGGCAGCAGTACATCTGGCAAGTATCTGCACATGATATCTCACTGGGTAAGTAGACTAAGCTGCTAGGCTCAACACTGGCCTACATCTCCTATGGGGGAATGCACATGTACCTGCATATATAGCAGGCTCAACAGGCATGTCACAGCACAGGGTAAGATACACCTGTGTGAAAGTGCATAACCACAACCAATGTGAACACAGCCACAGCTGCATATGTTAAGCAAGCATATTACAGTATATGGCCTATCTGTTCTACACCATCCTCATCTGTGCCACTCACAGACTGACCCTACATATACTGGGCTGCTGCACAGTTTGATCTGATGGCTGTCTGTGGTATGGTTCATGTATGTGTATGGCCCTATAAACATGTATGCCAATATGGTACCATACAGTGGGGCAGCATGTAACATCAGATAGAAGGGGAACTAGAACAATGACATCTACCACAGACTGTACAAAGGCTACAGTACATATTAACAATACACACACTGTCAACATTCACCATATGTACACAGACCTCAGTACTGTACAAACATTCACAGAATGTCCAGGTTATGTCATGAAATATAACCCCTACTGTACATAACATGTGTAGCAGTCTGATATATCACTGGCTTGTTATCAGTTATCAGATATGATGACACTAATTATGGTGTACAGCACATATGCACCTCTTCCTGCACGACATATGTACAAAGGTTGACAGAGGTATGGCTGGAAGCACATACACAGGGCCAGTATTGACATGTTGCTGTGATAACATCATACATTTACTGCTCTAATGGGGTTTGTTACAACATATGTCCTATGAGGGATATGAAGTCAGTAACTGTCACAGCCTTCACCATCTACAGACTGCAATCCTCACACTACCTTCTGCAGCCCACAGATAGATGCTCCATGTATAACATATGAAACCAAAGGCACAACACTGCCCAGTCTACAGATGACCCTGCAGATGGGGATTCCTCATAAACATGGAACTGACATGGCAGGTATTGAGACATGTACAATAGCCATATCCAGACAAACACTGTGAAACCAACATTGCTCCTAATGTAGTATAGCAGCACTCACAGTCTGTAGTCAGGTCAGGCACTTCCCCCTCCTGTTTGTTGCCCTCTTTCCACAGTGTATGTTGTTAGAGGTAAATCTCCAATCAATCTGAGATGCTGTTTGCCAAACAACAGATCTAGTTCCTGCTCTCAGTGAATGAAAAGGGCCAACACTACCATGATGTTCCTAGATACTGGATTGTGTTTCCATGCAATTGGCTATGGTAATGTTACTACAGCTGTTCCACATGCAATCAGTGAGGGGAGGGCTCCAATTCATGCAGAGGTCATCAGCTGATCATGAACATCACTTAAAATACACATGCTGCTGCCTAAGCAGAGCAGATGTGGGTCTCCACATCCACCAGAGAGGGAGTGGGAGAGGCAGACAGAGGCAAGTAAATGTCAGGGAGTGTTGGGAGAGTAAAACTGAAGCATATTTGTGTCACACACCAACCAGCACAGGGTATCTAACCCCTGACAACTATGTAGTGCTATCACAGTTTGATGCAGTTATTGGATGCACCACATGGGGTACCTGTTGTGAAGCACTCAGAACATATATGTGATGGTGAGTGACATCTGCAATAGTGATATGGTAGCTATACAGTAGGTGACGTACAAGTGCCTGTCCCCATGAACAGGTGCCAGAGTCAACACAGCCACACTCTCACAGGGACACACACACATTTACACACTTGACAGGGCCAGGAGTATAACTCATCAGTAGTGGGATTGCCACAACACATCACTGTGCAGGTATCAAATGCACCACATGGGTCATACTGAGGTTGTATGGGCAAAGATTATGAGGAGGTGTCAGACATCAGTCAGCATGCTTCAGTATGCCCATGGGGGTTGTAGTGAGTGTGGATGTGGACATATGCACCATACAACACACACACAAACACACAGGCTGCCAGTACTGACATGCATGGGTGCATGTCTGCATGGGTGTGTGGTGTTCAACTGTGCCAGAAAGCTATACAAGGGTATGCGATGGGTATACCTTGACATCAGGCCACATGACAATGGTCTACATTGTGGCTCAGGGCAGTAGTTTCTGCATTTGTCCACACAGGTGGGTATTGTATCCTCCATCCAGTCACCTGGGTGACTAATGTGTGTGACCAATGCTGTGCATCGCTTGCCATGTATGTGTTCCTTAGTCCGTGACATGGACGGTGTCAAGGATGTGCACACCTCTCACATGTATGTACAGTGACATGTGGAACTGTATCTGGGGTGTCTTGTCCATGTTGTGAACACAGATTATCATCAGATGTGCCAGTCTTGCTCACCTGTGGCAGGGACTGGTAATGGGCAGCAGGTTTACCCTGCGCCTACATTCACAGCATGCTAACAGCATTCCCTGGTGTCAGTGGCATCTGTCCATACAGGGCATGTTGTCAGGCATGGTATGTCTGTTGTGGGTCACATGTGAAGGCACCACAGGTGGTGCAGGTGTTCATTGGGGAACATGCACTGTCTGCATGTATGTGCATATTGGACAGATGGGGAAGGTGACACACCCTCGGTAGCCCACTGATATTACTCCATAGTTACTATCAGAGGCCAATATGCAGTGTACTACCCACATATTGGGTGTTGCCTAGGCATGTGTGTCTGTGTGTGTATGAGACATGGATGAGAGTGTGCTCTGGGTAATACTGGGGTTGCTAACTGTGATTGCCTGGCCTTGATGTAACATATATGAGTATGGATATGCACCCCAGCCTCTTGGCTATTTCAAAGCTGTTATCCCTGCACAGTGGACATTGTGATATGTACTAGGGCCACCATATAAGAATTTTGCAAAACCCACCACACATTGGGCCCAGGTGTCACACACACGCACCTCCACCCATGATGCATGTTACAAGCACACGCACATGCCTGTCATGGCTGGTAGTAAAACCCCTATCTAACACATTTATTATACTACAGCACTACACAGTTATAGTACACACCACGGACATTACTGGAGTACTCCTTTCCCAAAGGTGTATTTCACACTGAATGACATCAGCAGGATTTCCAAAGTAGGCCATTTGAAATGTATTCTGAGTGACTAAACTAAAATGCATTGCTCCCTACACACACACACAGTGAGACACACACAAAACATCCACAACGGGCAGGTGTGGGTATAGAACCCCTGACAGAAGTCTATATCACACTACAGCATGGAGCTGTTGTAGGACACACCATGGGGATTACTGGAGTACTCCTTCTCCAAAGGTGCATTTCACAATGAATGACATCAGCAGGATTACCAAAGTAGAGCATTTAAAATGTGCTGCGAGTGACTAGCCTATGATGCATTGCTCTGTACACAGACATTAAAACACACACAAAACATCCAGAACTGCCATGGGTGGAGATGGAATCCTACCACAGGTCTAATTCACACTCCAGCAGTACACAGTTACCGGATGCGCTACAGAGATTACTGGGCTACAACTCTCCCAAAGGTGTATTTCACATTGGATTATCTCAGCAGGCTTGTCATAGTAGGGCTATGGGGAGGGCGGTGTGTGCATGGGCCATAACCCATTCATGTACGGGTTGACACACCACATGTGGGCACAGATGGGGTCATATGTCACAGACATGTGTATACAGCTGCTAGATGACTACTTCCTTGTACAGTCATGTTGCACAGCTGGCACGTGCACCACATAGTCTGTA
Organism: Protopterus annectens; assembly: GCF_019279795.1. Taxonomy (NCBI): domain Eukaryota; kingdom Metazoa; phylum Chordata; order Ceratodontiformes; family Protopteridae; genus Protopterus; species Protopterus annectens. Next base: position 1,305,852,145 of record NC_056729.1, read on the forward strand.
ATGCTGACAGATACTCATGGCTAGTATCTGCAGTGAGTGACATCTGCACCTCATGTGTTTGGGGCCCTTTGGCTGTGTGCTGGGTGGGACAGGTCTTGATGGCTCCTTGTCACAGTGACCCTCTTCCACACATCTATGTATGTCTACCTTTGACTTATTATAGTGTGCTGTCCTGACATATATGTCTGCATTCCTATCCACTGTGTGTGCAAGGCATGAGTGGTGCATACTGACAACTGTCTGCACTAACAACTGCAACTGCCAGATATGTCTGGTCCACTTGTGTCTGCAGTCATGTCCTTCACATGTTTCAGTGTGTGAGCATGCCCAGTATGACCTTTCAGTATGTTGTAGACTGACATTGCCTTCATTTCTCTAAGTATGTGAGCATGCCCAGTATGGCCATCTGTACTGAATCTGTGGATCGTGTCCAGGTAGGTTGTATTGCAGTGCTGACTTTTGCGCTGTACACCAACAGGTAGCATGCTGTCTCTTCAGGATATCCATCGATCATTTGGCTTTGAATGTTACTACATTTCTGCATAGCGGAGGGGGGGGCACACCTGACTGTTTCTACATTTCTGCACAGGAGTGGGTACACCTGATTGTTATTACATTACTATGTAGCATGGGGGGGCACACCTGACTATTTCTACATTTCTACATAGGGTTGGGGGGCACACCTGACAGTTATTACATTACTATGTAGGATGGGGGGGCACACCTGACTATTTCTACATTTCTACACAGGAGTGGGGGGGCACACCTGACTGTTGTTACAATAGTATGTAGGATGTGGGGGGGGCACACGTGAAACATGTACACATTCGCTATGACCATCCTGGTATGTCAGGTACTCCATTTCGTTCTGTATTGCTAACTATCATGCTGACTAGAGACATACCAGTGTACTACAGATCGTGGCTTTGGTTGCCCTACATATTATTGTCTATCTTCCTACCCTTCAGAACTAACATCCCACTGCCTGTCGTGCTGTGGTCTGTCTGTGTAGGCCTGGGGGGTTAACCATAGCCATCATTCTGGAGCCATGCCACAGGCTCTGTTTGTGTTTGTCTACACCTGTCATGCTGGCTGAAACTGTTGTTGGGTATGTGAACCGTCCTGACTGGCATGTGTGGGTCATATGGACACACATGTTGCACAGCACATTTCCTGCAGTAGGTTTTGTCACCCTGTGTAGTAGTGACTACTATGGTGACTCCAGTATGTGTTGCAGATGTCATGGTGCCACTATGGTTGTCTACTGTCTACTGCCATAACATTCAGCCGCCCAATTCCCTTGCATGCTCACATCCATACCATAGCTACAGGTAACAACACATTCTATTCCATTTGGCAATTGGTAGGTTGATTGAATTACCTTGAGGGTGTGCCAGACTTGTGGATTATGCTGGAGGGCTGCCTATGTCAGATGCAAATAGTACACTCCCTATACATGGTTGAGCACAGGTAGTGTCATATTTGGCATCCCTTTTACTGTATGTGTGAGTCAGAGAGAGGTGTCATTCCCTGGGTCCCTACTGTGTTAATGCATGTGCTATGCGTTGCCTCTTTGCCAAGGCCAGGGCATACTGGGCACGCCTCCTTCTGCCTACTGGGGAAGGCTCAGGCTGTTCCTCCTCTGGCTCGCTCTGTGCCTGTGCAGGCCTTGGCATTGGTGGGGGGGTTGTGTGGCCCTGCCCCATGCTGTTCCTGCTGCAGCTATTTCTGCCGACACAAGCATCCTCCAAAAGGGCCTCATAGAAACAGACAACTGGTGCCAGAGCCAAGGCCTCAAGCTAAACGCCAAAAAGTGTATAGTCATCCCCTTTGGCAAAAACAAAGTGCCCACAAATTACCACATAGGTAGTAATCCATTAAGTACAGAAGAAATAATTAGGGACCTGGAGACCCAAGTTGATAGCAATCTCTCATTTGACAACCACGTGGCCAAAGTGGTTAGAAAAACATTTTATATAGCCCACCTAATCATGAATGGATTCACATCTAGATCAGGGGAGGTCATCGTGCCTCTTTACTCATCCCTCATCAGGCCCATAATTGAGTACAATGTCCCTTTTGGGATGTACCTTACCAGACATCTGCAGCAACTGGAAAGACCCCAAAAGTACCTCCCCAAGAGGATCAAAGTGCTCAAACAGATGCCATATGCTGCCCGGTTAAAGAAGCTCCAACACTACTCAGTGGCATACCGCCTGCTCAGAGGCGATCTGTGCCTGACGTATAAAGCCATGTCCAACCTGGAATTAATGGACATGCTGCACCTCAGAAAATCCAAATCCCATCAAGCTATGCACTTGAGAGACTTGAACCTCAGCACTGAAATAAATAGGACATGATGGAGGGACAGATTCATAACCCAGAGGCTCCCTTCACTCTGGAATAAAATCCCAGTCCAGGTTAGGCAGAGTCCCTCATTGACTCTCTTCAAGAGGAATCTTGATGAGTTGATGGGAGATTGTAGGTTTACCCCGGGTATCACTTCTGTGTCACTGTTAGACAGAGGCACAGTATTCTAACCTCGAAAAAGGGCAAAGCAAAATTAATTTAAAATGGGTGGCGAAAGCCAAACACACTCTGGCTAGGCTTATAAATGCCCTAGGGCAGATAGCCTAGTATGAACCTATGAACCTATGAGCATATTGTGCATAGCACATACCATAACAATTTGGGTACATGTAGCTGGTAAATATTGCAAGGCTCCATCGGATGTGTCCAGACACCAGAACCGTGACCTGAGCATCCCAAACACACACACTATTATATGTCTGGCCTGTGCGTGTGCCTCATTATGGCATTGTTGTTCAGGTGTGTGTGCATTTCTGATGGGTGTCATCAGCCACGGCTGCAGTGGGTACCCAGCAGCCCCCACCAGGTGACTGTAAGGGATGTCCACATTGGCAAATCTCTGGTACAGCTGTGTCAGATGCCATATGTGGGAATCATCATAGCTTCCAGGGCAGCCAGCACATATATTCATTATAATGCCCTGGGCATCACAAACAACCTGGCAGTTGATGGAGGGGATGCCCCTGCAGTTGATGTAGGCCCTACCCTGCTCACCGGGTGGTGCTTTGATGTGTACCCACTACCCCAGGGTATTCTGCTATTTGGTGGAAGAGACGCAGATTGCTGGTCAACACCTCATGAGTGTTGAGGAAATATACATGCTCACTGGCATGTGCTGACATGGCATTCAGGAACTGGTGGAATACTCTGGATGATGATGCCTCTGAGATCCCCATGATATCCCCAGTTGTGCTTTGGGAGGTACCTGTGGCTAGTATACCTAGGCCTACATATACTTTGGTGTCCACTGGGATGGGTTTCCCTCGGTCAGTTTGGCATGTCAGGTGTGGCCGGCACAGCTCAATGATTTGCTGTAGGAGATCTCTGTCCACCCTATAGCATTCCACTATCTCCAGCTCATGTAGCCCCTGGTAGGTTACCCTGGGTCTGTACTCTCTTCTCTGTCTCCTCACTGTGGGTTGTTCAGCAGCATTCACATCCTCACCACCCTCAGCCTCTTGCACATGTTCTATGTTGCCTGCTGTGGCTCTCGTCATTTTGTAGGTTTGTTTGTTAAAATTTCCCCGCTTGTCTACACCGGTGGTGTAGAGAGTGAGAAAAACCAGAGGGGAAGGTGTTTGCTTGGTTTATAGTAGTGTTCTGGGCTGGGCAGGTCTGCTGCCTGTGTAATTGGCTGATTCTGATACATTTCACCTGCCAGCTAAGCTAGTTCTCCTTGAATACCTTCCTACTGCTGTTTTCCCTTCCCATTGCTTTCCTGTTTAAGCCCGTGTGCACGCCATGCAAACAGAGTGCTTATATGTGCACACTACTGCTATTTCTTGGTTTAACTTCTTTGTTCTTCCTGTAAAACCCGATGTGCAATGCGCACACCGACTTAGACTTTGTAAAGAGTGCTAGGCAGGTTTAGACACACCCCATAGGAGCAAACCCAAGCCACAGGGCTCCAATCCGCTTACAGTATGGCTGACACACCCACCCATGATATCACCTACCTCCTAGTCTTGCACTCAGCTATTCATACTCAAAAGGTTGATTTTTTTTTTTTTTGTATTGTTTGCAATGCCAATGGCCTTATACTTGGCCACTGGCATACTTCCTCAATGATATGCAGCCTTTATTTGGAGTTGTCATAACTTCGTTTTGGCTTTTGCAGTACCGTACTTGGTTATTAACCGAGTACATTTCTGCATATTACGCTAGTCCTGCATGCCCTGATTCCTGCGTCCTGAATGGCAGATTTACCTCATTTGCATGGTTTTCACCTGCAAATGGGGTAATTTGCATACGGGGGCTGGGAAAGTGCAGCACTAGTGCTAGAGCACTCGCACACATCAAACGGGTACGTAGTTGGATTGCTCGGCCACCATACTGGCCAAATTTCCTCTTACACTGATCATGCATGCCGTGCAAGCTTTTGAGAATCTGGTGGTATCTCCTTTTCTAATCAGATCCTTTTTTTGCAATAATCTTATGCCATCCTGAGTCCCTCCATACATATGCACATCACATTATTTGTTTATTTGTTCTGCAGTTTACAGCATAATCTAATTCAATTTACAGCAGAGCAACAGTTATGCCAGCCCTCAACGAACACAACACAGAGGAACTGATCACTTACTGGGTACCAGCCATCATATGGCACATATACTCAAGTATGTGTGTTTGTGTGCATGCTTGTTTGTATGTGTGCATGTGTGTGTGTGTGTGTGTGTGTGTGTGTGTGTGTGTGTGTGTGTGTGTGTGTGTGTGTGTGTGTGTGTGTGTGTGTGTGTGTGTGTGTGTGCACGTGTGTGTGTATGTCTGCATGTCTTTGTGTATACATTGACATTGTACATATCCAACAGCTGTTCCTTACCTTATTTTTCTATTTGTTCTTCATGCTGGAGCAGATGTCCTTCAAGGATGCATCTGCAGTCATAACAAATGGGTTGTCCTGTCGTCAGGCAGCCCTTCGGTATGGTAGGTACAAAACTGTACTTTTCTATTGCTTTGTGTTTTTTACCTTTAACTCCCTATATCTGCATTTCTACTTGTTTTTATTATCCATTACTTTTTCTGTTTATTTTCTCATGTTATTATTTTTGTCTGTCCTTAAATTCTTCTTCATTTTTTTCATAATAGAAGAGCACCATATACCCTGTATAAACAACTTCACACCCACAAGGCATGTGTAATAGTTAAAAAAAGGAAAATAAATATCCATAGCTAACAATGGCTATTACTTCTTCTATCCTGTAGTCTGATATTTGGAGTCTACTGCTTACCGGCCCCCAAATCTGACTCAAGATGCCCAATCTGCCTATTTGGACATGTTTGAATATATCAAAATTAAACCCTTTACCCTGATTCTGGGTGACTTTAACTTCCCAAACAAAGATTGGAAGAACTACTCATGTCAGAACACAAATGCCCAGAGATTCCTTGATTTTATCAATGCAAATGCCTTGGAATAGCTAGTCAATACCCCCATAAGAGGTGATAATATCTTGGACTTGGTATTAACCAGCATGAGTAACCACTGCAGCAGCCCTATAGTAGCATCTTCCCTTGTAAGATCTGACCACAAAGCAGTCACTTTCAAAGTCACCTTCTCCCCCAACCCCCTCTAGCTAGGATCAGACATAAAATCTTATGTAAAGCGGATTATAGCCTCCTGAGGGATGGTATAAACAGCTTCACAGCCCCCTCCCACTCTGTAGGAACTGGCTCCAGTATCCAAAACTACAACAAGGCACTATACGAGCATTTACATTTATATAGATGCATGGAATCAGGAATACCCAACAGAACTAAATCATCCTCTGCAAGGAAGAGTAAACCTGTTTGGTGGACATCTGCAATAAATAAACTATATAGCAAAAGGAAACAATTGCTGTCCAAGACCAAGAAGGATCAGGTGCCCAATTGGAAGCAATGTTTCCTTAGCCTGAACAAACAAATAAGAGCACTAGTGAAAGCCCCCAAATCAAACTTCAAGTCCAAATTGGCCACATCTTCTAGAGACAATCATAAGGCCTTCTTCACATATGTCCAGAATCTCAAGGAAGCATCCAGATCTGTTCAGAACTGGTGGTCAAGAACACCACATATATAGGCTTGCCGTAGATATAGAAAACTTGCTGGGTGACAGATTCACCGAAAACTTTACCCCTCTGTCCCCTCCATTAGTAAATCAGGACATGCCCAGTACCAGCCCCCTTCCACTTATATCTAGGGAACAGGTCATCACTGCTCTCTCAAAGGCAAAAAATACAGCCTCCATGGGACCCAATAACATCCCAGGCTGCATCCTACATGAACTCAGGCACGAACTTGCAGCAACATTAGGCACCCTATTCAGCCAAAGCCTGAGTACTGGCTTTGTCTCAGCTGAGTGGAGGACAGCCACTGTCATCCCTTTACACAAAGGTGGAGCATCCACTGATCTGGGAGATTATAGACCCATCAGCCTAACTAGCCTGATCGGTAAGGCCATGGAATGGATTATCATGGATCTCATTAACAAGGACATTGGCAACCTCCAAACAATCGATCCCACACAGTTTGGCTTTATCAAGGGGAGGTCATGTCTGCTAACTTTGGTCGACTTTTCTGAGACAGTCTCCAAAGCCATGGACAAGGGGAAGACAGTGTACACTGCCTACCCTGACCTGGCCAGAGCCTTTGACACTATTCCCCACTCTGACATAATAGATAAACTCTCTTAACTAGGCATCAATCCATATGTTACCAGATGGGTAGCAAATTGGCTCACTGATAGAACCCATGTATTCACAATAGGGGAAGTCACCTCAAGCAGTAGACCCATAACAAGCGGCATACCTCAGGGTTCGGTCTTGGGGCCTCTGTTATTTGGGATGTACTTATCTGAGGTGCAGGCCAAAATCAGTGGGCTATGGCTGATCACGTTTGCAGATGACTGCAAGCTGGGTGCTATCATTAATTCCCCTAGTGATGTGGATATCCTCCAAGAGGGTCTCATTCAGACAAATGGCTGGTGCCAGAAACATGGCTTCAAGCTGAATACTAAAAAATGCATCATCATCCCTTTTGGGGAGAGTGACATCGCCAGAAATGATCACATTAATAACAATGTCCTAAGCACGCAATCAGTCGTGTGGGATTTGTGCACCCAAGATGATAGCAAACTGACTTTTGACCACCATTTTGCTTCCATTGTATGGAAAGCCTTCTACATGGGCCACTTCATAAGTAACAGTATTTCATCCAGGGACAAGGAGGTCATAACATCCCTCTATTCTTTCCCTATAAGACCCATTATTGAGTACAACTCCCCTTTCGGCCTCGCAAAGCACATGCAGCAGCTGGAGAAACCACAGAGGTTCCTCATCAGTAGAATCCAGGGCCTCAAACATCTACCATACGCAGATAGTCTAAAAGCCCTGTACCTCCACTCAGTATTATACAGACTCCTCAGTGGTGACCTCTGTCTGGCATACAAGGCGATCATGGACCCCACCTTGATGGGACTGCTGCATATCCGCAAGTCAAGCTCCACTCAAGTAACTCACACATGCAGCCTCAACCGGGTCTGTGACATCAACAAGATTTTAAGTGATGTTAGTTCAAAAATGCACTAAGTAATGTAGAAAGTTTGTTTTAGCATAGAATAACATACACCATTATGTGGTTAAAGAATATTGGTGGTTAAAAAATATCCACATTTTCATCTTTGAAAGATAGGATAATTATAGCTGCACTATCTGTAAACAAGGTTCATAGTTCACAGGTAATTACTAGGTGTGTAGTCCAGGGGACCATTGAACAGCCTAGCCCATATTCACAGTTCCCAAGCACAGTCTGGTTAATAGACTTGCTTATGATCACACAATAGGCAAGCAACTGTAGTGGGACTCAAACCTTGTACCACGTGAACAGCATCAAACAGCCTTAAGATTCTGTGTCAACTTCCAGACATGGCATGAGGGGGTTCAAACACCACAATCTTGACACAGAAAGCAGCTTATCAGTCAGGAGCCTTAAACATCTATGCTAACAGAAAAGTTAATCCATACAAGTCTGAGTACATTTAAACCCAGTACACACTTCACTGACCCTCTACCCATCAGTTTCATTTAAAAGCTGAGCCACAGAAGGAAATCACTTTTTTGCTGATAAATCAAATATGTTTATTCATTGGCTGGTTTTCATAGTCATTGGGTGAAAGCATTACAGGCATTTTCCCTGTCCATGAATGAGCATATGTAGGCAATGATTCATAGAGGCCATTTATGTCAACGCACAAAACATATTAACTACAATTTGAAGTAAATAAGAAATTATTTAAAGAGACATATGCTAATGAGGTGTTCTTTTGCCTACTTGTAATTCATAGCCAAATGTTTGCCCCATCTGCACATCTATTGTAAAAAGCATTATTGTGGCTGCAATATCTACTTTGCAATCCATGCAAATGCTTACTGACCCTGTAAAAATGTTTTAAGTTGTCCTGTCTCAGCCTTCATCCCTTGTTCTGTACCATCACTGCACATAAAATACCACAGTCATACAGAAAAGGATTTCACATAATCATCAATCAAACAAAATCTGCCATCCCCAGAAAAACATTTCTGTGACACAAACCCCATAATGCTACACACATGCAGAGTCCAGCCAAGTAAAGTTTTGCTGAAGTGCACATTCACAATAGTAAAGAGAAAAAGTTTGCCAGCACATCCATCCTTTCATTGGCCCCTCACACATTATTGACTTCATAATACAGTCAGTGAAACGTAGAAATCTCCTATCTCATTGGTGGGCCTCAGCGATAGTTTGAGAATGGGACTGATTTCACATAATGAAGAAGTTCACCATGTAAGCCTGCATGACAACAGAACAAATTTAACCCAAACTATTTTTTCTGAGTATGTTGATATTTTTGCAGACAAACTAGGCAAACTACCAGTTGTGTACTCCATGAAGTTAGACCCAGAGGTCAGACCAGTTATCAGACCAGCACTGAAAGTTCCAGTAGCTATGCAGAGCAGACTCAAAGTCGAGCTAGACAGAAGGGTGCAGCTAGTAGTAATTTGTCAAGTAGAAGAATCAACTGAATGGGTATCCTCCATGGTAGTAGCTCATAAGAAAAGCTCAGATGATATCAGAATATGTATTGATCCAAGAGATTTGAACAAAGCATTAAAAATGCTTCATCATCCAATGTGCACAGTCAAAGATGTTGCTGCCCTCATGCCAAATGCCATTGTTGTTTCTGTCTTAGATGCAAAGAGTTCATTTTGGCAAATTTTGCTTGACCAAAAATGTTCATTGTTAACCACATTTGGTACACCATTTGGGAGATACAGATTTCTGAGAATGCATTTGGAATAAATTCTGCCAGTGAAGTCTTTCAGAGTGCGATGGAGGGGATTTATTTGGGCTATCCCTGTGCAATTATAGTAGATGATATTCTTGTAGGAGGCAATGGTGAAGTTAAACAAGTCAGAAATCTCAAGAAAGTTCTGGAAAGAGCACTCAAAGTAAATCTTAAGCTGAATCCTCAGAAGTGCAAATTCAGGCTACGAGAAGTTACTTATGTCAGTCACTTGTTTACCAGTTCAGGCTTGTGACCAGCAATTCTTGAGATGTCAGCTCCAGACAATATTCAAGCCCTACAACACTTCTTGGTATGATTAACTACCTAGGCAAGTTCATTCCAGTTTAAGCCAACTTTCAGCACTGCTAAGAGAGCTGACATGCAAAGATGTAATTGGGTCATGGCCAGAACAGCACCAAAGAGTATTTGATGTCCTGAAACAGAAAACTGCTAACCCACCAGCTCTCAGCTACTATGATGTTCACAAACCAGTTACTCTTTCCTGTGATGCTTCTAGGTTTGGTCTAGGTGCAGTCATTCTTCAAGAGGGTAGACCAGCAGCCTATGCATCGAGAACTCTTACAGAGAATGAGATGCCATATGCCCAGATTGAGAAAGAGCTTTTGGCAATTGTGTTTGCATGTTCAAAGTTCCATGATCATATTTATGGTCGACCTATCCAGATCAAAACTGATCACCAACCTTTAGCTACTATTTTGAGAAAGCCTATGCATACAGCTGCAGCCAAATTGCAACGTATGATGCTCAAATTGCAGAAGTACAATTTCAATCTTGTTTACACAATCCACATGAAAGTGAGAATTTTTTCTTCCAAACATCTTGATGAGCTCAGAACTCACACAGCTTCTGATCCAGTTCTCCAGAAGCTAAACCTCTTTATCAGTCGAGGCTGGCCTTCAAAACAATCTTGTCTAAAAGTAGAAGTGCAATCACATTTTCCATACAGAGATAAGATTTTGTCAGACAATGGTATCATCATCATGAAAGGTCCTAAAGTGATTGCTCCAAAGTCCTTGTAACCAGAGTACATTAAGATCTTGCACTGTGGCCAACCAAGAACTGAGTCTACCAAAAGAAGTGTGAGAGGTCTAGTATTTTGACCTTCTATGTCAAAAGATATAGAGAAAGTACTTTCATCTTGTTCAGTATGTAACAGTATAAAGCCACATCAACAAAAAGAACCACTTCAATTAAACCAGATTTCTGAACTATCTTGGTCGACAGTAACTACAGATATCTTTGAGTGGAATGGTCAACATTATTTGGTGTTAGTAGACTCTTATTCGGATTGGTTTGAGATTGACCTACTTCCCAACCTAACGTCCAGTACTGTCATTACTAAGTTGAAGCAACATTTTTCTGTCCACGGTAGTCCACACAGAGTCATTTCTGACAATGGTATACTAGTCAGCAGTTCAGTAAATTTGCAGAAGCATGGGACTGTTCATATTACGAGTATTCCTGAATACCCTCAGTCAAACAGTTTGATTCAAAGTGCAAAACAGCTGTTAGACAAATCCAGACATGAAAATACTGATTTTTTTTTTAAACTTGTTAAATCTCAGAGACATTGCTCGTGATAATCATCTTGGTTCATCTGCCCGAGACTTATGACGAAACAAACCAGAACCACATTACCAATCAGCAGTTATTTATTGGTTCCATGTACTAAAAACAACAAAGCAGTAAAAGCCCAACTGTTGAAAAAGCATTTATCCCAGAAGTCCTATTGTAATAAAAACAACAAACCACTCAGTTCATTGAAAAAAGGGAAGATAGTGAGGATGCAGATGTCAAAAGGTTTTGATTGCATCGGATTTCTGAAAAGTTTGTGTCAAGAGCCAAGATTGTACATTGTGAAATCATAAGGAATCAGATGAAATTGGAAGCATTTGTTACCAGTGTCTGAACCAGTGTTATAGCATCTTGCCTGTGACAAAGACTCTAGTTCTCAGAGTGACTTGTTCAATGTTCCTGTTCCAGAGGACATTCCGTCAGCAATCCCCGTTCCTGAGAAAATACCTGAGACATCTCAAGCAGAACACACCCCAATGACTGTCACTATTGCTAAACTCAGTCATAAATATTATGTCACGAGATCAAGTCACATCTCGAAACCTAGTTCTAGACACATCACAACCAGGACATGACTGTTGTTTTTCTTTATTAGTGTCTGTATAATTGCATGCCTATTGAAATGTTATTGTTTATATAAGACAGCTCAGTAAAGAGGGAGGATGTAGATCACTGAGTGTTTGTGTGTGTGTGTGTGTGTGTGTGTGTGTGTGTGTGTGTGTGTGTGTGTGTGTGTGTGTGTGTGTGTGTGAGTGATATACCTATAAGAAGCTTTCCAGTGAGCTAGCATGTGCATATACAGTGGATATAAAAAGTGTACACACCCCTGTTAAAATGCCAGGTTTTTGTGATATGAAAAAATGAGACCACAATAAATAATTTCAAAACTTTCCCCACCTTTATTTTGACCTATAACCTGTATAATTCAATTGAAAAACAAACAAATCTGTTAGGGGAAAAATATAAAAAATAAAAAAAAATGTTCAATAAGCTGGTTGCATGTGTGCACACCCTTAAACTAATACTTTGTTGAAGCACCTTTTGACTGAATTATAGCATTCAGTCTTCTTGGGTACACACCTGCCATCAATTAAAGAGACTCTGATTAACCCCAAATAAAGTTCAGTTGTCCTAGTAGGATTTTCCTGACATCTCTGTCTCATAACGCCTACTTAGAGGCGATCTCTGCTTGACTTATAAAGCCATGTCTGACCCAGCTCTGTTAGAAATGCTACAGCTAAAGAAATCCCAATCCCTCCACACCATATGCTCCAGAGACCTCAACCTCATTACCACAATCAACAGAACATGCTGGAGGCACAGGTTCATAACCCAGAGACTGCCCATGCTATGGAATAGACTTCCCATACATGTTAAGCAGAGCACCTCACTGGCCCTCTTCAAGAGAAATCTTGATGAGTGGATGGGAAATAGAAAATTCACCCCAGGGATCACTCCAGTGGCTTTACTCGACAGAGGCACTGGGAACTAAGGTCGGGTGGTACGATGCCAGAGTAATCCTATGGACTAGGCTTGTAAAGGCCCCATGCCCATTAGCCTAGTACACACCTATGAACCTATTTACTAAGTTGACTGCTACAGCAAAAGCCATGGTTCACAGAGAGCTTACAAAGCATCAAATGGATCTCATTGTTGAAAGGTATCAGTCAGGAAAAGGGTACAAAAAATTTCCACAGCATTGGATATACCATAGAACACAGTGAAGACAGTCATCAAAAAGTAGAGAAAATATGGGACAACAGTGATGTTGAAAAGAACTGGACATCTCTCCAAAATTGATGAAAAGACAAGACAAAACCTGGTCAGGGAGGCTGCCAAGAGACCTACAACAACACTGAAGGAGCTGTAGGAATTTCTGGCAAGTACTGGTTGTGTACTACATGTGACAACAATCTGCTGTATTCTCCATATGTCTGGACTATGGGGTAGGGTTGCAAGATGCAAGCCTTTTCTTACACAGAAAAACATCCAGGGCTGGCTAAAATTTGCAAAACAATACATCAAGTTTCCCAAAAGCATATGGGAAATGTGTTATGGTCTGATGAGACCTGGCCACAGTTCCAAAAGGTACATTTGGCACAAAAATAACACTTCACGTCACCAAAAGAACACCATCTCCACGGTGAAGCATGGTGGTGGCAGCATCAGGCTTTGGGGTTGCTTTCCTTCAGCTGGAACTGGGGCTTTAGTCAAGGTAGAGGGAATTATGAACAGTTCTAAATACCAGTCACTTTTGGCCCAAAACCTTCAGGCATCTGCTAGAAAGCTGAAGATGAAGAGGAATTTCTCCTTTCAACATGACAATGACCCCAAGCATACATCCAAATCAACAAAAGAATGACTTCAGCAGAAGAAAATTAAAGTTTTAGAATGGCCCAGCCAGAGCCCAGGCCTAAATCCAATAGAAAATCTGTGGGATGACCTGAAGAGGGCTGTGGACAAGTGATGCCCTAGCAATCTGACAGATTTGGAGTAGTTTTGCAAGGAAGAGTGGGCAAATATTGTCAAGTCAAGATGTGCCATGCTGATAGACTCCTACCCATGAATACTGAATGTTGTAATTAAATCAAAAGTTGCTTCAGCAAAGTATTAGTTTAAGGGTGTGCGCACTTATGCAACCAGCTTGGTGTGAGTGCAGGAAATGTTTTGTCACACTACAGAACACATGGTACAGCTGCTAATTGTAACATTTGATATGTCAGTGTTACTGCTCTCCATATTTCTTTTCTGTAGTATTAAATGTTTTACATTCCATATAAAAGAAAGTTAGCCAAAGTTCTTGGCATAACTGCTGTTCAAACTTTAATGTTAGTATTGGTAACATTAAGAGTTTGTTGATCGCATGTTAATCTGCTGAACTAACCTAATGATATGCATTATTGCACTGTATTTCTGCTTACAGCAAAGTGTCTTCACACATATTGCAGCAGATAGCTTACAGCAGAGTTTGTTAAAGTGCTTCTGACCTTAAGAAAATGTAACTTTATTTATTTATTTATTTATTTATTGACATTTGTTGACTGGGAAGGTCCCCTGGATCAAAGACTCATTTTCAGTGGATGCCTGGGGAGAAAGCCCCCCCCCCCACCAATATAGTGGAGAATCATAGAAAGCAAGTAAAATAAGTTCATGAAGATTAAATGAGCATACATCTGTGTTCCTCTGGAGACAAATTTAAATACAACAGTACCCTAGTTAGACTCTCAAACAAAAAACAAATAAAGATAAATATATATGTTAATTCTATATGTTTCTAAGCATTCATTTCCAAAGATAACTAATAATACATTTAGTACTGAATGAACAATTTTGATAGCTTGGATTTGAATATATAAATTTATATTAACCTCTTGAGTATCTAAATTAATGCTTTACAGAATTCACTGCTATGTGACTCAGTTTGACCCCATATACATTTTAAGTATGTATGCTAATTTATTTCGTATAGCTTTTATTTAGTGGATTAAACCTAACAGTATGTTTTAGATTCAAAACAAGCCTGGGAATGTACTGGTTAGCATTTACATTGATTGAAACATTGAAGGTTGATTGGCTCAGTCCACAAGTAATACTAAATAGATCAGTGACTTTAACAGGAACACTTGCTCTTTAATATTTCTGTTTATTATTTTTGCTTATTTACTATTGAGTCATCAAAATAACTTCATGATATGAACCTCCTTCTGGTATCCTTGTAACTGCTCACATCTTACCATGGTAGAACAAGGGTCTTTGGGGAGAATGTGCTGCTGGGGTCTATATTATAACATCGAAGTTCTTTAACATCGAATGTTATAATATCGAACCCCAAACACCGAAATCTGAAAACATCGAACAGTCAGAATAGCAAATTGTTTCCCAGGGAAAAAAAACGCTATTCTGAGAAACATACACACAAAAAACAGCAATCCACACACATACACTTAAAACCCTACACCTAAACCTAAACTAAACTTTAAATACACTACTAGCTATCCACTTACCTTAACCCAACCCTAATCCTAAGGTCCATCACTATCGCACACTCACCTCACCCGCGCCCTAACCCTAACTCACCTAACCTCCCCCCTAACCCTACCCTACACACAACCGCACACTTACCTGACCCACGCCCTAACCCTAACTCACCTAACCTGCCCCTAACCTACACACAAGTGCACACTTACCTGATCCGCGCCCTAACCCTAACGTCCACACAACCGCACACTTACCTGACCCGGTCCCTAACTCTAACTCACCTAACCTGCCCCCAACCCTAAAATACACACAATCGCACACTTACCTGAACCCGAACCGTAACGTTCCAACATGTCGAATGCTGAAAACAGTGAAGCCACAGCAACGGCCCACTGGGAAAGAATTTGGTGTCCTGCACCTTCGTTGTTTTCAGCGTTCGACATTACGGGTTCCATATTATAACATTCAATGTTTATAAAATAAAATTCGTGCTGCTGATGTCTCCAGATGGAGAGCAGAGGACCTAATTCAAACCATCTAATTCTAAGGGTAGTGCAAGCCTGCTCATGGGCTCATGTCAGTCATTAGTGATAATCCTGTATTAGGCCTATTGCACACCTCCCTTGAGCACTGCTGCATGTATTTGGCAGGGGGTAGGTAAAGTTTACTGTAACCTTCCATATGGATGGCTGCTTGGGTGGCAGCCCCATCATGGTCTTGATCTCATTCCAAGTAACAAATGAGTGAGTACAACAAACTACAAGGAAAAGAGTAGGAGTATAAGTGTTATGGTTTGGGGCTAAGATGTTCAGTCAACAGGCATGGAGGAGAAAAACATACTGAAGAAAAACATTATTTACTTGTTGTGTATAGTTCAAACATGTAAGGTTTTGTTTACATGTTATATGAACATAATGAATGATGTTGCATATTTTGTGTGTGTGTGTATAATATATATATATATATATATATATATATATATATATATATATATATATATGTATCTATATATTTATATATATATATATATATATATATATATATATAAATTTATATGTATATGTATATATATTTATATATATATTTATATATATATGTATACACATACACATATACACACGGATCTATGTTGATCCATCGAAATTACATTTCATTGAAACGTAAACCCTTGAACTCACTTTCGTGAAAGTGCACTCTGTCAAAAATGCACTTTCGTGAAACACAAATTAATGGAAAAAAAAAACAAACCGGAAAAAAATTAAAAAAAAATAAAAAGCAAAACACTAAATCAAATTTATGCAGGGAGGCAAGCCCCCCTGCACCCCCCCATGTGGGTGGCAAGCTCCCCACACCCCCCACTTGAGTATACTAACTCCAAGATCGCACTACAGTGGGGAAAATTATATATTCCCTTATCCCCACTGTAACGCGATTTGGCGAATCGGCTTTCGCGAAAGTGCACTTTTGATGTAGCGCACTTTCGTGGAAGTGGGCTTATCTTTCTGTTTGTTGATCAAGTGTATTTTCCACAAACAGAAGGAAACCCATATACATATATATATATATATATATATATATATATATATATATATATATATATATATATATATATATATATATAATGGTTCCCTATCAGAAGCCTGAAACACTATAAACCTGAAAATCAAAATCCTGAAAACTATAGACTGAAAGTTCAAAATCCTGAAAGCCCAAAATCCTGAAACTCAAAATCCTGAAAACACAAATAATGCTAATATGTCACTATAAAGACACTAATATCTACCAACTGACCCTGACCCTAACCCTAACCCTAAGGTCTGTCACTATCGCACACTCACCTGACCCGCGCCCTAACCCTAACTCACTTAAACCGCCCCTAACCCCAATATTTGTCACTATTGCATACATGCCTAACCTGCGTCCTAACCCTAACTCACTTAAACCGCCCCTAACCCTAACATAAAACCAACCGCACACTTACCTGAACCCAACGCATGACCCAACACAACAGGGCTAACAATAGCAAAGCCACAATGATGTCAGTATGTCCATTTTGTGTTTTCAGGATTTTGGGCTTTCAGAATTTTTAACTTTCAGTCTATAGTTTTCAGGATTTTGATTTTCAGGATTTTCAGGCTTATAGGGTTTCAGGCTTCTGATAGGGAACCATATATATATATATATATATATATATATATATATATATATATAT
Source organism: Protopterus annectens (assembly GCF_019279795.1). NCBI lineage: Eukaryota > Metazoa > Chordata > Ceratodontiformes > Protopteridae > Protopterus > Protopterus annectens. Next base: position 1,305,869,322 of record NC_056729.1, read on the forward strand.
ACATATATATATATATATATATATATATATATATATATATATATATATATATATATATATATATATATATATATATATATATATATATATATATATATATATATATATATATATATATATATATATATATATATATATATATATATATATATATATATATATATATATATATATATATATATATATATATATATATATATATATATATATGTGTGTGTGTGTGTGTGTGTGTGTGTGTGTATGTGTGCATCGGATCATACGATCATAAGAAGGTTAATGGGCTAGTAAAATACTTTTTTCTTTGTTTGAATTGTATGTGCTTGAAGGAAGCTATTTTTATATTGCTTGACAAAGATCTCCATTTCTTGGATTGTCTGTTTCAGTTCACTATGTTGCTGTATGAATAATACTATTTGTGTCAACAGATTTAAGATTGTCCAAGCCAGCTGTGTGTGTGTGTGTGTGTGTGTGTGTGTGTGTGTGTGAGTGTGTGTGTGTGTGTGTTTGTGCAATTGTTAACACTGTGCCCTTAAAACGTTAGCAGGTGAAAATAGACAGATTTACACTTCATAGTGTTGTTAGCGTTAACTGAAAAATTAGTAAATTTCAAAGGGAGCTTCTCTAAGCCAATTACCTGTAGAATAAAATAGCTGAGATTATTGAGCATTCTGTAATACCTCTAGTTGGCAGTTAATACTGCCACCTGACAGCACTTTATTCTCCACTTCATTTCCTGGCTTGGGTCCATTCTCTTGAAATCTGCATGTCCTTCCTGTGCCCAGATTGTTTTAGGGTCTGTGGTGTCTTTACCTTTACCAAAGACATGCCATAGTTAAATTGGTGATCTTCCAAATTTCCCAAAGTAGTGAGTGAGTAAATAAACACTGCGGTAGTGGTGCTGCGCCTCACAGTATGACGTTGTCCTGTTCGATTCTCAGCTAAAGCGTCTTCTGTGTGGAGACATGCGTGAATGGGCGTACCTTCGTTGAAGGTTGTGCATCAGACCTGGCAACTCAGCACGTAAAAATCTACTGCCAATCATTAGCAGACCGGAGTTCCGCTGTGGTAACCCCTAACCGGGAAAAGCCGAAAGATAAAACAAGTGAGTGAGTAAATAACTTGGTGTGTGCCTGTAATAGACTGACATCCTATCATGCATTACTTTTTCTGCCACGTGCTTAAGTAGTGGGGTTTTGAACTGCACTGAACTAGTTATTTGAGAATAAGTGAAAATATTACAGTATTTAATTATATTTGATTATATTGTGCTAAATGGTCATCTCTATTGTTTGAACTTATGTTGAAAGTGGTATTGTTCCTGCAATAAATTGCATCTCTTTACTCTTTAAATAAGAACAATAAAACATTACTTAAGAGCCAGTTGTGAAGGGAATAGTCTGGACTTTATTGGGCTAAAATCCCTCCCCTTCTTCCATTAAAGGAGCAGTTAAATGATTTTTTAACAGATGACACGTTTCTGTTTATAGGCAGCTGGATTACTTTTTGTATTGCTAGGATGTTCTTATTCACACCACAGAGTAACTTGCACCTTTGCCTGCTCGTAGTACCTTTTCCTAAATGATCAGGTTGTAGTAGGCTTTGTATTCACAACTGAGGCCAAGAAGTAAGGATACATGGAGGTACTTAAGGAGAGGTTGAGAGATGGGTAAAGAGCAGCGATGGTTGGTGGGTCAGGAAGCTGAATCTTATGTCTCACCCCACCTGACTCCCCTCTATCTTACCCTTACTATCCTACTTTTTCTTCTCAACTCATTCCAATATGTATCTCCCCACAGCTCTTATCTTCCTCTCTCTTTCCTATGTTATTCATTGCCTAATATTTCATGCTTACTAAAAACCTTACTCTACTAACCCAGCATATCTCACTACTCTTTAATACTGTAATACAGTTCAGGCAGCAACAAACCTCAAATGTTTCATATTTAGCTTACAAACTTGTTATTTTTGATACTGTCTTATAGTCTCTGATAAGAGTTGATACTTTATCATTTTTGTTTTACCTAAGTTACTTTTCTTTTTTCCTGTTTATTATATGCCATACCCTTTTTGCATACTGATATTTCCTTGGGGCTATGTTATAACTTGCATACTTGTTAACTGTACAGTTGGTTATATATATAATGGAGCCTTTCTCCCCAGGCCTCCATTGAAAATGGGCTCTTTTTGGCTCAATGGACTTACCCGGTAAACAAACTGTAAATAAATAAATAATGGGCCCAGGCCCCTTACAAGCCTAGCCAAGTTCAACCCATGTTCTCAAGGGTGTCTGGTTCAAGCAGACACTAAAATCAGCACCTACTGCCCCTGTCCAAGAGGGACACAGGTCAAATCCTGGGGATGAATTTCTGTTTACCCATCCAGTCATCCAAATTATGCTTAAATAGGGCCGACGAAGGGCTTTGTTTAACATGAATAGGAAGCTTGTTCCAAAGGTGATGCAACCTCTGTGAGACAAATCTGTTTGTCCAGCAAGTTCTGTTGATGTTACATACCAGGTTAAGGTCCTTTGAGTGAGTGACCCATGTGCTATTTGACTTGTGAACATGCAGCATTTTCATTAAAGATGTGTCAGAGAATAAAGGCGCAGGTCTGTATGACACAGAGTAAAGTGCCAATGATTTCAGTCTGTCCACATAAGACAGATCTTGAAGACCCTGAATTTTCTTTGTAAGGAACCTTTGTGGTCTCTTCAATTACTGCAGGCGTTTGCAAAGGAACATACCAAAGGTAGTGTTGTACTCTATTACTGGCTTGATAAGAGAAGAATATGGGGGGGTTATAACCTCTTTTATTCTGGTGGCAATGCCCATACTTATGAGATGATCAATACAAAATGTACTTCTTACTACTGTGGAGACATGGTGATTGAAGTTAAAGTTGCTGTCTACCTGTGTGCCCAGATCTCTCACCACTGACTGTGTGCTTAGGGTATTGCCATTGATGTGGTAGTTTGCAGGAACATCACCCTTGCTGAAGGGGAAGATAATGCATTTTTCTGCATTAAGTTTAAGACCATGACTTTGGCACCAGTCATTAGTCTGTGTAAGACCTTCTTGCAGGATGTTGACATCACTAGGGGTTTCAGTGATCGCTCCCAGTTTGCAGTCATCAGCAAACTTTGTCAGCCACAGTCCTTTAGTTTTAGCCTGTGCTTTGGAGAAGTAGATTCCGAACAGCAGGGGTCCCAGAACTGATCCATGTGGAACACCACTTGTTGCAGGTCTGCTGGAGGAGGTGGAGTCCCCTATTTTGACCATATGATTTCTGTCAATGAGTCAGCTGGCAACCCACCTGACAATATATGGGTTGATACCCAGCTGGGTGAGTTTATTAATAATTCCTGTGTAGGGGATTGTGTCAAAGGCTTTGGCTAAGTCTAGGTAGGCCGTATGCACAGATTACCAACTTTAACAGGCATGATGACCTCTTGACAAAGCCAAACTGGGTGGGGTCAAGTGTTTGGAGATTTCCTATATCTTTGTTAATAAGATCTATGATTATTTATTCCATGGCCTTGCAGATAAGTCTGTTCAGGCTAATGGGTCTATAATTCTCGAGATCTGTGGATGCACCCCCTTTGTGCAAAGGGATGATGGTAGCCATTTTCCATTCCACCATGATTAAGACAGTGCTTAGGCTGTGATTGAAAAGTGTGCCCAATGGTGATGCTAATTCCTGTTTTAACCCATGTAAAGCACAGTCCAGGATGTTGTCTGGACCTAGAGAGGGTGGATTTCTGGCCTTGGAGAGGGCGTTTAAGACCTGTTCCGCTGAAATACTTTGTGGGGGACAAGTATTAGGGATGCTTTGGGGTATATGTGGTGGTGACAGGAGAGTGAAATTTTCACTGAAGCTGTCAGACAGCAGGTTTACTATATCCACAGGTTCTGTATATGTTGCACCATTAATTACGAGTTCAGTGCAAATCTGGGCCTTACCTTTGAGGTTACACATGTAACTAAAAGAACACCTTGTGGTTATCCTTAGTTAGGGAAGCTAATTTGGAGGACTTCACTAGGAGTCTTATTTGCTTGTTTAAGTTGAGGAGGGAGTGTTTTCAGATTTGAGACTGTTCCTTCCTACTCTTAGACAGTAATTTTTTCTCCTATTGTATAGCCTGTTAATGGCAATTGTCCATCAGGCAGGTTTGTTTTTCCTTGAAGATCTTGCTTTGGTTCTGTCAGGTATGGCAGAGTCAATACAATTGTACAGCTGCTCATATAAAGCATTGGTGTATAACTCAGCATAGGTGTCCATTCCATCAATGGGGGGAGGGGCTATGAAGCTAGTTATTCTGTCACAAAAGAGGTTGTAATTGGGCTTGGAGAAGTTTTTTAGTCTAGTTGTTGCTAAGGGGTGTCTTGTCTTATAGTCACTTCTAGTGAGACTGATTTGTGGTCAGATCTCACCAGGGAGGGCCACATACTGGGGGTGATGCAGTGGTCCCCCATGTTGGTGAACACCAGATCCAGGATGTTTGAGCCCCTTGTGAGTGTGTCAACTAGCTGGTTCAGGGCATTGGAGTTAACAAAGTACAGGAACCTTTGGGTAAGTGATTTAGAACATGTATAATTTGCTCAGTCGATGAATGGATAATTAAAGTCACCCAAAACCAGGGTGTTTGGTTGTATCTTGATTGACTCAAGTAGATCCAAGTAGGCTGAGTGGACATCCTGATTCGTGGAGAGGGTCCTATAGCTGGCAATGACCTGAATGGGGGTCTTACCTACAGTCAATTGCACCTAAAGTAATTCAAGGGAATCACTCTGTTTAACCAATATAGAGGTGTATTTATCTTTAATGAATATCGATACACCGCCTCATTTAGTTCTCATGCTTCAGTTTGTGGTCTAAATGTGTGGAAGGAAATGTAACCTGGTACAGTTGGTCCACTCTCCACAGCCTTAAAACAGGTCTCAGTGACTGCACAAATGTCAGCATCTTCTAAGGTGAGGACTGCTAACAGTGAGTGCAGTTTCCAGTTTAGAGTCCTAGCTTTTAGCAGCATAACCTTGAGGTTGTTTGTAGAGGTATTTTTATGTCAGGAATTTTGTTCTTGTGACATTGCCTAAAGAAGCACTATGGGGGTGGCAAGAGCCTTAGTCAGTAACTGAAATCCCAGGCAAGGTACATGAAGACTATCTCTGGCAAAGCATCAAGGTCTGTTGACCATGTCATCCCAGGCTGAGAGATACTGGATCCTCATTGAATGACACCAGAAACTAAGCCAATTGTTGAAGTCAATAACTGTTTGTATTGAGGTATCATCCTAGGAGAAGGTAAAATGTTGCTTAAGGCTAGGGACATACCTGCCTGAGATACATAATCAGAGAGCTCAGTCATGTCTCTCTTCATATAGTCCAGTGAGGTATGGCTCAAGTCATTCACACCAACATGGACAATGATGGAGTCATAACAGTGCCTGTTGTTGAGGGAACTGAGTGCATGTGTGATGTGGCAGATCCTGGCACCTGACAGACAACTGACCATGACTTTTTCCTTTTCCAGCTTGGTGAGAGGGACATCTGTGTGTCTCACAATTGAGTCGATTATGACTAAGATGTTTGTTTTTTGGGCTATGCCTTAGGGACTTGACAGGTGAGACACTGGAGTGTGATATATTTTGTGTACTATGTTCTTCAGAGGATGTATTATTTGAATCATGCTTGTGTTTGTGTTTGGAAGCTCTCTGATGTTTAGGTAAGCTACTGGTAAGGACCTCCGCATATGTAGGTTTATGTGTTGTTGGTTAAGTAGGTGCAGGATGTGAGGTGTACATACTGACAACCAGCTCAGTATCAGATGAACTGATTGCTGAGTAAGAGAGCCAATATAGTAGGTTCTTGATATAGATGCATCTCTCACATAATGAATTTGTGTGGACTAGAAGAAGTGGGTTGTCAATGTACATGAGACAGTTGCTACATTGCCTCTGGATGCCCATGTTGACCAGGCTGGCTAGAGAAACTGTAGGAAATTGTCTGTCCATAATGCTGGGTAAGTTGATGTGATCAGGAAACAGGGAGATGACAGAAAGGACCAGGTAAAGTAGAGGACAGGAAAAGTGGACAAAAACTATGAAGGGCTAGTGGGTAGGTTCTGTGTTGGTACCTCAAGAGCTTCGCTGAATGTCTGAATCTAGTCTATGTTACTGCAAAGTGCAACAATTTCAGAAAAAAAAAAAACAGTTCAAGTAAGTAGTGATATGGGAAAAATGCAGTTCAAAAGTGCAATATACAGTGAAGAATTCTACTTAAGTTTTGCAGAGATCAGCAGATGCCTTGGATTGATCAGATAAATACAACAGAACAGACGCTGGTTGCAAAACTCTGAAGAGCTTTGCTAAAACAAGTGCAAACCTATGCAAATGCAGTGCTTATGTTGCAAATGAGAACAAATTGATTTAAACAAATTAACAAATAAAAAAGCTCAGAACTGAGCCCTGTTCCAACAACCTTCAATCAGATGAGTTTTAACTGCACACTCCTGCCACTAGAGTGCAGGGGAACCCTCTCCAACAAAGATAGCCTGGTTTAGTGCTCAAGTTATACAAACAGAACTAGATTCAGCAAGTCTAACTCTACTCTATGCTACAGCAAAGAAAGTGCAACAATTTCAGAAAAAAAGTTCAAATAAACAGGCATAATAAGCCTTCAACCAGCAACTCCCAGCTCAGAAAGGCAGTGGCTACCCTCTCCTCCCACAAGAGTGTAGACCACAACCTTCTTAATGTAAAATAACTGGCCTGAAGCCCAAGTGTTTAAACTAGAACTAAGACACTTTTAGAATAGCAGGCACACTAAGCGTTCAACCAGTAATTTCCAATTTTGAAGGATGTAAACTACCTCTTATGCCACAAGAGTGTAGACTACAGACCTTCTTAATGTAAAACAACTGGCCTGAGACTCAAGTGCTTAAACCTAAACTAAGAGGCTTAGAATAACAGTTACAATTTAATCAGGCAATTAACAAACAGTAACAAATGCAACAATGCAACCAAACACTTTTAAGAACAAGCAGCAAAAGCAAAATAAAGTAATAAAATAGGAAGAAATGCAAATATAGTAAAAGCAGCTGAATAAAGTACATTTTTTTTAAGTTAAGCAGGAAGGGGGGAAGCAGAAGATAATTCAAGGTTAACAAACTAAGGAGGTGTGCCTTCCCAGCAGATCTCTCCCTACTCAGAAGAATGAGCTGATGAGATGGGATTGGCAGGAGTATCCAAAATCAGATTTATAGTAGGGGTGGACAATTCAAAAGCCAACAAGTTTAAGAATACAACAGTTGGGCAGAAATAGTCAGGCAGAGTAGAACAAGCAAGCCAAACAAGCACTCCAGCTAATTAGAGATATTTCTAGCTAAATGAGGAATGCTATTTCTCAGCTCCTCCCACACATTAGCTGATGCTATTCACTGTTTGCAAAGGAATTCTTTGCTAGCTTTTCTAACTGACCCTAGCCAAGATATCTTAAAACTCCAACAGTACAGAAAACTTAAAACAAAACAAACACAAATATAATACAAGAATAACATACAAAACAGAAGTAACCAAACCTTAAATGAAAAACTTCAATTCAAAATAAAATGCAGACAGAGATCAACAATATTTAGGCAGGGTAGAGCAAGCAAGCCAAACAAGCACTCCAGCTAAATATAGATATTTCTAGCTAAATGAGGAATGCTGTTTCTCAGATCCTCCCACTAATTAGCTGATGTTATTCACTGTTTGCAAAGTAATTCCTTGCTAACTTTTCTAACTGACCTTAGCCAAGACCTCTTAAAACTCCAACAGAACAGAAAACGTAAAACAAAATAAATACAATACAATAATGATACAAAATAGAAGTAACCAAACCTTAAATCTAAAACTTCAATTCAAAATAAAATGCAAACAGAGATTAGCAATATTAAGGCAGAGCAGAGCAATAAAGCCAAACAAGCACTCCAGTTAAATATAAATATATATATATATATATATATATATATATATATATATATATATATATATATATGGGTCCCCTTCGGTAGATCAAACTTTTACATGTTCGAAGACGATATGGCCGAGACCATAACCTCGAACATTTAAAAGTCCGAATGGACTGAATGGAGATCCATGTACAGAGCGTAACAGGATGTTTTCCCATTTCCGCAATGTAGTACGATCTCGGAGTTGGTATATTTAGGTTAGGGGGGGTGCAGGGGGGGTGTACCCCCCCCTGCTACAGCAGTTTAATTTTGTTTTGTTTTGTTTTTTTTTCTTTTTTTACTTCAGTGTTCGAATTATTACAAGTACGAACATATGGTCTCGGACATATTTGGTTCGAACTTGTAATATGTTTGATCTACTGAAGTAGATCCATATATAAATATGTGTGTATATATATATATATATATATATATATATATATATATATATATATATGTTTATATGGGTCTACTTCACATGACTGAAATGTCATTTGACTGACTTTCATTTGAGACCAAAATACTTAATTTTCAAAATACTGAAAACTCACTTGACTGAAACTCATAATACTGAAACCTTACAATGTTACATTATAAAATACTAACTTGTAAACCATAGACATGCACACTTATAACACCAATGACTAACTCTTTCTAGAACTTAAAAACTACTTATGCACCCTCTTAACAAAAAACAGACTATATAAAACCAAACTAGGTGGGGGGCTATGCCCTCCACATACTCCAACCCCCCCCAACAATATATACTAACTCCAAGACCGCACTGCAGTGAGGAAAAGGGCATATACCTTTTACTTACCTTACAGTAGCCTACATGCTGCCACTACTGCTGGGAATGCACACAACATCCTCCATATTACTTCAGATACTTCCCATAAAAATGTAAACAGACATACCCACATTTAGAAATACTACAATACTACTTTCTACATGACTATCAGTATTCTGGCAGTCAGCACTATAAGTTACAGTAATTATTTTTATCACAAGCAAGTCATAGGAGAATTGAGACCCACACCATGTCTATGGCTTACATTTCAGTATAATGAGATTCAGACAAATGAGTTTTCAGTATTTTGAACATTCGGTATTATGGTCTCGGTCAAATGAAATTCAGTCAAATGAAATTTCAGTCATGTGAAGTAAACCCATTTTTATATATATATATATATATATATATATATATATATATATATATATATATATATACATATTTTATATATATATATATATATATATATATATATATATATATATACATAATTGACTAGCATATGTCCGAATCACAAAACATTGAACACACATACACGAAAGCACTTAACATTGAAAAGCGCTTGCGTGTATGTGCAGTTCAAAAAAAAAATCTACATTTCTGCAGGGCTTTGCCTGCACCCCCCACCCCCTTACTTTATTATTCTCACTCCGAGGTCACACTACAGTGGGGAAAAGGAAATTTTCCCTTACCCGCACTATAGTCCGATCGATGAAACAGGCACACATACATGGAAGCCCTTGTCGATGTGCGCTTTCGTGTATGTGTGTTCGATGTTTTGTGATTTGGACATATGCTAGTCGAGCATGTGACCGGATCCCAATATATATATATATATATATATATATATATATATATATATAGTTTACTATCGTTTGTGTGAATGACAGTCTGTTGGCTGTACTGCTGCTAAAAATCAGAATGTCGTGCACAGAATTTAAATGGATGGGATAATCGAACACACTTATGTGAATGCAGTAGTGCATTTGCATAAGTATATTCGACTATCTGCATGGAGATTGCGGTACAGTGGGGATTGCAAATTCATCCATATCCCCGTTGTTGTGCGATCTTGGAGTTAGAATATATTAGTAGCAGGGGTGTGGGGGTATAGAGGGGCTTGCCCCATGCAAACACGTGATATGTCATATAGGAGTCTTATTTACATCAGCTCCTATATGGCTATCACGTGATGGATTTGGTAACAATATTGACTCAATTGTGTCAATCATTTGGGTCAACATTGTGTCCATTCAAAATGTTTGTGTTCGGTTTTACTTTTCATTGTTTCGAACAGCAAATGTTTTGCCATTTGAACAAATGATAGTAAACCTATATATATTACTATATCTGCACTGTTAAAAGAAGCATCGTTATATAGGACTATTATTTTAAAATGTCACAGAGGATTTTCAGAAAGACTGCACCTGATTCCTGCATAGTTGGCTGTGTACTGTTTTTGTCTATTGATTGAGGCATTCACTGTATCATTATTTGTTAGTTTCTAAATGGGTAAATGAACTGGATCAAGAACTCATTTCTGCCATGAGCTTTGCTAGTAGCCAAAAGCAGATGCAATAGTATATCAGTTCAAGTCTTTACAATCATTTATTTGCAAAATATGCAGAGTGGGACTAACATATTCAATAAAGGGTAAATAAAAAACTAAAATGAAATAAAAGCTCAGAAAGTAGGAAGCAGTTGTTGTTGTGCCTTTCGGCTTTTCCCTGTTAGGGGTCGTCACAGTGGAACTCCGGTCCGCTAATGATTGGCAGTAGATTTTTACGTGCCGAGTTGCCTGCCCTGATGCACAACCTTCAGCGAAGTTACACCCATTCACACATGTCTCCACACAGAAGACGCTCTAGTTGAGAATCAAACAGGACAACGTCTTACTGAGAGGTGACAATGCTCCCGCAGCACAACCACCGCAGTATGTACACAAATAAAACTGCAATGCTGAAAGCTCAATCTCTAACAAAAAGCATTCAGAGACTATGTCATTGTCCACTATATCTAATATTCATGACCACTACAGTCAATAAGGTTCGGTGGGATGGAAGTTTCCAGTCATTCTCAGAATGAAAATACTGGAGATATTCAGGTACCAGCAGTCATATTCAGCTATTGTGTTGTATCTCACCAAAATGTAAAATAGGAAAAGATGCATTGTGTTTTGCTTACTATCACTGCATATATTTGGGCACAGTCTGGGAAAACATTTGCAGTGGCACTAGGTGTAATTGTCACATACCTGATGGCACAGCCACCCTGGAATAGTAGTTGGGTGTCTGGAAAGGGGATCAGTGGTTTTATATAACTATGAGGAGTGGAGTAGCTAAGGTAGAAATGGTGTAGGTAGGAAGACATAGTAGGCTTCAAAAACAAAAGAATGGTCATTGTGGCTCAGAAGTATTTGACTAGAAAGTTTTTGCAAAATGAAGAATAAGAAAACACAGCCACATGGGACTGTCAGACAGAACAAGATTGCATGAGTGGACTACTGTGATTACCCAAGTTTCATAATAATAATAATAATAATAATAATAATAATAATCCAGGGAGAGAGTGAGGGGCAAATGAACAGGTTTCAACATAATTTTAGGATGAGGTTTCTACTTAGCCATATCTGAAAAAGTCTTTTCAGGTTTTTCTTTAAAGAATCAACTGGAATGTCCATGAGCAAAATGTTAAAAATACATGAATAGCATAGGAAGAGTGTGGAGAAATTAATTATATTATTTCCAAGTGCAGCTAATGTTATAAAAGGTATAGAGTACTATATATTTCTTTATTATTATTATTATTATTATCATTCATAGGTTCATAGATTAGTACTAAGCTAACTGCCCTTGCGAGCCATTTTAAGCCTAGCCAAGTATCCCTTGTGAGACTCCAACCCTGCACCTTGTGTTTGCAAGGCAAACACCTTAACCATTAGGTCACCCTCCCAACCCTATTATTATTATTATTATTATTATTATTATTATATTCCAAGATAACTCTACCCATTACTTTTTACACTCTCATAGATGTATAGATTATTACTAGGCTAACGATCCTGGGGGGGCTTTCTAAGCCTAGCTAAGATTTCCCGAAATAATAATGATATCCTGTATCCAAATAGGACATTAAGGGCCAGGCATTTATAAGCTATCTCTGTCCATAAGGGACATGGGTGCCCAGACCGGTGTAAATTTCCTATTCCCTATCTACTGGTCTAGGTTGTGCTTAAACTGGGTAATAGACAAATTCAGCTTCACATGGATAGGAAGCCTGGTCCATAGGATGGGGTAGTCTCTGGGACACATATCTGTCTCGCTAGCTTGTTCTTTTTTAGTCACAGACAAAATTCAGATCCCTAGACCCTATACTTCTGGTACTTTCTCCTCCATGGAGCCCCTATCATGACCAACCTACAAGCCTCACTTAGTTCTAAACTTGAACAGTGCTATAACAAAGGTGCCAGATTCACTTGCAATAAACCTTACCAGACCCACCACTGTTTAACACTAAAACCACTTAAATGTGTCATACTTCTTTATCACCTTATACTCAATTCACCTTAGCCCATAAAATAATCTATACCCATATGCCTGCCAAGCAATTAGACCCCTACTCCAATCTTACCTTTCCAAAGTGTCCATTTTGGCAAAATAATAAGCAACTGATTGGACTGCTGGAGGCAATCTCTATTCCACTAGTATAGCTAGAACTTGGGATAAAATTCCTAAATCAGTCAGGTTTATCACATACCTTTATCTTTTCAAACCATTACTAAAATACTTCCTCTCTGCCTCCTGGCTTTGTCCCTACTCCTCATCTGGGACTTAGCTCTCTAATACCCTTCATCACCTTTCTTACATCTCTCTTTAAAGCACTAAATCATTCAACATGCTTATCCCCTTTTAATACCTCATTTTATTGTACTTCTTAAAACTATTATACCTACTTATAATTAGCGCAACCAAATTACTATTCCATTACTACTTCTCTGTTAACACTCAAATGTGCTTATTTCCTCTAATACCTCACTCTGCTGTATTTCCTAAATGACTCCTACATAATATATCACTCTTCTGTTTGTAAATCCTCTATACAAGGCTTGTAAATGTAATGTTTGTGAATATCAGTACATATTTTACTATAGTATTATGCTATATATTCACTGAAACTTCATTATAAAAGTTGTTATTGTAAACATTGATAGCATTAAATATGATACCTTGGAGCTTTTCTCACCAGGCCTCCACAGAAAAAGGGCTCCTGTGCCCAGATAGACTTTCCTGGTAAACAAATGTCAGTAAATAAACAAATAACTATTATTAATCATGAACTTGGATAAACCAAAGCAATACTTTATTCAGTGAATCTGCAACCCATAAACAGATAATTTTGAATGGCAGTCACAGTTACCGTACTTATTCTTTGGAAGCATAGATTTATATATAATGAATACACATTTGCTAGTGGGGCCTATAGTATGACAGTAATGGGTTATTTTGTTGGCAGTCAGTTGTTCAGTGCTGTTGGTGTAGAGAAATGTATTCTTTCACACAGAGTTCATTACATGAAGAAAACTATTCACACCCCATTTCCTGAGGGGCAGCAACTTGAAAGCTCAATTATATTACAAAAAGGGATTTAGGGAACAAAGCCCCCTGCACTGGATATGAGGAAGACTTTATCCCCCCCCCCAAAAAAAAAAAAATGTAACTCTTGAATTCTGCTCCAAATCTTGGCTTTCATTGACATGCAAAGTTTGAAAAAAAAAATAGTTGTAGCTCATACAAAGTGCAACTGTATTTGGCTATTAATACATGTATAGATTACAACATATGGTATCATTGCCGAGGAATTAACTGAATGCACTGCTCAGACTATAAAAAAAAAAAAACAGCACCAGACTGAATTGATAAAAACAAATTATTTGACTTTTAAAATCATTAAATAATTTGGTGCAGGGGTTCTTCTTTTTCCCTCAGCTGTAACTTCTCTGAATTAAGAGTTAAAAGTAAGTGGTAATCTCTCGAATCTCTTCTCTTACAGAAGCAAGAGTTGCTTGTGTGCGTTTGGGTATTTTGCCTCAAAGAAAGACAATTTCACCACCAGCTACTTTTAGTTTCTTCACTCATCAAAACTTTTGTTCACACACTGTCAGTATCTGAAAGAGAGAAGATAATTTGTCACATTATGAAATAAACATCTGCATTGTTAGACTTATTTAATTAATGTCTGATAATATCAAGGAAACATTTCATGCATTCTTCTCAAAACTGAACAAAATATGTCAGCAACTTTCTGCTTAAAAGGAGTTGTCTTTCTATTTGCTACAGGGTACTATAGCTATATTGTGTGGTATTTTCTCCATCTGGCCCATCTGTCATATAATCCAGTTAAAAACTGGGACGTCATTTCATCTGCAGGCCATTGTAATGAAACCTCAGTATCGAGTGCATAATGTAACCTTCATTTTATCATAGGCATTTAAAATCATGTGTAACTGAAGTATATATTCATTTACTGCTAGAGGGGACAAGGGAACGTCAAATATTGGTTTTAAATGTAAATGATATTAGATTAAAACTAATCTGCAGGTAAAACCAGTCTAAAGACTTTATTAATCTCTATACTGTTTAGTAATGATTGCAAAAATGCCAACATGAACAATTTATTTCTTTGTGACATATCAGTATATCAGTGTTGCTTTATCCAAAACATTTTTTTCACATAATACATCTTTTTTTTTAATTTCTTACAAAAGTAACTCATAAATTATAGAGACATCCACAGAAAATTGATGTGAAAAGTTGCTTTCTTTAGAAATGTTACCTTTTCTGGTTCTGAAATTACTTGTTGTACACTTCCTCAGACAATCAGTTCAGGATATTAGATACAATGAGCCATAGCTTCGAGCAGTAATTTGAGACTTCTTCTAAGTATCATACTTAGAAAGATTAACAGGAGTAACAAAGGTTAACAAAGAGCATTAGTAAAGTGATTTATTTGCTTGCACTTCAAATAATTAGTGGCAGAAAATGAAGGTGTGTTCCAAATCTACTGTGTTGTATTTTAGAAACATTAAGAATTACTGTTTCTCTGGTTACATAGTTTCAGTGTGCTAGAAATTTACAAACATCTGGTAACTGTAATCTCGGTGGGGTAAAATTGCTATAGTCTCGTACTCTGTAGTGTCAGGCATAAAAAGAGCATTTTTCTTTTGGTGTCTCATGAGATTGTTTTAAATACTTGTTCTCATCTTAAACCTTAAATCTTTGTGTTGTGCTCTGCCAGTGTGCAAGCATTTCACATTTAAATCTGATCAAACAAGCTTGTTCTTTGGATCAGACATTACTCCTGCTGAAGCAAGTAAAAAATATTTGGCAACAGTAGAAACTGTGAGCAAATAAGATGCCACTCTGTGACTCAGTTTGTCCCTACACTTTTAACAGGTTCTTGGTAAAACCTGGTGTTTTAGGATTTATGGTTTGGGAAGTACTCAGTCTAAGTAAACTATTCATACAGTCTATGTATTTTAAATTTTACAAGAATGAAAACTGCAGCTAGTTAAACGTTATTATACATGTGTAAATCATGCAGTATACTTCTGAATACATAGTCATATAGACAAACTCAGGAAGTTTCATTATCAGAACATTTGTCTGATGATAAAATTCAAGCATAATTCTTCTAGCAAATATGTTTTATCAAATAATTCTCTAAATCTATAGTCATTTTCCAGGCTACCAGGTTAGATATGTAGGTCATACCGCCCAACCATACCAAATTACTTGGATTTTCCTGAGTTTTGGGGTCCAAATGAAGTGGTGCCACGATTCCCGAGTGGCACCCCTTCATTTACATTTTTTTTGCTTTATAATTTTAACTTTTTCAAAAATCGTGCTGTTGGAGCTGACGTCATCACATGTGAGATGATGTCAGCTCTATCAGGGCTACCAGCCAGTCGGAATTGAGCTCAAGGAGCTCACGTCATCATTACCGAATGAAAATGCGTGCAGGAACGGCAGCAGTGAGCAGAATGGATTAACGCAATGGGAGGCAGCTCATTTTGTTCAAAGACTGAGCAGAATGGATTGGCAATAGGAGACAGCAGGTTTAGTTCGGGGGAATACAAAGACTCAAGTAAGGAAGTGTGTGTTTGCCTGTAACATATTCTGTTATAATCATACTAAACTCCACTCATTTTTATGTGCACATGATTTGTATGACTCCTACCTAAATTTCACTGACTGAACTGATATATCCCCTAAGATGCATTCATCATAAGAAAATGGTGACTATAGCCTTGCTACTTACTTGCTAAAGCAATGCATAGTTTACTCATAAAAGATACAAAATAACTTTGAATTACTATCATACTTCATCAGACAGAGCTGCCTTACTGCAAAATAATGTTTTCTATTATGTACAGTATCGAAGAAAACAACTGCAGAAAAATGTTTTAATACTAAACTGAAAGGATGACTCGGCAGACAAGCTACAAAATTAGCACAATTTGCAGTCATGTAAGCTTGGAAGCTGAAATTATTTTACCTTTTAAATATGTTATGGTTTATCTCATTTAGTCAGTACCTCATTCAAACATGTTTCATATTAAATATGCAGAGTAGCTGAAAGTACCAGGAAGTAAAGCGCCCAACAAATTAAAGTTAATTGTTAAGTTTGACAGAACAATTCTGTGACTTAAAATACATTGTAAATGACAGTACATGATACATAGTGAAGCTGCTATTTAATAAATTGTAACCATGTATGACAACAAGTGGGCTTAAAGATAAGCTGTGCAAAATGGAGCAAGAAACCACCACCAGCTTTATGCATTCTCATACCATCTTACCAGAGTATACAGATACAGTTAATTAACTACTGCTAAAGTACAAGATTTTCATGACTAAAAGTTTGGAAGGTGAGATATAATTTAACTGCAGTTTTAAATCAAATTATTCATAGTAATAAAGTTATGCTTCTCAACTAAAACTACCTCCAGCAAATGGTACTGTTTATAAATGTAACAAAAGCAAAATCTGTTCTTGAATTTCTAATTTATGTGCAGTGTGATTTTTTTTTTTTGGATCAATGAAATACTTATTTCATGAAATTCTGCAACAGAAAGTACTGCTGTATTTTTGGGTACATTTCATGAAATTTTATTGCATTTTTCTTTTTGTAAACAGTAATATATGTACCAGAGATGAGACATACAATGAATCTGCATTTCAAATTAATTAAAGCTGGTTTGCAAGAGAGGGCTTTAATTAGCAGGTATTGATACCACTGTAACGTCTTATGTGTGAACACTCCCTTTCTTGATCCATCTTATACTTCTTCTGAATCACCATCAAAGGAATTGAAGTGGACTATAGCAATATCCTCATGAAGGTGTGAGTTTCAAGGGCAGAGAAGTTTTAATGCCAAGTAGTCCATTTTCATTGTGAGACAGTATTGCTTTGTTTATCAGATGTCTGTTAGTTTGTGTACTGATGTGCTGAAAAATGTAAAAATCAAATCCAAATAATCATTGTAGATTGTAGAAGTAAAGCAGTATCCACACATTAGTGTTTATGGTAAATGGGGTGAAATAGCCAGGTAATGGGACATTGGAATGGCTGTAGGGGGACTCTGGTGCCATATTTTGGTTGTCTGTCCTTCAGTTTGCATTTGAAAGTTGGTATCCCACAATTATATTGGAGTGGGTGGGGTTATGTAATTATGCATACAAATTAGATGTTAATCAGCGTACAGATTTGTACCTATTTTTCGTGGGCCTTGCCCAGATTTTTGATGTTTCCAGGTTGAGAGGTATGTTTACAGGGCTTTAGTGTAAACTTCAGAGTAGTTACCACTTATAGTTTGGGTTGGGGCTTGGAATGCATTTGTACCTTTACCTAGGAGGGTATAGTTTGCCTGGGTGAAGTTCTTTAGTCTGATTCCATCCTTTGTGAGTTCTGCTGTTAGTATCAGTTTGCAGGTGACTGATTTGTGCTAAATTTTAACTAATGAGAGTCCAACAGTTGCAGCAGTGCACCTGTTTGACATGTTGGTGAGGACTAGATCTGGAATGTTTGTTCCTTTTACCAGTGTATGGACAATTTGCTCTAGGGCATTTGAATTCACAGATTCAAGGAACTTTTGTGGTATCGAGTTTGGGCAGGAGTAAGGGTCCCAGTTGATGGTGGGATAATTGAAATCCCCCATAACCAGTGTGTTCGGTTTGGTAAAATTTGAATTGTCTTCAGTTTCCTGGGTGTCGTGGCCCATGGAGGGGGATCTATAACTGGCTAGGAGTTCAATGGGGTCTTTCCCACTGTAACCTGGACCTGGAGTAACTCCATGGAGTTGTCCAGTCTAACTAGACACGAGGTGAATTTATCTCTAATATAGATTGAAACACCACCTCCTTTGGTTTTCACACATTTATTTTGTGGTCTAAAGGTGTGGAAGGCATTGTAGCCTTGCAGGGCCTAGGTACTCTCTGAGGCCTTAAACCAGGTTTCTTTGACAGCAGAGTCATCTATATCTTCCAGTGATACAAGTGCTTCCAGGGAGTGCAGCTTTTGGTTTAACCTCCTAGCATTTAGCAGCATGACCCTTATTTTGTTCTAATTGGTTAATTTCATGTTGGTAATGCTGTTTTTGAGACATTGCCTAAAGAAGGCACTATTGGAAGGCAAGATCTTTTGCCAGCAGCTGAAAGCCTAGGGATGTCAGGTGCAAACCATCTCTGGCAAGGCAGCGAGGTTTGTCAACCATGGCTTCCCAGGCAGACAGGAACTGGATCTTCTTGGAATGACACCAAAAACTAATCCAATTATTGAAATTAATCATTTTTTTGTTTATACTGTGGCATCATTCTAGGTGAGGGTAGTAAGCTGCTCAAGGCTAGGGACATACCTGCCTTGGATACATATTCAGAAGAGATCAGCCATGTCTCTCTTAATATAGTCCCATGAGGTACATCTCAGGCCATTCACACCAACATGAACTATGACAGAGTCATAACGGTACTTGTTGCTGAGAGACCTGAGTGCATGCATGACTTCTAAATCTTGGCACTGGACAGGCAGATGACCATGACTTTTTCCTTGTCCAACTGAGGCATCCATGTGTCTCACTACTGAGTCTCCAATGACAAGAAAAAAAATGTGAATGTTATGCCTTACAGGCTTTGTGGGTGAGACACTGGTGTTGTTATGTGTCATGGGTGCTGTAGAGACTGTGTTAGCTGTATCAGACTCTTGTTTTGGAGGTCTCTGGTGTTTTGCCAGGCTAAGAAAGGGTTTAAAGTTCACAAACTCTCTTAGCAGAGGTAATGGCTACTAAAAAAATAGTTTTCCAGGTCATACATTTTAAGTCCACATTGGCAGCAGATTCAAACAGAGCTTGGGTTAAGGCTTGCAGCAGCAAGACAGACAAATCTAAAGGGGTTGTAGAGTGTAGAATCTTTAAATAGATGTCTAAGAAGGAAATCATATCTAAGGAAAGCTTTGCACAATTTGAGTGAAGCTAATGAAGTAAGACTGTCTCTAAATGTGAAAGTTACAAGTTCCCACTGACTGAACATTGACAGTGGAATTACTAGCTCCATTATAGAAAATGGAAGCAGAAAAATCTAACACTGCTGGTATAGGTGCTGAAAAAGGATCTAGATTTCTTTGAGAGGACCAAATCAAAAACCTTTTCCACTTACTGTTATAAACTTTCATAATGGATGGCTTTTTAAAAGAAGTTAGAATGTGGATCATTTTGGAAGAAAACCTGGACTGGCTAGCCATCATGGTAAGTGGAAAAACATGTGGCTTAGTCTTAGGGCTTGAATGTGTGGATGAGGCATTCTGGATGGGTGATAAAGATCTGGACTCAGGTCCAACACCCAAGTGGGGGTGTACTGGATGAGGCCAAAGAAAGAAACTTGTTAAAGAAAGAAAGAAGCAATGAGGATGACTGTACTCTTCAGTTGTAATACCTTCTGCAGAAATTCTGGGATTAGAGGGGTTGACGGAAAATCATATAGGAGACTGAAGGGCCAATCATGAATCAGAGCATCTCTCAGGGGATTCCCCCTCTGGGTTGATTAGAATGAACTATCCAAAAAAAAAAAACAAACGGGAATACTTGTGATTAACATGGCTAGGCTTGTAAAGGCACTAGGGCCACTAGCCTATTAACCTCCTATGAACCTATTAACCTATAAAAAACTGCTGTATTTGGAACTGGCATGGGAATCAAAAAGACTGCAGCATGGTTTGCTCCATTAGTGAAAGATTTGTGGGCAGGTTGAGCAGATCTTTTCTCTTGCCTCATGAGTGGTCTTAATGGATTGAGAGACCACTCATGAAGTAATAGAATAGATCTGCTCAACCTGTCCACTAGAACATTAGACTTCCCCTTTATGTGTATTGCTATCAAGAAGTGGTTGGAAGATATCACCCATTGTGACACCCTTATCTCTTCTTGACACAGCAGGTAGGAGTATGTTCCCATGTTTGTTGATGTACCAGACTACTGACATGCTGTCTGCCTGAAGAGAAACCCCCACCATAGAGGAAGGACATTCTGAAAGGCCTACAATGCTAGGAGAACTGCACTTATCTCTAAGACTTTGATGTGAAGACTGTCCCCTTCTCATGTAATGTCCTCCCCACCTTAATAGGGAAACAACCATAGTCATCATGGCCCTGTGAGAGGGAAGAACAAACACCCACCCCAGCATACCTCTGTGGATTGAATCCACCAGTTACATGATCTTTGCAGATGTTTGTAAGACGGACCGGAAACTACATCAATTGGAAACTGATGAACCATTGAACCACTAGTGTCCACTGTAACACTCTCATAAAATGTCTTATTAATGGGACCAAAGTGAGGAGGCTACCATCAACCATGGAAATTGCAAAACTTATCTGGCAGGTGGACTCTGATGAGAAAGAAACTTTAATGCTTAGCTCATAAAGTGAATAACATGGCCGGTGGTAGTCTTGCTATCTGAACTGTAGTGTCCAAGTGAGCTGCTATAAATTCTAATGTCTGTACTGGGGAGAATTAAAAGTTGTCAAGCTTTGCTGTAATTCCTAGACAGGAGCAAAGGTTTCTGGCATGTAAAAGAAGATACCTGGTAGGAGAGGTAAGGAGCCAGTCACCTAGATAAAGAAACACTCAAAACTCTTATAGTCTGGGATGAGCTGCAACCACTGCTATGCATTTGGTGAACACCTGGGGCATTGTAGTGAGACCAATGGGCAGGGCCCTGAACTGAAGGTGACTGGCTCCCAGACAGAAGTGAAGAAACCTCTTGGAATGTCTGTCCATTTTGATGAGGTAGCATGTATCCTGGAAGCTTATCAAGCACATATGATCATCCTTCCTCAGAAGAGGGAGAATTGACTGTACTGTGATCATCTAGAAATTTGTATGTTTGACATACGGGTTTAGATGACTTAGGTCAAAAATCAGACAGAGGTTACTTTCTTTTTTTCACACTAAAAAGAATATTGCATAATTACTGAATCCTTGCTGGTTTGGAAGGACCTCTTGTATGACTGACTTTTCTCGCAGCTTTTTTATTTCTATCATCACAGCCTTTCTATTGGGAGGGTGGAACACTGGGAAGTTTCCTTACTGGAGGGCATAAAAAGAGAAAGGGAATGCAACAGGCTTCTGGATGCAGAGGCAACTGACCCTGGACTGCCTTCACAGTGGAACAACCATTCAGGAGTGCTGATAAGGATAATTGGTGAAAGGACCCCTGAAGCCTTGGTTCGGTGGGCCTCCCCTGCCACAAGGGTGATGTCTACCATTAGGAAGCCTCCTTCTGCCACAGGGATTTCTATCATCAGGAGACTCTTGAGAAGATCCTTGGGAATTTCAGACTCACAATTCCGTACCCCATTTCTGGTTTCTAGAGAAGGTCCTCTATGGGAGAAGAAAACTGAATACTTATGACAGAAAGGATTTTCCCATCCTTCTTGCTCCTGGAGAGTGTGTCTTTGATCTTGGGGCTGAGCATTGTTAATCCATCAAATGGATCATTGATAAAAATGTCTTAAAAGGATCCATGAAATTACACAAGGGCATCCAGGCATGCCTCCTTATGGTGATGCCTGTACCTGGAGAAATTAAAACACCTTCCATTGCATTGAATGAGCTGAATGGAGATGTTTGAAAGGGACTGAAGAGTAGCCAGTTACAAATTCACAGTTTTCCTGTCTTCTGAAGCTATGGATCCAGAGATAGACTTGGAGATTTCCTTTGTCAAGTCTCCCTGAAACCATGTCATATGTGCCAAGTAATTCAGTGACCTTAAAGCAAAAGTAGCTGATGCGCAAACTCTCTTCACAAATCTATCCAATTCCCTAGCCTCTGGATTAGGGGATAGACAGATGAGCTGTCCTCAGTGAGCTCCTTCTTGCTGGCTGCTGCTACTGCCCTGGCATTCCTTGATGGACCCTTGCTCCAGTGAGAGCAGTCTTTAGTACCAACTAAATACTTATCAGATTTTCTAGGAAGCAGTTCTGTGACATCAGGTTCCTTCCATGCCCAGTGAGAGATCAAATCAAATATTTCATCAACCAGGGAGTCACCCAGAAAGTAGATGAGCTGAAACCAAAAGCCTCAAGAAAAATGGATTCCTCCTGAGAAGAGGCTTCAAAAGAGCAGCCTTTTTTCTGTCTCAGAAGCTCAAGAATCTCCCTGATTGAAACATCCCCAATAGGTGACCTAGAGGACCCCCCCCCCCCTTCATCAAAATCTGTATTTTCTGTCAAAGACTCCTGAGGGGAGTCAGTGTGTGTCCTCTTACGCTTATGCTTCCGAGGAGCCTCCTCAGCAGGATGCTCCAGACAAGATTTGGAAAACTGAGGGGTGTAAAGAATTAGGACTATCTTCAGACTAGTGTGAAGTAGCTGTCCTGATGGGATAAACTGTGCAGGGTCAGGAACAAGGGCTATTAGTTGTGGAGCAGGGGGAGCCAAGAGGGATAAAAATCTCTGGTGTACAGCCTTGGAGAGATCTCTCTCAACTGTCTCAAAGGCAGAAGCTGAGGGAAAACCCAAAATCACCCTGGTAGGGTCTGAAACTGGAACACTGTGATGACCAACTGCACCATACTGATCCTACTCCATGACTGAAGACAGAGATGAGCTATCTAGTGCTGACACTGTGAGGGAATAGATGGTTCCAACAGCTTCAGACTTGAACCCCTACCCGCATATTTCAGATCCATCTGACTTGAAGAAATTGGAGCTGATTGGATCAGAGAAGATGCCAGAATTAAAGATGACCACTTCAGATCTGACATGAACAGTCCAGGAAATCTCAAATCCAGAGTCCCCAACTGTAAGGTCAGATTGGGGTAGGAGTAGCCATGGTCAAGGCACAGGGTGCAAAGCTCAAAAGTCTGATGGGAGAAGGGGATGGAAAAACTCCAAAATGAATTTGGGTCCTGAGTGATTTCCTTATCATTCTCTCCACCTCAGCTTTTGTCAGGCTCCTGGTAGACCTAATGGACCTAAAAGAGAAAGACATGGAAGGAGGATTTGGAACATAATGGAGTAAGATCCATGGTGATTGTAGGATCTTAAGACCTGAAATGCTTAGTAGTCAGAGTCAAAGATAGTGCTGATGAAGAAGAGTGGTCAGGGGGTTGCTTCCTCACCTCTCTGCTATTTCTTTTGGGCATGTCGGTCTTTTCCCCTTTGTGCTTCTCAGAGGACTTCTTCCAAGAAGGGGACACATGAGAAGCAGATGAAGCATATTTGGAGAATTCTCCTGGAGGTGAAATATCTTGCATCTATATTATAACATGGAAGACACAAAATGTTAAATGCTCACAAGAGCAAAAATGCTGAAACTCGAGTTCGGTATTAGCCCCCCACACCCCACACTAAATATATATTCCAACTCTGAGATCACACTACAGTGAGGAAAGGGCAACTTTCCCAATCTTCACTGTACTTCCATCTCAAAAACAGACCTTCGACATTTCGGCACTTTCGCTGTTGTGCCATTCGACATTTTGGATTTTTGATAATGTAATATAGATCCCAATACCTGCAATGACCAGCTTGTTGGACCCATTCAATAATGACTCGGTTAACAAAAGCCATGGAAATAGAGCAATCTTCCTCCAAGTGTGTTGCCCCTAAATAATACACACACTTAAGGTGTGCATCAGAATTTGGCATTTTGTGGCTGCAAAGCCACACTTTTTTTTTTTTAATTAGTTTGTTTATCAGACATGATCACAGTAGAAGAAAAACTCCAACTGAAAGAGCTACCAACAATGGTAATTAGCAATACTCTGACAGAAACACAAAGGTATCAAAAGATCAGTAGTACCAACAATGGTAATAAAAGCATACTTGTTAGTCAACTAGTAAAGAAGAAAGGTGATAAGGAAGAATTATAACAAACACAAGAGGAGTATGGAAGGCCTAAGATAATTTTTTAGTAAGGGGTAAAAAGAAAGAAACTTCAAGAGAGTGGAATCAGCAAGTCTTACAATAATAATTTGCTACCACAATAGTCAAAGGTAGGAAGAAAAAATGCAAAATGCTGATGTACTTGGCTGAGGTGAGCCTGAGCCAATGAATCACATATGTACTCAATGAGAAGCAAACAAGATCTGAGGTGATGCAGGGGACAAGATGGATATGGGTAAGGTATGGATCTTAAAGTCTGGAATAGTGGCCAAAGGGTGATCTGAGGTCAGATCAGAAACTCATCCATGGAGGAATGGATGGAAAAGAGAACATATGATACAGATATATCTGTGCATGACTGTGAAACACAGAAAAGACAAATTGTTCTTAAGATAAAATCACTTATATTTTCTTATTTTCTTCTCCAATTGAGATTTTCTGAAAATATGATATTATAAATTTTTCTAATATTTTCATCTACCCAAGTCAGACACATTGGGATGCAAATTTCTGGCTATGCATGACTGAATATAATAAGTGTTAGAAATATTTTGTCCTATCCAAAGGTGTTGAACCAAGCAGCACAACACTGAATACTTTTTGACAGCTGTCCAAAAAGTCAAAACTCTGTGGCCCAACAATTCTCTTTCTAATACATAGACTTAAATTATCAGGGAAAGATTGCTCAGAATGAAAGAATACCACAGTGTAAGAAATCTGATCCTAGGGGATGAGCAGTTTTCTGTTCAAAATCTTTGACAGGTGTCCTTAAAGGCAGATATCATCTCTCCAACATTCACCTGTTATCAAAGTTATATCCATAACATCATGAGATAACTCATAATGAATTAAGACTACATGGCTTGAATTGCAGATGATTGTCTTACTCTATGACAACCTGGAGTCAGTCATAGGAAATCAATCAATATGCTAGGGGTCTATATTGAATCATCAAACACTTAGAAAAGCAAACGCTGATTCATCAACCCCATGTAAGCAAAAGCTTACAATCTCAAACACTCAGAACAGCGATTTCTTTCCCAGGGGAAAAAAAATCGCTGTTCCGAGAAACACACACACAACACACGCACACCACAAACTATTTCTAATGTGGAGGGCTTTGCCCCCCACACCCTCCCTACTTAAATATACCAAATCCGAGACCACACTACAGTAACGAAGAAGGCAAAATACTGAAGGTGGCCAAGCGATTTCTTTCCTAGGGAAAGAATTTGCTTATATGCTGCTTCGATATTTTGCCGTTTCGTGCTCTAAAGTTCAATCAAGATTCATTTGAGAGAATGGGTCTTCGATCAGCTAATAGGTAACCTATGCTAGTCTCATCAAAATAGTATGTCTGAAGAGCTGCAGTACATGGTACAAGTAAATAATGTGACTGGAACAGACAGCTGGCAAAATGTTAAAAGTTTATCTTGTAGCTCTCCTGGAGTTAAGAAAAAAAAAGAGAAAAAAAGAAAAGCAGGAAAAGAATGTAGTGGCAAGTCTGCATTTAGCATTTGTGCCCATAATAACTACAGGAAGATTGGCAAGGGTATCAGGGAACATCTTCTACTCTTACTGTGATGCTTCCTATATATGGAGCACAGGCTGTTGGGAGAGGAGGCAAGATGGTGACCAAGTACAGCACAATTATTGAGGGCGAGATGGAGATGATGACACAAGTACATTTCTCAGAGAAAGGAAAGAATGAAGAATGTGAGAATCAAGTAGCAGTAGACAAAAATGAAGGTGTATGTATTCAAATGATGGAGATCCAACCAGTCTGGTTGGAAACAGAAAAATGAATTCAGTTGTTAGGGAAGGATAAACCAACAGAGGATTCAATTATATTGTGAGGAGAAATGACAGACAGACTGCACAGTAGGAGGTGGCAGATAGAAAGAAAATATATGTGGAGATGGTAGGGACTGTTAGGGGAAGAAGAGCGAATGAAAGTGAGATATCCAGTGGTGAGAATTTCATCTAGAAAATGTGCTGTGGGACAAAATTATTACACCTTTGGGATTTTAAAATGCAAATTGTGATAATTAATACACTTGGGAAAAGGGGTTTACTGTGATATCACATTTGAGACTGATAGACTGTTGTAAAGCTTTTTGAATTATTTGTAAAAAGGGACATTTATCCATGGAATAAGTATATTGTAATATGAAAAAATGCAAAATGCTAAGAAAGTGTTTATTCATTTTAGAACTGATGAGATAAGTGAGAATGATGGTGTTCCTTTAGTTAAAAATGTGTGAAATTAAAAATGTAAAAAAAAAAAACATAAGATGAAAGAAAGGTATAGAATGGAGAATGTCAATTTAAAATGTGTTTAAAATATGAAAAAGAAATGACAAAACAATAATCCAGTGTTGTATCTATTGCAGGGAATAGAGAGGTTGTAAGGTATTGGGGACAACCAAAAGCTTGTTTCTGTTGTGAGACATAACACATTTAATTAGCAGATTTAAGAAAAGGGGTTGTTAGCATGTGGCAAAAGGGGCAATCTCCAGAGGATTGCAAAGGGGAATGCTGGAAGTGTAAAAACTTCTGGTTTGATTGTGGAGAGGGAAAAGTGATTGACAGTACAGAAGAGGGAGAGGGGAAGAGAATTTTAAAGTGATAAAATTAGTGAAGAGAAAAGTGGAGAAGGTGGAGAACAAGAGTTATGGAAAAGGAGGGACAAGGGGAAGTATGAAAACAGGTAATAAATAATGTGCAAATAGAGACCAAAGAGTTAATGTGATACACAAAATAAATTTCAAATGCAAACGATAAATAGAGGATTCAGGGTAAGACATATTTGTAGGAGAAAAAAGTATAAAAAAGAATTTGAACAATCAGTATGAGCTGTTGCATGGCATATTGGTAGTATGAGTTCTAAATACAGTAGTGCTGTTAAATGCAAGTAACTGTGAGGACAGCATGTGGGATGGAGATTTTATAGGGGCTTGGTGCATGTACATTTTCAGTATGACGAAAAGTGGGTATGGAGGCAAATTTTGATGTGAGAGGTTTTTAAGTTGATCTAATAGATCGAGGCAAGGCATTCCAATTGCTGGCTATTTAGTTAGAGTAAAGGAGCTTGTTGGGAGGGAGATTAGGTTTGTGTACCTGTAGCAGTTTCTGATCCCCTGATTTAAGGGGCCTATTTGGGTTGTAGTAGTTGAATGTTGATCTTAGGGCAGGACAGTCTTGGGGTCTGAAGAGTATTTTATGAGCTGTGGTTAGTTGCAGGTAGGAGAGGTAGTTTGGTAGCTCCAGCCAATTTCGTGAACATAGAACGCACTGTTCTATGTTGGTGATGGGTGGAGTATTTGGAGTTAGTTGTGAATTTGGCTATTTTATTGTAGCAAGTTTCAGTTTTGAGTTTGGAGGAGTTTTGTAAATTAGTAAGTAGAGGGGCACTGTAGAGGACAGAAGGCAGAAGGTATGTTGTAGCTAGGGTTATTCTCATGGATGGACTTAGGAAGTGAGTCTGCCCAGTAAGGAAACCTCCTTAAAAAACTTCTCCAAAGCCAACTTCATGCTACTGAAGTCAGAAGTGACAAACTTCACAACACCCACGCAGACGGGATCTGGAAGTTCGACTGCAGAATCCTACACTAAGGCACTGTACGAGCACATCGTGCACGAATCCTGCCATCCCAAATAGAACCAAGATGATCGTCTCCAAAAAAAAGGAAGCCAATCTGGTGGTCCTCTGCTATAAACAAACTATACAACAGAAAGAAGAAACTGTTGCAGAAAAGAGGAAAATCCCAGGATGCAAAAAACTCCCTCACCAGCCTCAGTAAGAAGTTGAGATCCCTCATAAAATCCTCAAAAGCTAGTTACGAAAATAAAATTGCCAAAGATTCCAAAGACAACCACAAGGCATTCTATAGTTATGTCACGAATCTAAATGGCAATGCTCAGATCTGCTCTGAGCTACAACAGAATGGCATGAAAATATACTGATCCCAAGGATATTGCCAATATCCTGGCAGATCGATTTAGTGCCAACTTCACCTCCCTCTCACCCTCTAAAGGGCCCATCTCAACACCAAAAGATTGCCAAATTCCGATAATCACAGCCACACAGGTAGAAACAGCACTCTCCAAAGCTAAGAATACAGCATCCATGGGACCAGATGACATCCCAGGCTGTGTACTACATGAACTACAAAATGAACTGGCACACTACCTAAGTGTCCTGTTTAATCATAGCCTCACCTCAGGCTTCGTGCCCACTGAGTGGCGCACAGCTACAGTTATCCCGCTCCACAAGGGAGGATCCACCTTGGATCTCGGGAACTACCATCCCATCAGTCTGACAAGCCTGATCTGCAAGGGCATGGAACGCATTATCATGGAACTTATAAACAAAGACATTGGCAACCATCAAACACTGGACCCCAACCAGTTTGGGTTTGTGAAGGGCCGATCTTGTCTCCTGAATCTGATTGACTTCTTCGAATCAGTCTCCAGAGCTGTGGACGAGGGTAAGGCAGTCCACACAGCCTACCTGGACCTCACCAAGGCCTTCGACACCATCCCCCACTCTGGAATCATAGATAAACTTACTAAGCTGGGCATAAATCCCTACATCACTCGATGGGTTGCCAACTGGCTTACTGACAGAACCCAGACTGTAAAAGTAGCAGACTCCGAATCCAGCTCCAGACAAGTGACAAGTGGAGTACCTCAGGGTTCAGTCCTGGGAACACTCTTGCTTGGCATCTACTTCTCTGAAATACAAGCCAACACTAAGGGACTCTGGCTAACAAAGTTTGCAGATGACTGCAAACTGGGAGCCATTATTGAATCCCCAAATGATGTGGATATTCTACAAAAGGGCCTTACAGAAACAGATGCCTAGTTCCAGAGCCATGGGCTCAAGCTTAATGCCAAGAAATGTATAGTTATCCCCTTTGGAAAAAAACATGTACCCATGAACTACCACATAGGTGGCAGGACACTAAACATCGAAAGTGTGATGAGAGACTTAGGGACACAAGTGGACAGTGGTCTCACTTTTGATAACCACATCACCACAACAGTCAGGAAATCCTTCTATGTGGCACACCTCATCACTAAGGGCTTTTCATCCAGAAAAAAGAGGTCATTGTCCCACTGTACTCATCCCTAATTAGACCCATTATAAAGTATAATGCCCCATTTGGTATGTACCTCACAAGACATCTGCAACAGCTGGAAAGGCCACAGAAATACCTCATTAAAAGAATCACAGGCCTAAAGCAGATGCCATATGATGACCGTCTAAAAAAACTCCAGCTATACTCTGTGGCATATCGTCTACTCAGAGGTGATCTCTGCTTAACATACAAGGCCATGTCAAACCCTGAGCTGCTGGACATGCTCCACTTAAAGAAATCCCAATCCCTCAGAGCCACATGCTCCAGGGATCTAAACCTTATCATCAAAATGAAAAAAACATGCTGGAGGGATAGGTTCCTGACCCAGAGACTCCCCATTCCCCATACTCTGGAATAGACTGTCCATACATGTCAAGCAGAGTGCCTCATTGGCCCTCTTCAAAAGGAACCTTGATGATTGGATGGGAGATAGGAAATTCACCCCGGGGATCATGTCAGTTGCCCTGCTAGACAGGGGCCCAGAGAAGTAAATATTGTGGGAAGAAATTTCCAGGGAATTGTTATGGCTAAGCTTGCATAGGCCTTAGGGCCGATAGCCTAGTACCAACCTATGAACCTATAAAGAGCACCTAGTTTAAAGTGTGTTTTCTGGATGTTTTGTTGTATATGAAGGTCAAATTTTACATGTTCATCAATAGTGACTCTGAGAAATTTTGTGTGGGTAACGACTTCTATTAATGATTTATGAAGAGAGAAGATGGAAAACTATGGTTTGTTTAATGGGGTTGTTTTTTAGGGTGAAGAGTATGATTTTAGATTTTTTGGGCTTTAGGCAAGATGGTTGCTGTGCATCCAGGTTTCAGTTGAGAAGAAGGCATTTTGAGTCAGAATAAGTAAGTCAGAGACAGAGTTGGCAGAGCAGATGATGGTGGAGTCATCTGCATACTGAATTATGGTTCCTTCAGATAGGGTTGTGTTTAAGTTATATATGAATATACTAAATAGGATTAGTCCAAGTATGGAACCTTGGGGGATGCTGGTGGAGGTGTTTAGGAAAGGAGAGATGGCATTTTGCCTCTTGACAGCCGGTTGTCTTTGATTTAAGTAACTGGAGAACCACTTTAGAGTTGGGGGGGGGGGCAGACTGAGGTTAGAGAGCTGGGAGAGGAGATGAGGGTGAAAAATGGTATCAAAGGCTTTGGAAAGGTCAAGGAATAAGGCTGAGACTATTTTGCCAGTGTCATGGGCTCTATTTACTGTATCCATAAATGAGAGAAGGGTAGTTGTGATACTATGGCCAGGTCTGAATGAAGCTGTGCTGTGTTGGTGATAGTAATTGGTTGTCCAGAAGGTAGTTGAGAAGTTGGGTATTGATGCATTTTTCTAGGATTTTGGAGATTAGGGAGAGAATGGCTATGGGTCAAAGGTTAGAGATGTCTGCATTATTGCCTCCTGTGTGGAGATGGAGGATGAAGGCCTTTTTCCAGGCTATGGAAATATAGGACTCTAGAATGGAGTTGTTGATAAGTATGCTTATAGGGTATGCAATAATGTCAGCGGCTATTTTCAGGTATTCTGAGGAAAGATTATCTGGGGCACTGGTGCAAGTTTTTAATTTTAGTAATAGTTGTTTTATGGTTGATGTTGGAGTGGGCTTTAGTTTTATTTAATTAATAAATGTGGAGAATCCCTACTCTTTTCAATATATTCCATTTCTTTTTACATCCACCTGAACTATCACCAACTCATGGCAATGGGACCTCAGTTTGACATCTCACCTGTAGATTGACACACTCAGGAGTGCAACAGCTCCCTTATGCTACACTGTACTAGCAGAAATTCATCTACCTGATATGGGAATAGAATCCAGAGCCTTCTGTACCAAAGGGGAGTGTGCTACCTGTCGAACCACATTTTCTAATACTGTGTATATCAGCAGATTAACATTTTAAGGAGTTCTGTATATTTTGATATATGCAGTTCTACAGTGTAATTTCAATAAAATAAACTATTACATACATAACTAAAAAACTAAAGAAAGGAAAATATGTTTAAACTCATGGTACATCTCCACTTATTTTCATTTTAAATATTCTACTATCCATCCTTTCAATCTGTTTGCCAAACCCACTTCATTAATCTACTCATTAAACATTTTAATATTAAACAATAATTCTCCAAGTACAATTTTCCATATATTCTATGTGGCACCTAGTATGATTCTCATATTTATAGCATTCAAATAGTTCCTTAAATACTCAGTCTGTAGTCTGTACATTATTCCATTTTTCACTGACATACCACAATCCTTAAAAGCATGTTGAGAGTTCTGTTCTATTATATACATTCTATTATACACTTTATACATAATCTTTCCTTCATAACTTTATGATTTTTTCTGCTGTAACACAGACATTTGCTGTTACATGGGACAAGAAACTTCCGTGTAGCATCTGTTAACCTCCTTATATTATGGGAACTCATCTGTTGTTCCATGGGTGATACCCCCTCTTAAATAAGGAAGGCCGCAAAAGTCAGTAGATATAGAGCTATTATTTCATAGCAAAGCTATTTGTAGATATCAATCTTTAACTATTAATAAATTTGACAGACAGGATCTACAGGCTTTAACTCTCATACCACTTTTGTCAATGATTATGCAACAATAGGACCACCATTATTCTACATTAATGCACCCACTGATAATGGTTAATATATAAATATCAGTTGGTCTTAAGGGCTTGTCATAAATGTGCACTACTGTCACGTGTACTGGCCAGCAACTGTCACAACCAGAAAAATTAACTATGTACAGCTAAAGATCAATGCTATAAAAATTGACTTTCCAGGAATTCACCCACCTCAGAGTGAGACCAGTGCATTCCAGTGCGATCCTACTAATAATAACTAAAAATGACCAAAATAATTTTGTTCACATACTCAAATGATACTTTGCAAAATAGGGATAGGGGTGGATGAGTAAGTGGTAATTTTCCAACACCGATGCTCTCCCTTTTGAAATTTATGATTCACTCATACCTGAAAGTCAAATCTATCAAGACAAGAACACACCTTTCTATTTACCCTTAAAACATGCCAACATTTAAATATTCAAGTAGCAGTAATTAACTGTATGTAGTCGTCCATCTCTAAGCAGGCACAACACAACTGCAGTCGCTATTAA
Source organism: Protopterus annectens (assembly GCF_019279795.1). Taxonomy (NCBI): domain Eukaryota; kingdom Metazoa; phylum Chordata; order Ceratodontiformes; family Protopteridae; genus Protopterus; species Protopterus annectens. The sequence continues at coordinate 1,305,901,827 of NC_056729.1, forward strand.
AATGCATACAAAATAATAGGTAACAAATCAGCCACAAGGATTCAAAGTTATGTAATAGCATTAATTAAAAAATAAGTTAGATAACACCAGTTAGAAAAACACATTTAATAAAAAGAATCACTTAGCACTTTCATCTTTTTTAGCCAGTTTTTGGTTCAGAGGTTCATAGGTTCAAAGGTGTTTACCAGGCTAATGACCACAAGGTCCTTCTTAAGCCTAGCCATGCATTCAAAACCTCTGACAAGTTCTGGCACCATTGAGAAGTGTAAGCAGGGGCCTGGGAGATGAACCATTTACAGGCCGTCTGTGTCCATTACAGATATAAGTGCCAAACCAGGGATGAATTTGCTGTTCCCCATACAATTGTCCAAGTTAAATTTTAATTGGGTTTGGGAGGAACTCTGCTTCACATGGATGTGGAGCCTATTCCAGAGAAGAAGTAGTCTCTTGGATACATGCCTGTCTCTTCAGCAGGTCCTATTTATATCACAAGCAAGGTTTATGTCTTTAGAATAGGTAAGTCTGGTGCTGTTCATTTTGCAGATATGCATGGGGTCCATCAGAGTAGGGTCTGAGAATGCCTTGTATGCCAGGCATAGATCTCCCTTCAACAGCGTGTTGTAGACAGAATACAGGGATAGAAAATTGAGGTGGTCTGCATAGCACATGTTACTTATGCCCTGTATTCTTTTAGTGAGGAACATCTGTGGACATCTCAATTGTTGGATATGCTTGGTTGGGTACATGCCAAAGGGGGTAATGTACTCAATTATATACATTAATAAAGTGATGACTGAAGTGACCAGAGTTTGACAAGCTGCTAGTGTACCTGTTGGAGCTGGCTTCGGGTAGGAGACAAATGATATGCCTACTCACCTCTGTTCAGGGGATAGGAGGTGCATGTGTACCTATGCACACTCTCCTCAGTGGAATCACTGCTAGACACTAGGGATTACATGAAAGTGCTTGTTTACAAGGGGGTGGGGCTAAATTATAACATCACACAGAGGTGTGGCCATCACATGGAGGTGTGGTATCCATCACAAATAAGCTCTGCACAATTTCTTGATTGAGTATGAGCATGAGCATGGATGTCAGGATAACAGAAGAAAACCCAAACTTCCCCTGATGGCTGCCCATGAGATGAGTCCTCTCGGATGGCTATCACCTTGATGATAGGGAACAAATGAGCTTTTTGACCAAGAGAAAGACAGTCTGTTGGTGGAAAGTGAGGAGGTGAAAAAATTGGGGAAAGTATTTTATGAGAATAAAATTAAAACACTGATTTTTTTTATTATTAAAGTTGTTCTCCTAATTGGCATTGCTTAATGTTTTCTTATTGATTTTCATTAGTCAGACTGATTTTTTTTATTAAAGTTGTTCTAAATGGCATTGCTTAACCTTTTCTTATGATTTTCATTAGACCGCAGTATTTATCAAGTTGGAACTACTTTTGTATCTGATTTATTTAAATAATAGAACTATTTCCTTAAGCTTCTATGATACAGAGGGTTAAAACCCTAACTGCAGCCCAGACAAGCCATGTTTGATTAGCAGGCACAGAAACCAGAGGCAGCAGGAAGGAAGAATTGGAATGAGTGGCATATAGCTTGCCCAGAATGATGAGGCTTGGCTCTCCACTTAGATGATATCTAATGCAACCAATGATATACTGCCACTGTGCTGTTTTAGCCCTTTGTGAGGTATCTCAGTTACATGTTTTCCCTTACCAGCACTCCTGTGTAAGTGAGGCCCTCGCCTGCAGCCACTGTACTGATTTTATCCAGCCCTACTCACACCTATAAGTAGTCTACTCAGATAGTACCCAGTCTACTATCCCTGACTTCTCTTCCTCAGATTCTGATAACCATGAATGGACAATTTCCTATGGTCTCTCCTGCTTGTCTGGTTGATATGGGTATCCTGACACATTGCAGCAACTGCCTTATGTACACAGATAGCCCTCTACTACTACCACCTAGGAGCACAATATGTGAAAGATGCAATTACATTAAGAACCTAGAATCCTTGCTGTCTCAGTCACAAGCCAGTACATCTGGCACTGAGAAGGTTGCCTGCACAAACACTATGAACCCCACACTTCTAACACCACCTGCATCTGTACAACACACTCCTACACATGCTGGGGTTCTCAACAAAAACATACCTAAACAAAAGATACCTCTGAATCAAAAACACACACGCATCACAACCCACAGCAGCAAACATCACATATAGTACAGACGTCTGTGTCTCACAGCATCTAAGGCCCAGCCACAAATCCAACATACTAGTTATAGGAGGCTCTATCGTGAGACACACAGATGTGCCCCTCACCAGGCTAGACAAGGAGAAAGTCATGGTAAGTTGCTTCTCAGGTGCTAGAATCCACCATATCATGAAATGCACTCGAGTCTCTTAACAACTATGACTCTGTCATAGTCCATGTTGGTGTGAATGTCTTGAGACGTACCTCTCTGGACTGTATGACGAGAGACATGATTGAGCTCACTGGATATGTGTCCCAGGCAGGTATGTCCCTAACCTTAAGCAGCACCCTACCATCATACAGAATGATGCCTCAATACAAATAGAAAATGACTGACTTTTAACAATTGGCTTAGTTTCTGGTGTCATACCAGGGGGATCCAGTACTTGACAGCCTGGGAGGACATGATTGACAGACCACAATGCTTTGCCAAAGATGGCCTTCATCAGTTTCCCCTGAGCTTCAGGCTTCTGGCAAAGGATCTTGACTCCCCCATAGTGCCTTTTTTAGGCAAAGTCATGAGCATAAAATTACCAACATGAAAAATTCTTCTAAATGAAATTTAAAGGTCATGCTGCTAAATGCTAGGAGGCTTAGCATGAAATTGGACTCATTGCAAGCATTTCTTGCCCTGGAGGATGCTGACATATGTGCAGTCACTAAAACCTGGTTCAAAGCTGTAGAGAGCACCAAAGCCTTGCCAGGTTACTCATCCTACCATACTTTCAGACCCCAAATGGAGGGCTACAAAGCCAAAGGGGGTGGAGTTTCAATATTTATCAAAGACATACACACGTCCAGGCTGGTCAAATGATATAAAGCACAGGAGATGCTCTAAGTGCAGTTAACTGCTGACAAAACACCTGTTCAAATCATAGCTAGCTACAGACCCCCAACCATGACTCAGGATGCCCACTCCACCTATCTGGACCTACTTGATTCCATCAAGATTCAACCCTCTACCCTGATCCTGGGTGACTTTAACTACCCAACCATAGAGTGGAAGACCTATTCTAGCCCAAACATGAATGGCCAGAGATTGCACAACCATTAATGCCAATGCACTGGACCAGCTGATTGACACCCCTATGAGAGGTGAAAATATTTTGGACCTGTTCCTAACCACCATGAGTAGCCACTGTAGCACCCCTACAGTGTCATCCTCCTTGGTAAGATCCAACCATAAAGCAAACACTTTTGAAGTCACCATCTCCCCTGACCCCCCCCCCACCCCCCTTGTCAGGGTCAAACAAAAACACTTTTCCAAAGCTGACTACAATCTCCTCAGAGCAGGTATAAGCAGTTTCACAACCAATGCCCCTTCAGTTGGAACTAGCACTAATGTCCAAGCATACACTAAAAAACTATATGAGCACCTACATAGCTGTATGGACTAAGCAATACCTGAAAGGACAAAATCATCTTCTTCAAGGAAGAGTAAACCTGTCTGGTGGACAGCAGCAATAAGCAAACTCTATAATAAAAGGAAAAAATTGCTGTCCAGGACCAAGAAGGAGCAGGTGCCAAGTTGGAAGCAATCTCTCCTTTGTATGAACAAGCAAATAAGGTCACTGGTGAAATCCTCTAAGGCTAACTTCTAGTCCAAATTGGCCACATCCACTAAGGACAATCACAAGGTCTTCTTCACATTTGTCTGCAATCTCAAAGGTAACACCCAAATCTGCTCTGAACTGGTGGCCAATAACACCATATACACAAACGCCATAGATATAGCCAACCTGCTGGCAGACAGGTTCAGTTAAAACTTCACCCACCCCCCATCCCCCATCAGTAAACCAGGACATCTCCAGCACCTGCCCCCCTCCCCTCATCACCAGGGAGCAGGTCCTTAATATCCTGTTAAAGGCAAAAAATACAGTCTCCATGGGACCCAATAACATCCCTGGCTGTATCCTACATGAACTCAGGCATGAGCTCTCAGCTCCATTAGACACCCTATTCAACCAAAGCCTGAGCACCAGCTTCATCCCAGCTGAATGTAGGACAGCTACTGTCATCCCTCTACACAAAGGTGGAGCATCCACTGACCCAGACAATTATAGGCCCATCAGCCTAATTAGCCTGATCTGCAAGGCTATGGAACGAATTATCATGGACCTTATAAACAAGGACATTGCAACCTCCAAACGATTGACTCCATACAGTTTGGTATTGTCAAAGGTAGGTCATGCCTGTTAAACTTGGTTGATTTCTTTGAAACAGTCACCAAAGCCATGGACAAAGGAAAGAAGGTGCATACCACCTACCTTGACCTAGCCAAAGCGTTTGACACTTTTCCCTACTCTGGCATAATAGATAAACTCTCCCAGATAGATATCAACCTTTATGTTACCAGATGAGTAGCTAACTGGCATACTGATGGAAACCACTCAGTCAAAGTAGGGGAAGCCACCTCTAGTAGTAGACCCGTAATGAGTGGTGTACCCCAAGGATCGGTCTTGAGGTCTCTACTGTTTGAGATATACTTTTCTGAGATGCAAGGTTGCAGATGACTGCAAACTGGGTGCTATCTTAAATTCCCCTAGTGATGTGAACATCTTCCAAGAGGGCCTTCATCAGACTATTGACTGGTGCCAGAAGCATGGCCTCAAACTGAATGCCAAGAAATGCATCATTACCCCCTTTGGGGAAAATGGCATCTCCATTAATTATCACATTAATAACAGTTTATTATGCATGCAATCAGTCTTGAAGGACTTGGGCACCCAAGTTGATAGCAACCTCGCTTTTGACCACTACATTTCCTCCATTGTACGGAAGGCTTTCTACATGGACCACCTCATAAATAAGGGTATTTCATCTAAGAACAAGGAAGTCATAACATCCCTGTACTCCTCCCTTATCAGACCCATTATCAAGTACAATGCCCCCTTCGGCATGTATCTTGCCAAGTACATGCAGCAGTTGGAGAGATCATAGAGGTTCCTGACCAGGAAAATCCAGGGTCTCAAACACCTATCCTATTCAGATAGGCTAAAAGCCCTGTCCCTCTACTCAGTCTCATACAGACTGCTCAGATGTAACTTGTGTCTGGCATACAGACACAGCCTTGATGGAGTTGCTGCATATCTGTAAGACAAACTCCACTCGAGCAACCCACACGCAAGGCCTTAACCTGGTTGGTGACATTAATAGAACTTGTTGGCAGGATAGAGTTGTGTCCCAAAGACTCCCCGATCTGTGGACCAGATTCCCTCTCCATGTCAAGTAGAGTACCTCTCTAGCCCTCTGTAAGAGGAATCTGGACGACTGGATAGGAAACAGAAAATACACCCCTGGGATCCCAACTGTGCCCCTGATGGACAGGGAAAATGGTGTTAACTTTGTGAGAACATGGGTGAAATTCTTGGATAGACTTATAAGGACCTCTGGGCCAATAGCCTAGAACCATCCTATGAGCCTATGAACTACACGTATAGCCTGAATGAAATTTTGTGGATCAGCTCAATTCTTGAGATTACAACGGAAAGTGAAACAACACATACAAGTAGAGGAATAAACATAACTAACAAATACTTGCAGTGTTAAAGATTGTACTGCATTTTATTTTTCTGTGTATTTAATTGTTTCATTGAATATTGTGGTCTGTGTCTCTGTAGTTTTATTTATTTATTTATTTACATTTGTTGACCGGGAGTGTCTGACTGGACGTAGGTCCATTTTCAACGGAGGCCCGGGCAGAAAAGCTCCACAGTTAAAATAAACAGACAGTAGTTACATTGGATTACATAGCGATTAACAATTTAACATAGCAATTAATTACAAATATATTTACAGATGAAGAACATAGTACATCAGTAGACAACTAGAATCTTTATCTGCGAAGTACATAACAGACATTAACAAATGTTACAATAAGAAGTTCCTGCTGTATAATAAGTAGTAGGCTTATGAGCATCTGAGCTTGCTATAATCAAGTCAGTTAGTGGGGTGGAAAGAAAGGTAGTGGTTGGATAGGGTGGGTTATATTAGAGTGGGAGTTGCAAGGGCATAGCCAGCATGTTTTAGGTGTGCTTTTAGTAAAGTTTTGAAGTGGGTGCATGATGGTACGGAGGTAATTGTGGGTGGGAGGGAGTTCCATAATTTGGCTATGGTGCAAGAGAATAGTGCTTCACCAGCAAGTTATTGGCTTTAGTGATCTGCAAGTGATTTTTGTTGCTGGATCTTAGTGGTCTGGTGGTGTGATAGGGTTGGAGTAGATTCTGGAGGGATGGGACATTTAGTGGATGGTTTACTAGTTTGTGGGTGAGTGATAGTTGATACCACTGAAGAAGGTGAGGGAGTTCAAGCCAGCCCAGTTCAGCAAGTGAGAGACAGTGGTGACTATGGTAGGATGCCCCTGTGGTGAATTTGGTGATTTTGTTGTAGCAGGTCTCTAGCTTGTTTAGATTGCATTGCCTTAGGTTGGTATATATTGGAGAGGCATAAAGTAGGGTGGAGATAAGGTGGGAATTTGCTACTGAAATCTTTGCTGCTTTGGTGAGAAGTTGCTTATTTCTGTATAACGCTCCTAGTTTTTTGTGGACTTTTTATGGTCATGGATATGTGAATGTCAAATTTTAGTTTATTGTCTATTTCCACTCCTAGCAATTTGGTGTGTTCAGTTCGGTATATAGTGGTATTGTCTTTTGCTGTGATGTTAAAATGAGAGTTGTTTTGGGTATGTTTTGTGGGTTGGAAGATGAGTAGTTTAGTTTTGTTTGGGTTGAATATTAATTGGGTATCAGATAACCAAGTTTCAACAGAGGAAAAGGCTTCCTGTGTGACGTTTTGCAGTTTGGGTAGAGACTGGGCTGAGCAGATGATGGTTGAGTCATCTGCATATTGTATGAATGTGCCATGTTTGGTGGCAGAGGTTATATTATTGGTGAAAACAGAGAAGAGTAGGGGTCCAAGGATGGATCCTTGGGGAACCCCTATGGAGACAAGTAGTTGGGGAGATATGTCATTCTGCCATACAATGGATTGTTGGCGGTCAGACAGGTAACTCTGAAACCAGTTGTTGACTGATTGAGAGAAGGATAGGTTATTGAGGACAGAGATGAGTTGTTTGTGTGTGACCATGTCAAATGCTTTAGATAGGTCTAGGAAAGTAGCAGAGGAGAGATAGCCATTGTTTTTATGCTGAAGGATAGTGTTAGTAAAGGAGAGTAAGGCAGTGGTGGTGCTATGGTGTGGTCGAAAACCATGCTGAGTATTGGAAAGGAGGTTGTTAGTAAGGAGGTAGTCTGAGACCTGAGAATGTATGCATCTCTCTAGTATTTTGGAGAGTGGAGAGAGAATAGCTGTGGGGCAGTAATTGGTAAGTTCTGTGGAGGGGAATTATATGTGATACTTTCCACAGTGTGGGAACGTAACTTTCTGACAGAGATTGGTTAATCAAGATGGATACTGGGTAGGCCAGAGCATCAGCTGCGATTTGTAGGTATTCACTTGGGAGGTTGTCTACTGCTAATTTGGTGGGCTTAAGTTTAGTTAAGAGTTTTTTTATGCTGGAGGTAGGTACAGGATAAAAAGAGAAGGCAGTGGGGAGATTACTAGTTGAAGGTGTGGGTTGGAGGGGAGGGGGACTGTGTTGTTTAGCTAGTGATAGTATGGTTTGTGTGAAGTGTGTGTTGAATGAGGTAGCAATATTTTTGGAGGAGTGAGGGATGTTATGAGGAGGGGTACTGACTTTACCTGGGTGGAGGATGGAGTTTATGGAGGACCAGAATTGTTTGGGGCTGTGTTGGGAGGAGTCTAGGGCAGACTGGTAGTATTGGAATTTGTCCTGTTTTATTAGCTTTTTAACTCTATTGCGTATTTCTAGGAATTTCTGTCTAGCTGAGGGTGTTTTGGTTTTGCGCCAGTACTCCCAGGCTTTATCCCTGTTTTTCATTTCTGACCTAGTGGTTTTCTGTAGCCATGGGGAGGGTTGTGCTTTCGTTCTGGAACGTCTTATGCGGGCATGGTAATTAAGGATGCTCAGGAAGGTAGTATTAAAAATTCAACTGCATCATCAAGAATGAGGTACTTTAGGGGATGCCAGTTACATTCTTTGAGGGATGAGATGAATGTGAGTGGGTTAAAGTTTATTTTTTTACGTATTTAATGGTATATGACAGGTTTAGCTTGGTATAGGTATTTTTTTGAGTAGGAATGTTGGGGAGTGATCACTGAGGCTATCTGATAAGCAGCCTGTTATATATGACTGGGGGCTTTTACTGACCAGTATCCAATCCAGGGTAGTGTGCTTGCTGGAGTTTTTATTTATCCTGGTTGGCGACTGGACTATTTGGGTGAAGCCATGAAGGTTTATATGATGGGTTGGATTGTTGCCAGAACAGGATTGCCAGTCAATATTGAAATCACCTAAAATGATGGTTTCTTGGGGGAGATGGTGGGTAGACCAGCTGAGGAGGTTTTCTAGTGGAGGGATGTTTTGGCCAGGTGGGAAGTAGCATCCAATTATGTTGATGGTTTTGTTTTGGTTTATTTTGAGGTTGGTATATATTATTTCTTCATTGCCTATTTGTGGAGTTGATGATTTTAAGATCTGGATGTTTAGATGCTGTTTAAATATTATAGCTACACCGCCTCCTTTCTTGTTTAGCCGGTCTACTCTTAGTATGCCATAACCGGTAGGGAGTATTTGCTCACTGATAATGTGAGGTTTAGCCAGGTTTCTGTCAGGATGACTATATCTGGGCAGTACAACTCTATGGTGGCATGGAGTTCATGGACTTTGTTGGATATACTTCTAATATTTAGGCTTAGTAGAAGGAAGTCACTTGGCTTTCTATTGGCTGTGATATGGAAGAAGTTCTGGTTTCTAGTCTGATTATGAGGATTGGGGTTGGAGATGGTACGGCCAGGGCTGGGGTGGATGTCTCCACTTAGGGCTAGTTTTGATATGCATGAGGTTATTAGATTTTTCAGTTTTTTAATGTGTTTGTTTATTAGGGAAACTTTATTATTGTGCTCTGTGGGTAATAGGTATGGTGGGAGGATTACTATGTTAATTTGTAGGGATGCTTTATGTTTGAGTAATATAGTTGGTAGAATATGCGGGGGTGCATAAGGATGGTTCTTGAGTTAGTGGGAGGGGAGCTGAGTGAGGGTGAGACATGAGTGGTGGTGTGAGTAGCAGTACAGTGATAGTGGTTAATTGGGGGAATGATGGAGCTTTGGTAAGATTTAAGATATGCAAGGAGAGTGCATGCAGTGAGCATAGGTAAGGTATGGTTGTACATCTTAGTTGAGGAGGTGTGATAGTAGTGGGAAAATGGAGGAGGTAGTGTTGGGTTAGCGCCGTGGTTGGCTATTGGAAAGATGGGAGGGGTTTATGAGTGTAATAAAGGTAGGACCACTAGGGGCGGGAGGGAATAGGGGGCAGGGTGGGGAGCGAAGCGAGTAGAGACCCTGTTAGTAGCTCTTATGAGGGGGCTGGAAACAATCAGGTAACAGAGTAAACTGATAAATGAACATATGATAGTGACAAAGGGTGGTTGTAGTTTTAAAAATGGTGCCTGCCACAGGTAATATTTATTAACTTTGGGATTGGCTTAAGGTAATAAACAGGGAAGGGGGAGGGGAGAACAAGGGTGTGAGCAGGCAGTTCTTTGTACTGCTGCTAATGAGCCAAAGCAAAGACAAGTTTGTGTTTAAGAAACAATCAGAATTGACCAAGGACTGCTCTGAAACTGTAAGTCATTTCTTAACCATTTCTCAGGTGGAAAAACAGGATAACCTTGTATCAGTAGGCTACTGTGGTCTCAGTTTAAATTAACAAACACACAGTATTGATCAGTTATGGATACTATTTGCTAACAGAAGGGAATAAGAGAGAAAGTGGAAGATGAGTGTGTGTGTGTGTGTGTGTGGGGGGGGGGGGCTGCTTACAAGCCAAAGCACAGTGCTCTCCAGGGGGAAATGAATATTGGCTCAAACAGGTAGACACATACTCAGTTAACTTTAGCTGTTTGCAGACAGTTCAGACCCGGACTGCGCTTTTCTTATAAGAATGATAAAGGTGGTACCGCAGTTGAATATTTAAGAGTGGTGTTAGGTCTAGAAAAGAAGACCACAGAGAGTAGTAAGCACTTTTGAGATGGTAAAGATATATTATAAAGATTACAAAAAGACAAACTGAGCAAATAGCTACTGTAACTACTAGTTTATGCAGATACTGAGCCAACTGGAAAAAAATCTGTTAGAAGAAATCTCATCAGACAGTTATGCAGTCACAGGTAAAAATATAGCTAGCAGCACTCTGTCCTGGGTGTCTAATTTGATTCTATCCACCACTAACAGCACAATTATATAGAAATAATTAGACACCAGTATGAGCTGTCTACACACAACACATTTACATGAATAACATTAGTGAACAAAGTGCAGCTATGCAAATAGACCATACTATTATACTAAAAACAACTTGGTGCAGACAAAATGCTAGCATGCCATAGTAACCTCCAATAATAAAGCATAAATCATATTAGATGTCTAACACAATTCAATGTAAACATATACAGTTGTAATATATCTAACACAGAATACCTCCCAACTGTCCCGAGTTACTCGGTTTTTACTGAGTTTTGGGGTCCAAATGAAGGGGTGCCACATTTCCTGAGTGGCACCCCTTCATTTCCAATTTCTTTGCTTTTGTTTTTTTTATTTTTTGAATTTTCGCGCTGTTGGAGCTGACTTCATCACATGCGGAATGACGTCAGCTCTGTCAGTGCTACCAGCCAGTCGGAACTGAGCTCAAGGAGCTCACGTCATCATTTCTGGCTGGCTGCGAGCAGGCGGGAATTAAACAGCAGCAGCACTAATGGCAGTTTCTGTGCTTTGCTGCTGAGAAAGAAAAATGCTGGCTGGCTTTTCATATGCTGCCGAGAGAGGTGCTGGCTTTTGAGAATGCTGCCATTTTTGGATGGAAGAACGAGAGAGGGACTTTGAGAGGTGCTGGCTTTTGAAAATGCTGCCATTTTCGGATGGAAGAACGAGAGAGGGACTTTGAGAGGTGCTGGGCACTGCTGGCTTTTGAGAATGCTGCCGTTTTCATGAGAGAGGGACTTTGCTTTTGCTGCCATTATTGGGTGGAAGAACTGCTGGCTTTGCTGCCGAGAGAGGGACTTTTGCTGAACTGCCAAGATAAGACTGCTGCTGGACAGAAGAACTGCTGGCTTTGCTGCCTAGGTAAGGAATTTTCCTTTTGGTGCAAGTAATTAACAACAACAGAAAATTGCCAGCCTTGATGTTTGCCATAAGTGCATCACAGAATAAATCAAAATATCATTGAAACAGACAAAACTTTACAGGCTAAATAACAATCTTTCCTAAATAACAAGTAAATGACAAAAACAGTAACTGTGATATTTAAATGATATTTGTGACCTAATTCCTTTTCCTCATTTATTTTGTTGACATAATGTTAAATGAAAAATACTGTAATAAAAAGATCAATACACAGGAGGTTCAGGTTCAGCTACTTTACTCGTGTACACCAGGAGGCAAAAAATGTACAAGTACAGAATTTTGTCTTAATAAAACAGGAAGTACACAACTTTTATAGTCTTTCTTGTTAGCCATTGCCTACCAGACTGACGTGGTCAGTCACAAGTTATTTTACATAATTTTAGCTTACAATATTCTATTCATCAGAGGTGCTGATACTACATTTTGCTTAAAAAAGAATTTTGGTAAACAACGTGGCCTTGCTAGCCACCTGGTTAGTTATAATGTCCTTTTATGAAATTTGCCACTCAAGGTTCTAAGCTAATTCGAGCACAATAGCAGATACAATTCTCAATACATTTCTCTAACCAACTCTTTGTTTCATGTATCACTTCTTCCTTGCAGCTGTGCATTATCTAGGAACATGTACAAGGCCAATTGTTCAAGCAGGATAGAGCAGAAGATTCTCATTATTTTACACTTTAATTTCCTGACCCAGCAGATAATCACTTGTGGAAAGCATAAACATTAATTTTTGCTGTGCTAGCAGCTGCCAGGGTCAGAGGCCAACTTGCAAAAAGCACACTGCAGTTTCTTATGAATTCATTTTTCTTGTCATAACATTAATAGAATAAAAATGTATTAATCCCTTCTTTGCTTCTAATAAGCACTAAACGTATACATTAATACAAATTATTCTAACATTTTCCCCCCTGTTAATACTTTTTATTCAATTCTCAAAAGCATAAACAGTTTTATTTCTTCTCCTAACCTCTTCCACTTAGGACTTGCAGTTAGGAGAGTCATTCAGTTTAGACTTCGGAAAGAATTTCATTTGGAACCAGTTTTTTAAGTTCAATGTCTTGATACAGGGCTTCAAAGACAGACATATCTATGAAATCTTTAATTTATCTTTTCATGCAGGGAATTCCACAACAAATACATGCTCCCAATAGGAGTAAACCTACATAAATGGCAATCAGAATGTTCATTAGGATGGTACCCCACCCCCCAAACAAATTCTGGAAAATGTCCGTCAGTGGGTTTCGGCCTGGTTTGGTCATGGCCGACACTTGCTGAATCACCTCCAGATGGTTATTAATCTCATGCTTATTGTCTGGTATATAAGAACAGCACTCCTCTTTTATCAGCGTGCACGTACCACCTCTTGCCACCAGGGTGAAGTCGAGAGCCATACAATTTTGCAACACAACAGTTCTCATGGCATTTAGTTCATCAGTCACTAATTCGAGAGCAGAAAATGTTGCATTACTCATTACTTCAAGAAGTTTCGACAGTTTTCTCAGCTCCCAAATCGATTTTACTGCGCCATATGCTGGGAGTATGCCTGCCCAAGATATAACAGCGTCACTCAAGTCCATATGTGTCAATTTGTCTTTGTCCTTCACGGAGTTATGGTCTTTCCAGCTTGCTTCAATTCACCCTACTGGATTCACAGGTTTCTCGATTGGATCTTCAGTTTCCTTGGTAACATCTTTTACATTCCGTATTTTTCCCAGAGGCAATTCCGCAGTGTGTCATATGGCCGGAACCAGGTAACCCAAAAAACAACTGCAGGACCAATTCTCAGGTAGCCATTTGTATGTCCTTTTCCCACACAAAAAAATAACAGTTTTCAACTTTAGTGCTAATACACACTCGCCCTGCATGAAACATTTTCTTATCTATGATTGACAATTGTTTAAATAAAACAGGATTTCTTTGCATTTCATTCAATGTCATTTTCATTGAGTTTAAATATGAATCATAGTTAGTATTACGAACAGTATTCCCACTACTAGTCTTAATATAACATTTATAAGATATTGTTATGTTACAGTTACTCCAGCCCACCTGGAGAGTATCGTTTTTATAAAAACACACAGTCCCCTTTTGTGTAATAGGTAAATACAATGCTATTTTATCCTGTGATCTCACAGTTGTAGTGTAAAAAAGCAGATTTTCCCAAGTCTTATTGATCCCTAAAGGAATAGCGGACATTAGCAGTCCCCCATATGCTGTTGATATAGCTGTACAAATCCAGCAGTTTGAAATGTTTATAGTCTCAGCATATACACATTTAATTGCTAGGTACGTGTTAAAGTTTGGATGCCAGTCTATGGGTGATTCATCACATTTATCCAACTTTACTTGTGTGGTTGAAAAAAGGAAAAACCACAACAAAAAGAAAATTGTCGCTAGTACAGTTAATAAATGTACAATCAATAAGATGATTATGTAACATTTTTGAGGTTGCTCCGCATTTCTATTTGCTCTATTCGTGGTCATTTTGTTCTTGTTGTGTAACAGTTGCAATGTTCTTATCAAGTTGAAAGTTCTTTACCGGTTTACAATGCATCAAATGAATCCAAGAAGTCCTCTCAGCTACTCTGACTGCAGTAGGCGTTGCCAATAATACCTGGTACGATCCTTCCCACTTCGGGCTTGCCCAATTCTTCCTCTTTGTTACCTTCACCCAGACCCACGTGCCTGGGGCTAGAATCGCTTCCAATGGTCTGGTCTGTTCTTTATCTGAAACAGAGTTAAACTGCAAAAGAGATTTATTTAACAGTTTCCTCATATAACTAGCTAGTGAACTATCAGCCTCCTGTTCTGCAGGCATGAGAGCTTTCCACTGAGGTACATAATATGCCCTCCCAAACACCATTTCCAAAGGAGTTAAACCCTTTGCATTTGGAACTGTTCACATACTCAGCAGTGCCAGAGGCAGAGAGTACACCCAGTTCTTCTCTGTCTCACTAACTAACTTTCTAAGTTTATTTTTAAGGACTCCATTGTGCCTCTCCACCAGTCCTGCAGACTGAGGGTGATAAGCACAATGGTTCTTCAGGGAAATCCCAAAGAAACGTCCCAACTGCTGTATGGTTTGGTTCACAAAATGTGTGCCACTGTCACTATAAATCCTTTCTGGTATGCCGAATCTAGGAATAATCTCCTTTATGAGGGCTTTCGCCACTGTTGCTGCATCTGGGTTTTTGGTCGGAAAAGCTTCCACCCATTTAGAAAACATATCTACAATGACAAGGCAGTACTTTTTGTTATCACATTTGTTCATTTTTATAAAATCTATACAAATGGTATGAAATGGATATGGCGGTGTAGGAAAACTCCCTTGTTTAGGTTTTAATCCCCCTTGTGCATGATGTTTATTACAAACATGACATGCCGCACAACATTTTTTTGTATAATTTGTAAATCCATACGTTTGGAATATTGGGTTTACTAACTGTACCATCCCCCCTGTTGAGACATGGCACTGCCCATGGCTCAACAAAGCTGCATATCTAAACAGATTAGATGGCAAAATTGTTTTTTTTTCTTTAGAGATGTACAGTCCGTTTTCAAGGATTGCTCCTCGTCTTTCCCATTTTTGTTTTTCTGCTTTTGTAGTAAGCGTCTTCATTGTTTTTAACATTTCTAGATCTAAAATTTCAGAGGGTTGTAATTCCTCATCTAGAAGAAAAGTTTCTGAGTCTGAAGCTGCTTGCTTTGCAGCTGCATCAGCTCTCGCATTACCTTTTGAAATTCTGTCCTGTTGTTTTGTATGAGCTACGCATTTGCAAATAGCTACTTTGGTAGGTAACTGAATGGATTCTAACAAATCTAAAATAAATTGTGCATGATTAATTGGTTTGCCACTAGATGTTATCATCCCTCTGTTTTTCCACTGTTGCGCAAAAACATGTACAGTAGAAAAAGCATACTGACTGTCAGTATATATGTTTACACATTTGTCTTTTGCTAAAGTACAAGCTCGTGTCAAGGCAATCAATTCTGCTGCTTGTGCAAATAAGTTGTGTGGTAAGGATTGAGCTTCTAAGGTTTTAGTGTCTGTAACTACTGCATACCCCACTAGATTTTTCCCTGTAGGGCCCCTACTGCATGAGCCGTCCATGTAATATGTCACCTCGGCATTATCCAAGGGAATATCCGTGCGATCTTGTCTGGGTAAAGTTTTCTGCTCAATTTCCTGCAGGCAATGTGCGGTGTGCCATCCGCAGGGGTTGCGAGCAAAGTTGACGGATTTAATGTCGTGCATCATTCAATTGTCATATGTGGTTGGCTCAACAGTATAGTCATACAGGAAAGGTGTCTAGCAGGAGAAAGATATGCTAGTTTTTCTTGCAGTAAAATTATCGCGACTGCATGAGGCACTCTCAATGTGAGAGGGTGGAATAACACTACTGAGGCTGAAGCCTGTACAGCCATTGCAGCTGCGACTACTGCTTGTACACAGTGGGGCAAGGATCGCGCCTCTGGGTCTAACTGTGATGAGTAGTAAGCTATGAGGTGTTGCTTATCCCCATGTTGTTGTGTTAACACTGATGTCATATATCCCTGCTTACAGTCTATAGTCTGAAAGAAACGTTTATGATAGTTTGGCAGTCCTAAGACTAATGAAGAAGCTATCAATTGCTTCAACCTACAGAAAGCTATTTCTGCTTCAGGTGTCCATTGTAACAAATCTTGTGCTGCCATCGGCTTTTTGTATATCAAATCAGTCAGCGGAGCAGATTCCAAAGCATAGTTTGGAATTCAACTCCAGCAAAAGTTGGTTGTTCCCAGGAAGGACATCATTTCCTTCTTGGTCGTTGGTTTGGGTGCTTGTAAAATCGCTGTTTTTCTATCCTCATCTAGTATTCTACCTTCTTTGGATATTACATATCCTAGGTATTTAACCTGCTTTTTCCAAAGCTGTAATTTGTTTTTGTTTACTTTGTGTCCCTGTGTTGCTAAGAATTGTAATAGTGCTATGGTATCCTCCCTGCATTGTTGCTGGGTGGGGGCTGCTAGCAAGATGTCATCTACATAAAGTAGAATCTGACTACCCCCCTGTGGGGTGAATCCCGCCAAATTACTAGCCATTTCTTGTGCGAATATTGTTGGATTCTCACAATATCTCTGTGGTAGGCAAGTATAAGTATACCTTTTTCCCTGAAATGTAAATGCAAACCAATATTGGCTATCAGGATGTATAGGTATTGAAAAGAATGCATTACTGATATCTACCACAGAGAAGTATTTCTGGTGAGGTTTCAAATCATTTAACAAAGTGTGTGGATCTGGCACCGTAGGTGCTCTAGGTATTACTGTATCATTTACAGCTTGTAAATCTTGGACCATACGCCATTCCCCGTTTGCTTTTTTAACAGGAAATAAGGGTGTACTACATGGTGAATCAGGAGATTCCACCAGTACTCCTTCCTTAAGTAATTCTGCTATTATAGGTTTGATTCCTATCTCCGCATCTTTTCTCAAAGGATATTGTCTCTTTTGCGGTCTAAATGCTGACTTTGGTGTAATAATAACTGGTCCTGCTGTTCGAATAAGTCCTACATCTGATTTGCCTGTTGACCAAAGAATCTTTGGTATGCCACATAAGGCTTTTTCCTCTTCTTCTAATAAGAGTGCTAATCAGCTGACCTCGCTAGACTGCAAGTGTACAGCTGGGTGTGTCTGTGTTAACCAATTCAGTTTTTGTTGCTGTATTCCCTGTTCTGATAATTCTAAGTCAGTTTGTTTCTCCCATCTTGTGACTTTTTCTCCTAGGTCTGCCCATTTTGTGCTTCTGTTTTAAGTTAAACTAACATGTGGTAATCGATTAGATTTGTAAAGTGCAAGGAACTCTTGAGGTAATGAACAGCTAACAACACTGTTCCCCCTCAGTATCGCAGTACAGATTACGTAATATTAATCTGTTTGCACGATTTTTTAACAATTCTTGCTCATATTCCTTATCGGGTCCTGGTGTGCTACAGTAATACAGAGTGCAATGCAACAAATGTTGTCTGTCAGTGTCAAGGGAGGGGGATTTACTGATGGCTAAGTTCATCAGTTCCTCGGTCACTGCCCCTGGACCAGTCGTAACCAAGTCCTGGCTGTACCAGTAAAAAGTTTCACCCTCCGGTCGCACCACAAAAGTATCCATTTGTCGCTGTGCCTCCATACCCTGCATAGTTGGAACTACTGCTATGCCAAATATCTGCACAAGGTCCCTACCTAATAGGTTCACTGGACATTTTGCAGAAACAACAATTTTACTCTTTTGAGTCATCCCTGAAACAGGGTCAGTTATTGCTATATCATGGGAAAGTGGTTCCCGGTATAGCTGTCTATTTGCAGCTTTCACTAATATATAATCAGGTGATTCTGAATGTTCTGGTAACTTGGAGGGGTGTATCAGAGTCCTGATGCTCCTGAGTCACACAGGAATTTAACTTCCTTCCCCTCTACCAGAAGTGTAACTTCCGGTTTTGTGTCTGCTAGGTAGAGCTCAAGGCTCAATAATGCTAAGTCTAAAATCTCATTTTCTTCATCTTCTACATCTACTTGCACTTCCTCTACTCCTTCTATCACATTTACATTTGTCTTTTCTTTATTGTCTCCTTTTGATGACTCCTGACCCTTATATGGTGTACCATCATATAGTCAGTCCTCATCTCCCTTATCTTCTGTAGCTACCTTCTTATTTTGTTTACAATCCCTTGCTAGATGTCCCTTTTTCCCGCATTTAAAGCATTCACCCTTTTTCTTCCTCTCTTCAAAATCTTCTGACCGTTTGTCAGATTGTTTGTTTCTCTGGGCATTTCTCTTACCCTTCTTACCAGACTGTAATACATAAACCTCAGCTCCATCTTCAGCAGTGAAGACTTGCGCTTTCTTTTTCTTTTTGCTATTAAAGTGTCTTTCAGCATGTCTAGCATATTCAAGTAAGGCCTGTAACCTACTTGTTCGATGATCTATCATATGCTTCGTAATGAAGCTACTAATAGGTGCAATGCAACCTTTTAAAAATGCATTTTTCAATTGTTGCTCATATGGGGAGTCATTCGTCTGATTTTCAGGAATTGTCATACCGCTGTGGTTATTGAAACATTCTAATAATCTGGTATAGTACCCATCTACCGTTTCATTTTCTTGCTGTATACATTGATTAATACAAGTTCAGTCTGCTCTAGGTTTCCATTTTTCAGAGATTCGGTCTGTAAGGCCCTTCACTCTGTTTAGTTCTGCGTCACTATGTGGGAGTGGCTTAAATTCTGCATTACGAGGATTCCGGGTGCCACAAATCATGTGCCAATCTGGACCTACAATTTGTCTAACTACTTTTTCTACTTCTTCCCCATTCAAGTGGTAACTTAACCTCATGCCTTGTAAATCTTCTAAGAATTTTGCAAAATTAACTTTTGGAATGGGGATTCCCTCAGTAGCCTTCTGGATATCCTCCGGTGTCCATGGTCTATATACCAAGAGAGTCGGGTCCTGTCCGACCTGTCCTGCCTGTGGATTTGGTACTTCTATGAGTGGACATATTTCTTCCTCACTCTCAGCTTGTAAATTTTTCTCTATTTGGTATGATTCTATGTCCCCCTGTGTTTTACGTGTTCGGGACCTAGTCTCAATGGGATCTCTAACAAACAGTTTCGGTTTTGCTGGGATATCAGGATACAGCAGAGGTGGACCAGCTTGTCCACTCACTTCATATCCTGGTAAGGGAAGCGGAGGGGGCAGAGGAGCCGTCGCTATTACTATGTTATTATCTTCTTTGTCTAAGAACAATGCTTTTGAATTATTACTCTTTTGTTCCCTATGGTTTGCTTCCTCAATCCACCTGTGTGCCTGAGGAATGCCTAGTTGTCGTTGTTTTTTTACCTGACCTTTCGCATCAGTTTTAAGCTGTTTAATAAGTTTAACAAGTGAAGATTTGTCTAATTTACCATCAAATTCATATTTGTTAACCCATTTTGCATAATATCTAACATTATCAACACGTTGTAGTTGCATGTATTTTGCGTCTTCAGTTAGGGGTGGATCTCGCAATGTTTTAGTGCACTGATTTCCCATGTTATTCTGACTGAAAAAATGTTACGTAACCCTTCCTATCACATGGTACCACGACTTTAGTTTTTCTTCACAGTTTATCTAGAATAACTGCCTACCTTATTCTGTTATCCTGATCTATGACCAAAAAAACAGTAACTTTTCTGTCCCTGATCTGTATAACAAATCTGACAAAAAACAACATTTACTGTAACCTAGTCCCTGATCTAAAACAGAAAAAAGGCAAAATTTCTCCCTACCTAAGCCTCCGTTATTGACCAGCAAGGTTCAAAGTGGAAATCCGCTCTTCAGTCACAGATCAGAAAGTGGCCACCCTCTTTGAACGACAATTCAATCAGAGGTCTTTTCTCTCAAGAAGAACCATTTCGGTGTCTTCTCCCGTATACGGTTTTCGACTACCGCTACTCTCTGATCCGTAGCCGATTTGAGGGATTCCGGTATGCAAGGACCAATCTGTTAAATGAAAAATACTGTAATAAAAAGATCAATACACAGGAGGTTCAGGTACTTTACTAGTGTACACCAGGAGGCAAAAAACGTACAAGTACAGAATTTTGTCTGAATAAACAGGAAGTACACAACTTTTATAGTCTTTCTTGTTAGCCATTGCCTACCAGATTGACGTGGTCAGTCACAAGTTATTTTACATCATTTTAGCTTACAATATTCTATTCATCAGAGGTGCTGATACTACATTTTGCTTAAAAAAGTATTTTGGTAAATAATGTGGCCTTGCTAGCCACCTGGTTAGTTATAATGTCCTTTTATGAAAGTTGCCACTCAAGGTTCTAAGCT
This sequence comes from Protopterus annectens, assembly GCF_019279795.1. Classification (NCBI taxonomy): domain Eukaryota; kingdom Metazoa; phylum Chordata; order Ceratodontiformes; family Protopteridae; genus Protopterus; species Protopterus annectens. The sequence goes on from NC_056729.1 coordinate 1,305,922,213, forward strand.
AATTCGAGCACAATAGCAGATACAATTCTCAATGCATTTCTCTAACCAACTCTTTGTTTCATGTATCACTTCTTCCTTGCAGCTGTGCATTATCTAGGAACATGTACAAGGCCAATTGTTCAAGCAGGATAGAGCAGAAGATTCTCATTATTTTACACTTTAATTTCCTGACCCAGCAGATAATCACTTGTGGAAAGCATAAACATTAACTTTTGCTGTGTCAGCAGCTGCCAGGGTCAGAGGCCAACTTGCAGAAAGCACACTGCAGTTTCATATGAATTCATTTTTCTTGTCATAACATTAATAGAATAAAAAATGTATTAATCCCTTCTTTGCTTCTAATAAGCACTAAACATATACATTAATACATATTTTTCTAACATATAATACCCTTACAAACTCTGTAGATAGAAGAGTTGTTTACTAAATAAACAGGAACAAGAGGCTACTAAATATTACTTTGTTATTGATCTGATAAGTGGCTTGCAGAGAAGAATCAAAGTATATGGTTATCTATTGGTAATACCTTGCTAAATGAAAAAAAACAAAACAAATCCATTTCTTAAAATTGAGATCTATTTTTCTGGATACTCCAGTTTTCTTCCACATGTAAAAGATATGCTGTAGGCAGATTGGTGTGTGTGTGTGTGTGTGTGTGTGTGTGTGTGTGTGTGTGTGTGTGTGTGTGTGTGTGTGTGTGTGTGTGTAAATACCCTCAATGTAACTTGGTGGCTAGAGGTATTTAGGCTCAAACCCTGTGCCTTTGGTACAGAGTAAAAAGAATCTAAAGTCCCTAGCCACCAGCATTTCTCAGCTTTGCCCAGATTTTTGTGCTAAGAGTTGAGAGCTATGGACAACAAAATTCGTATCCCCCCATTACTGGCTTTGTTGTTTGTCCAGGTTTTTTGTGTTAACCGTTCACAGCTATGGTGATTAAGAAGTCAGTTTTATTTACTATTCCACCATTATTGGCTTTGTTGTTTGTCCAGGTTTTTTGTTCTAAGAGTTGAGAACTATGGTGAGAAGTGAGAATGAATTTGTATTCCCTCATTATTGGCTTTGTTTGTCCAGGTTTTTTTTTGTGCCAAGAGGTTGACAGCTATGGTGAGAAGTGAGAACTGAATTCACTAAATGATAGCCATTAAGTTTCAGTATTCCTATTTTTCAAACTGGTGATTTAGCATAGTGGTATGTTGCAATGACTGTAGTTTATTGTGTTCTGGATTCAAGACTTGCCAGTAACATGCATGGTGGTAATACAACATTTTATTCTAGCAACTTTCCAAAATTATACAAGCAATGTTTAAAATGTGTCCCTGGTTTTTGACCTTTTGCCCCCTCCTCCAAAAAAACCCTGAAATTGAAATTACGTGTGAGAAGCTGTGCAAGATGCCTATGGCTTGCACACTACTGTCATTCTGTTTATATTTTGGGTATGGAAGTAGACTTTTATGATGGAAATGTTCTGAATTGGGCAGTTTTGTAATTATTGGTTCATATATTTTCTTTGCCTACAGTACAGCCTACTGAAAAAATACTCATTCAAACAATACATTTTAAAATGTGCTCTGTCTAACAAGTGTGCTGTATTATACAAGGAATATCGGCTGGGGTGTCTTCTGTGCGGAGTCTGCATGTCCTCCCTGTGGTTGTGTGGGTTTCCTCCGGTTGCTCCGGTTTCCTCCCACATCCCCAAAGACATGCTGCAAGTGGATTGGACATGCTAAAATTGGCCCCAGGCATGAGTGCGTGCATGTGTGTGCTTTCTGTGGATGGTTGGGTGCTGTGCTGGTAACTCAACACCGTAAAACTCCGCTGACAATCATGAGCGGACAAGGTGATCCACTGTGGCGACCCCTAACCAGGAAAAGCCGAAATGAGAGAGAGAATAACTTAATAAAGTCAGGAAGGTGTAACAAAGAAAAGAGCACATGTATGTTTCTTGTTTTGTGTGCAAGGGGCCAATGATTTGAAAACAGCCCAAAGGTAATCTTCATCCACTACTGGCCAGAGGCATTTTCTTTGGATGTGGTGCAGGTTTCAATGCTGTTTCAATGAATGCAAGTTTCAAGGGCAGAGAAGTTTTAATGCCAAGTCTATTTTCATTGTGAGACAGTATTACTTTGTTTATCATATGTCTGTTACTGTTTGTGCATTGATGTGCTGCAAAATGTAAAAGTAAACTAAAAATAATCATCGTAGAAGTAAAGCAGTATGTACACATTAGTGTTTATGGTAAATGGGGTGAAATAGCCAGGTAATGGAACATTGGAATGGCTGCAGAGGGACTCTGGTGCCATATTTTGGTTGTCTGTTCTTCAGTTTGTTTGAAAGTTGGTATCCCACAATTCCAATGGAGTGGCTGGGGTTACGTAAGTATGTATGCAAATTAGATGTTAATCAGCATACAGATTTGTACCTATTTTTCATGGCCCTTGTCCAGATTTTTGATGTTTCCAGGTTGAGAGGTATGTAACACAGTTCAACATAAATAATCATTTACAGTTGTAAAACACTTACTGGAGAGACACTGAGCTCCTCATGGAGCCTGTAGCAGAGTGGATTGTAGTTTTTAAAAATGGTTCCTGCCACAGGTAATATTTATTAACTTTGGGATTGGCTTAAGGTAATAAACAGGGAAGGGGGAGGGGGAGAACAAGGGTGTGAGCAGGCAGTTCTTTTGTACTGCTGCTAATGCAGTTAGTTATTTTTCTTTTGAATTGTTTCATAGAATACTGTGGTCTCTATCTCTGCAGTTAGTGGGGCTATTGTGTTTGACTTCATTGCTATTCAGTGTTAAACTCTTAGCCTAGAGGGTTTCTCTGTATTTATAAGTGTTAGTCACATATCTTTGAATTTATTACTGCTCAATATCTGAGTTATTTGGCTTCTGCTACATACCTACAATCAACTGCATTACTAGCTGAGTTAAGTACAAACTTGCAGTGTTAAAGATTGTACTGTATTTTATTTTTCTGTGCATTTAATTGCTTCATTGAATATTGTGGTCTGTGTCACTCCGTAGTTATTTATTTTTCTATTTAATTGCTTAGTTCTAGCACTTGAATTTGCTTATTCATGCTCAGCACTTGTTCAGAACTTGTTGTTAGCACTAAATAAGCTACAAACTACTACAGCACTCAACCTTCCTCTTTACCTAGAGAAAAACAGTTTTTGTACTTACTTTCCTCACTTGCTTAGAGAAAAAATTGCTCTTATACTTACTTTCCTCATTTGTTTAGAGGAAAGTAGTTTTTTATTCAGGCATGTCCAAGGTTAGTTCCCAGTGTACTCTCCTGTCTATCTGATGAATCTGGGCATCTTGAGGCAAAGTACCAAATTACCCATGTACAGAGACAACCCTCTCCTCCTACCACCCAACACCGCAAACTGTGAGAGATGCTCTTATCTAGCCAAACTGGAGGTAAAGCTCTCTCCAACCAAGGCTGAACTTAACAGTCAAGAGGAGAAGGTAAACAATTGCACCACACCACACTCATCACATAGTCCCACTAAACCTACACCACCAAAATCCACACATAGTAGCACAAAAACATTTGCAGAGGCTCTACATAATAATCTGCTCAAGCAACAGAAACCTCCAAAGCAGAAATGCAAGCAACCTCCACCCCCCCAACACAACCCAAATGACACATAGCCCACAGACTCAGTGTGCCAATAAACCACAGCCCATAAGGCAAACCAACGTACCCAACACACTAGTCATAGGTGACTCTATAGTCAGGCACACTGATGTCCCACTCACCAGGCTAAACAAGGAGAAGGTTACTGTCAGCTGCCTGTCAGGTGCCAGGATCCACCACATAACCCATGCACTCAGGGCACTCCACAACAAGTACAGATATGACTCTGTCATTGTCCATGTTGGTGTGAACGACCTGAGAAGTACCTCCCTGGACTACTTGAAAAGAGACATGGAAGAGCTCTCTGATCTTGTAGCCCAGGCAGGTATGACACTAGCCCTGTGTAGCATCCTGCCATTGCCCAGAATGATACTGCAGTACAAGGACAAAATGATGACGTCAACAATTGGCTAAGATTCTGGTGTCATTCTAATGGGATCCAGTACCTGTTTGCCTGGGATAACATGGTCGACAGACCACGATGCTTTGACAGAGATGACCTGCACCTGTCGCCCCTGGGATTCCGGATACTGGCTAAAGCTCTTGCTGCCCCTATAGTGCCTTTTTTTAGGCAAGGTTCAAATGGCAAATTCGCCACTGTAACAGGAACAGGCAAGCAAAAACTGAGGGTAATGCTACTCAAAGCTAGAAGTCTAAATCTCAAAATGCGCTCACCCGAGGCAGTCCTTAAAATGGAGAACATCAATATCTGTACAGCGACTGAGACCTGGTTCAAGGCTCTAGAGAGCACCCCTACATTACCAGGCTATAACTCATACCACACTTTTCAGCCATCTAACCTGGACCAGAACACCAAAGGCAGATGTGTGTCTATATTCATTAAGCATATCCACACCTCCAGTCTAGTTGTGCAGCATAATGCATCCGAGGTTATCCAAGTGCAACTAACTCTGGGCAAAACTGCAATCCAAATTGTAGCTTGCTACAGATCCCCCACCATTCCCCAGAATTCCCACTCCACATTTCTTGATATACTGGAAAATATTAGGGTTCAACCAAACACCCTAATAATGGGCGATTTCATCTACCCCACCATTAACTGGGAAAACTACTCATGTACCAACTCCTTCACTCAACGCTTTCTGGAATTCATAAATTCCAATGCCCTAGATCAACTTATCCACACCCCCACCCGGGGCAATAATATCCTAGACCTAGTCGTTACCAACATGAGTGACCGGTGTTCTACACCTGAAGTCAACTTCTCGTTGGTCAGATCCGACCATAAGCTAATCACCCTAGATATCCGCATCCCGCCTCCACCCACCATTAAGGAAACCATGGTAAAGCATTTCTCCAAAGCCAACTTCATGCTTCTTAAGACAGAAGTGGTGAACGCCATGACACCCATGCAGATGGACAATACAGTTATGACTGCTGAATCCTACACAAATGCACTCTATAAGCACTTACACAAGTGAATGGATCGTGCTATCCCAAACAGAACCAAGATGCTATGCTCCAAAAAAAGGAATCCAATCTGGTGGTTCCCTGCCATAAACAAATTCTACAACAGAAGGAAGAAACTGTTACAAAAGAGAGTAAAATCCCATGAGTGGAGGAGCTCCCTGGTCAGCCTTATTAAGAATCTGAGATCCCTTATAAGATCCCCCAAAGCTAGCTACAAAAACAAAATCACCACTGATTCTAAGGGCAACCACAAAGCATTAAATAGCTATGTCAAGAATCTCAATGGCAACACCCAGATCTCCTCTGAGTTACAGCACAACGGCATGAAAATTACAGAACCAACTGATATTGCCAACATCCTGGCAGATAGGTTCAGTGCTAACTTTACCCCCTCACACCCCCTAAAGCACCAATATATATATACAGGAAGAATGCAGAGTCCTTGTAATCACATCTATGCAGGTAAAAGCTGCACTCTCTAAAACCAAAAACACAGCATCCATGGGACTGGACAACATCCCAGGCTGCATTTTACACAAACTTCAGAACGAACTGGCTCCCCAACTAAGCACCATGTTCAATCATAGTCTCACGTCAGGCTTTGTGCTTTCTGAATGGTGCACAGCAACAGTTATCCCACTGCACAAAGGGGGAGCCACCACTGATCCTGGGAACTATCGCCCTATTAGCCTGATGAGCCTGGTTTGCAAGGCCATGGAATGTATCATCATGGAACTCATAAACAAAGACATTAGTAACCTCCAAATTTTGGACCCCACCCAGTTCGGGTTTCTGAAAGGAAAATCATGTTTTCTGACACTGATTGACTTCTTTGAGGCAGTCACCAAAGCCGTAGATGAGGGTAATGTGGTTCAAACAGCCTATCTTGAACTCACCAAGGCTTTCAACACCATCTCCCATTCTGGAATTATAGCTAAACTCACTAAACTAGGTATAAATCCCTACGTTACAAGATGGGTTGGAACTGGCTCACTGACAGAACCCACACTGTAAAAGGTGCAGATACCAAATCTGACTTCAAACCAGTGACAAGTGGAGTACCACAGGTTTCAGTTCTGGGATCTCTCCTGTTTGGTATCTACTTCTCCAAAGTACAGGCTAACACAGAAGGCCTCTGGCTAATGAAGTTCACAGATGACTGCAAACTAGGAGCCATAGTCAAGTCCCCAAATGATGTGGACATCCTACAGAAGGGCCTCACTGAGACAGATGCCTGGTCTCAGAGGCATGGCCTCAAGCTCAATGCCAAAAAGTGCATTGTCATCCCCTTTGGTAAAAACTCTGTACCCATGAACTACCACATTAATGCTGAATGTGTGATAAGATAAAAGACCTCGGGACCCAGGTGGACAGTAGTCTCTCCTTTGATAATCACATCGCCACAGTAGTCAGGAAATCCTTCAATGTGGCACACCTCATCACAAAAGGGTCCTCATCCAGGAAAAAAGAGGTTATTCTTCCCCTGTACTCGGCACTCATTAGTCCAATTATAGAGTACAACGCCCCTTTTGGAATGTACCTCACAAGACATCTGCAGCAGTTGGAAAGGCCACAGAAGTACCTCATAAAGAGGATTACTGGCCTCAAACAGATGCCCTACACTGACCATTTCAAAAAACGCCAGTTTTACTCTGTAGCATATCGCCTACTCCGAGGAGATCTCTGCCTAACATATAAAGCTATGTTAAACCCAGAGCTGTTGGACATGCTACACTTAAAGAAATCCCAATCCCTCTGAGCTACATGCTCTAAGGACCTAAACCTTGTCACCATAATAAACAGGACATGCTTGAGGGATAGATTCCTGTCCCAGAGACTTCCTATACTCTGGAACAAGCTACCCATCTATGTCAAGCAAAGTTCTTCATTAGCACTCTTCACGAGAAATCTTGATGAGTGGATGTGAAATAGGAAATACACCCCGGGATCACTTCTGTGGCTCTGCTCGACAGGGGAAGAGGAAATTAACTTTCTTGGGTGGCGTAAGTCAGGGAACCTTGTTGGCTAGGCTTAATTAGGCCCTTGGGCCGATAGCCTAGTACCTAGCTATGAACCTATGAAACTATACAATACTACTCCCAGTACATGCAAAAAAGAGCAGAGACATTTACCAACATTCATATATGAAAAGAATACCCTCCCCTGAGTTAAATTAACTACCCTATTTAAAGTAATACAAAACACACTGCAGATTGAAATGCCTATGTTTTTTGTCTAATATTGCACCTGAGCATACCTCTCAACCTGGAAACATCAAATATCTGGACAAAGCCCACGAAAAATAAGTACAAATCTGTATGCTGATTAACATAAAAATTGCAAACATAATGATGTAGTCCCACCCACCCCAATGGAATTGTGGGATACCAACTTTTAAATGCAAACTGAAGAACAGACAACCAAAATATGATTATGAAACACAAGATAAAAAGAACAATAGTGTTTTATTTATATTAATATTTGAACTTCTGCAAAACTAAAATGCAATATTATTTTAGAAAAATAACACTGGGTGAGGCTGCGCTTGTCTTCAGCCTTCTTTAAATAATATAACATATCAACCAGAGAGTGTACAGTTGCAAAGCCTCTAAATCTCCATTTGACTATATTCAACAACTGAAGGTATAAATTAATTTACTTTTAGATAACAGGTGAGAACTTTCTCCATACATCGATGTTTTCAAAATGCTGGTATTTATGAGCTTCACAGTAAAGAGGGAAAGCCAGTCCAGATTATTTTTATCATAAATGTGGCAGCCTAGCAACAGCAGTAATGGCAAAGGAACCCCATCCCACATTTTGTAAAACAAAATGGAAAGTCTTCAAACCTACAACTTGCTTAGCTACACTCCCGCCCTTAACACAGTACTGCCCCAATAAAAAGTGCTTTGCTGACAAGCCGATGAGTAGAAATATATACCTGAAAGAGAAAACTGTATCTGAAGAGCACACCTGTCAGCTGCCAGATTTTCACAGAATGCCCAGATTTATGCCTCATATATTTGGTCTGCTCCTCATAAAGGTTGTGTTTTTCTGGCAAATCAGTGAGGGTTGAAGTCACTAAATAAAACATGCAGATCGAACAGGAGTAATAGAGGTACTGGACCCCCCCCCAAGAAGCCCTATAGCTACCAAATAGGTGGCAATCACTGAGTGGAAGAAGAGTTCAGGGGGACCGGGGGGACCCAGGTTGATAGTAGTCTGTCATGTCATGTCAGTAGTTCTAAAGTAGTTAGGAAGACCTTCTACATTGCACATCATGATCTCTTTCTCATCTAGATAGATCAAGGGAGTCATAGTCTCCCTGCACTCATCACTCATCAGACAATCATTGAGTACAATGTTCCACCCGGAACGTGTAGAATGTATCTGACCGCAGCTGGAGGGAGCAAAGAGAGGCACCAAAAACCCTCACCAAAAGGATAAAGGTCTCAAACATGCCCGACTGGAAGAACTCAGCTCTATTCAGCAGCTTTATCAGCTCCTTCAGAGGTGACCTTTGCCTAACATACCAAACATACATCAACATGTCATGAGATGATGATGCTCATCTCAAAAAAATCCGTCCAGAAAGAGCAGAAAGAAAAGAGACTTAAACCCTCGACACGGCTATTTATGTAGATGTGCTTGGGATGACTCCTAATGCACCAAAGAACAAATCCCGGTATATGTGAGGCAGATATATGTGGGAGATCAGCAGAATCTTGCACCTTGTATCTGGAGATCGAGAATACCAGAGGATGGGAAATGTACCTCAGATACACTAAGCACAACAAAGCTGTCACACAGCAAAAAATAGAGGCTAAACAAAAGGGGTAAGTAGTTCCCCATACTAAACTGGCGTAAGCCAGAAAACTATGAACCTAGCAAGGAAGCCTGAGTATATGAACCTATGAACCTATGAACCTATACATTTAAGTTTCTGACTTCATATCCTTCAAAAAAATGCATGCTAACATACATCCTGTCATTCGAGCAGCTTTCTAAGTTTATCAGAACAATACTTAAAATCTGTCCCTATTTGTTAGCCTTTGTCTCCCCTTTATTTTAGGCTTTGTCATGATTCTTTGCTCTAAGAGGTAGAGAGGTGTGCTGAAGTGCCATATATCTGCAGTTTGTCTGTGGCAAAAGTGAGAAGCCATGTTAATAAATAGTATTTCTGCTCACTTTTTTAAGCAGCAAATTCAGAAGCCAAAGGCAAAATCAATAATTCTATTTAAAGTGGGTGTGGCTGTGGGGGGCCCGCCTCTCACTCTACAGTTCCGGTACCCTTGGTCCTCAGCTATGAACTTTGTCAATGTAGGTATTTATTTTGTATTGTTTATTTGCTTGTTTTCACCATGTCCAAGGACACTGCTGAAAATGATCTACAGACCATCCCCAGGAATTTACTAATCTTCAGTGCAGGACTAGTCTAGTCCTGCATGGAAGCAGCCATTTAGGAGGAGGACGGCAGCTCGACATGCATATTAATAAAGGTGCGCTGCTTGAACTCCCAATCCTACATGGAGCATGGACAAGTTCAGGGGTCGTATCTGAGAGCAGAGCTCTCAGAATAAACACGCCCCTGCAAAGTAAAACATCAGAAAGTGTAAATAAATGAGCGAGACCGCTCATAGATGTCTGCATATCCCCACCAACAGTCCCCCATGTGTACAACAGCAACAGGACATAAAAATAAAAAGAAGAAAGCCCATTATTTTTTTTAAAACTCCGAGTACAGCTAACTTTAGGTATGCAGGTTTGCTCATCGCTTAGCTATGGTTTAAGCAGCTTAATCAGCTGAAGAGGATAACAAGGAAGATATATGCAAATGAAGCAGCACAGCAATAGTGTAGTGGTCAAAGCATCCGTTTAACGAGTAGGCATTCCCAGTTCGAGTCCCACTGCAACACATACCATTTTCCATGTGAAATCTGTATATGAACAGTTCTTTACAGTTTTTTGCTGTATAACCTACTAAATAACATTTAAATGTGAACTGGTGTATTGCATTAAATGCACATGTGAAGTATCAGTGTCATAATGAATAAGGCACTAGTAAGCAGATGTAAGCAGAAATAAGCAATAGTAAGCATATATAAGCACTAGTAAGCGTGTTTAAGTACATTTGCATGGGGTAAGCGTTGCCTACACAGATTAAGCAAAGTAGAAGCTAACTGAATGTAAGAAACTGTAACCGGAGGTTAGCATTGCTTAGCTCCATGCAAACCCACGCACACCTGCTTGCAACTGCTTTAAAGTGCCTTAATCACTCTGTATTTAACGGCCCATGTTCTGCCCAGCAACAAAATAAACAGCTTTTGCAAGGCTTGAACTCATGACCCTGTACACCACAGTCACAGTAGTTAACCACTAAGCCATCATAGCACTATACATAAATGAGGTATCAGCAAACTAATTCTCACCACAGGAAAATCAAACCAAACATGTGAACTGAATCTATGTACAGTGTGATGTTGTATAACCTGCCACAGAACATAAATATGTGAAATGGAGTACTGCAGTAAGCATAGATTTGAGGTGTTATTGTAATAAAGTGTAGAAGTCCCCAGGTCCCCATACAGTGTATGTACATATGATTCATGGATACCAGACACATATATAAGCTGTAATGAGGAATAAATCACTGCCAAAAGGCAAATATAGTGCTAACTAACTATTAAGCAATGCTAACTGCAGCACAGCTCAACTTAGTAAGTGTAAGGAATGTGTAGGGGAGCCAATTCAATCTGCCTAGTGGTATACCTATTTAAGCAGTGCCAACCTTAGGTAAGCAGGTGGGCCCATATCTTAGCCCTTTCAAAACTGGCCAATTATGGGAAAGTGCAGGAAACTGGCCGTATTTAAACCTCACAAGCAGGAATACTTCCCATAACTGGTTGTAGCTTCCTACTGCAGGCAGAATGGCTCGCAGTATAAAACGGCGGCCTGGGACAGTCTCGCCCATGACCTCACCAGTGCCACAGGTATCCCCTGGACTGGTGAGCAGGTCAGGCACCACCATGCTGACCTGAAGCGGCAGAGTGGGGATGTACTGGAACCAGGAATCTCGGCAGATGCCTAATACCCCAGTACTGAGTAAGTACCCATTCTACTAAATAGTTAATTATTTGCTAGCTTGTGTATACTATGGATAGGTATGGCTAAATATCACTGTATTTTTCTGACAGCTACAGATGAGTGGGCTGTGAACCAGCAAGCCCATGATGCTAGGTTGCAAAGGCTGCATCGCGAGGCAGGTTAGTAATAATTCAGCATGTACTGTCATAACAAATAAATATAAGAGCCTTAGAAAGTGTCGTACCAGTAGAAATAAATGTGTAATATTCTGTGAATAAAATTATAACCCCTGGAGTGCTTCTGTTTACACTTCTTTCATATGTTGTTATACTGTTGCATTCTATAAATAGTACTGCTGTATTAAGCAGTGTTACCCACAATGTGGTATGCAGATAAAATGTGTTTGAAGTTCTTTATAACAATGTTGGAAGTGCCAAGAGGTCAGTCATATTGTACAAGTGAGGGAGGCTTACACAGAAAACAGCAGAAAGCTTCACATCAATTCCCTGATAGCACAGTGTACTGTGATGTTAACTGTAATTTTATTTGTCACACACAGCAGGGGTTTGAATCCCGGGTGTGCTAGTAAGTTGTATGCATAATCATACCCCACAACTGTACAGATTTTGTTACAATGTTCAGATAGAAAGGTGTATTCATAATTACACCCAACAACTGTACAGCAATTGCTAGAAAGTTCAAATAGAAAGTTGTATGCATATTCATACCTCACAACTGTTCCAATCTGTCCAGCTTGTCCAGATAAATGGCCCACATTACGAGCCTGGTACCCTGTTCCCCTGAAAAATCAGTGTGATGATCCAAGAAATGTAGGCTGCTGTTAATGACATATAACTGATAGTCAGACGTGTGCATACTCAGAGAATGTATATGAAAACAAACCTGTCATTCTAGCACCTCACACAAAGTGTATGAGAGTAATTCTCAACATATGTTGCATTAACACCTGCATCTTGTCACGCCTGTATGTAAGACACAGGTCACGTATATAATAATCTATAAACATACCAGTGTACAATATAAGGCCATTGGGTAGTGTAATAATATATGTAAGGGACAGATCACTGCAGTGACTAAGAATGTTGTGAAAACTACAAGGATATATTAGTTGTTAATTGAACTGTCTCTTCCTCTCACCCCTACCATATGTGCAAAAATAACTCAATGACACACCTCAATTGGTATGTGTACACTCCAAACTTGTGTTGCGACATATGTCCTAATGGTTTATAAATATTCACATTTGTTTCTATGCATGTGCTATGTTAAAATACCCCCATATTGGTGGCCTGTTGCCATCAATGAAACTTGCATACTGTTGTTCCATATATGCATGTGTTCTGCTTGCTCTGCAACTGTTTTACATCTGGTGTTTTGGGTTAATGGGAATAACTATGCATGCTGTTATAACTAATCCTGAATGCTGTTGACTATTACTAACCCATATCTGTCATAAACCTACTACAACATAGCTCGTATGGGAAGGCCGGTCTCAGCGGATCCACCTGTCCCACCTCAGCTGGCCATGGCATCAGGCACCAGCACGTCTGGGACCCAGCCTGAGACCTCCTCCTCTGTTGGCCCTGAGCCACCTTAGGGTGGAACCACCACAGGGGATGGGGCTCGCCCCCCAGGGAGCGGGCTCAGAGAGGAACATGTCACCAGTCATCAGGTCCAGGCCGTGGTGCGTAGGGAGCTCGATACAGAGTTTCTAGACTGGCTATCCCAGCTTGAAGGCCAAGTGGTGCAATTAGAGGGTGAGCCTGCCCCTCCTACACAGCCCCCAGCACAGCCACCTTTGGGGCCGTGAAGGTGCAGTGTTGACTGCCCATGGGTGGGGACTTCAGTCCCACTGTTTACATTTGGGGGCTCATGGCTTGTGGGCTTGCAACTTCCAAACACCCCTCCCCATCCAAGGTGTTTCCCCCCACATGTGTCATATACTGCCCCTGTATGCTGTCTTGTCTGTCTTGTCTGTCATCCTACCCAACTTATCGTTCCTGAGCATACCTACTCTCCTTCCCCGACATTCCACTCTCACCTTAAAAAAAAAAAAGGGCAATCTGTTCCCAAAAAAAAAAAAATCACGCCGCATACATAGCTGTCCATTTTGCACACATGTCCACTGGACACATGTGATCTAGTCTAATTGGCATCATAGGTTCATAGGTTCATAGGTTGGTACTAGGCTATCAGCACTAGGGCCTATACAAGCCTAGCCATAACAATTCCCTGGCTATTTCTTCCACATTATTTACTTCCCTGGACCCCTGTCTAGCAGGGCGACTGACGTGATTCCTGGGGTGAATTTCCTTTCTCCCATCCAATTGTCAAGGTTCATTTTGAAGAGGGCCAAAGAGGCACTCTGCTTGACATGTATGGGCAATCTATTCCAGAGTCTGGGGAGTCTCTGGGTCAGGAACCTATCCCTCCAGCATATTTTGTTTATTGTGATGACAAGGTTTAGATCCCTGGAGCATGTGGCTCTGAGGGATTGGGATTTCTTTAAGTGTAGCATGTCCAACAGCTCTGGGTCTGACATGGCCTTGTATGTTAAGCAGAGATCACCTCTGAGTAGACGATATGCGACAGAGTATAGCTGGAGTTTTTTAAGGCGGTCAGCGTAGGGCATCTTTTTAGGCCTGTGATTCTTTTAGTGAGGTATTTCTGTGGCCTTTCCAGTTGTTGCAGATGTCTTGAGAGGTACATACCAAACGGGGTGTTGTATTCTATAATGGGTCTAATCATGACATATTATTGTTGTCCTCACCCCTCTCCAAGTGGTTGGAACATTCAAATGTACCTCCAAATCCATTGCATATACACAGCTGTTTCTGTAGAAGAAATGGGCAGCTATGGACCTTCCTACACCCTTCCTGCACATCCCGAGCTATCTTGCCTACTGTATTACCCTCTTTGTGCCCTTTTTCACCACTTTCTTATCACCCTTTTTCTTTTCTTTTAAAGAAATTAGCGTGGGGGTAAGCGGGAGTAGGCACTTTTAAGCAGCAGTAAAGGGGTTTCAGTCTGTTTGCATGGGGGTAAGCTATGGCTACACAGGTTAAGCAATTCAGAAGCTGAGTGTAAGAAACTTTAACTGGCAGTTGGCAGTTCTTACCTCTGCGCAAACCCACGCAAACCCGCTTACAACTGCTTTAAAGTGCCTTAATCACTCTTTATCCAACAGGCCAAGTTCTGCCCAGCAACAAAATAAACTGCCTGTGCAAAGCTCAAAACCAGGACCCTGCACACCATACACAAAGTGATTTATCACTACACCATGGCAGATATACATAACCCTGATGTTTTCACAAACATATCATCCAGCCCAGTCATTCAACAGTACAGAGAATGTATTCCAACATGTAGATACATGTGCGTATATTAATGTCTAAACAGGTATAACATATTGATATATGTAGATATATATATATATATATATATATATATATATATATATATATATATATATATAAATATATGAACATATAAACATGCACATGCCTACATCTATAGATATATATGTTTACATCTACATGTCTAAATATATATGGCAGGTTATATATATATATATCAGCAGATATATATATATATATATATATATATATATATATATATATATATATATATATATATATATATGTATATACGGACATACATCAGTAGATAACAATGGGGAAATAACAAAAACATACATGTCCTCATGCAACGTTAATGGGGTTGAGAGGCCCCACACAATATACTTCTGGTACGAATAGGTATACCCCCCAGCCAAGTACGTTCCCCCCTGTAATACACTACCAAGTGTTGCAGATCCCATAACCAGGACCAGACATGACATAGCCACCCCTAGGATACATATATACAGACACACATATATGCAGATACAAGTGTATGTATATATATATATATATATATATATATATATATATATATATATATATATATATATATATATATATATATATATATATATATATATATATATATATATATATATATATATATAGATATATATATGACACTGCGGTGGTGGTGCTGCGGTAGCATTGTCGCCTCATAGCAAGATGTTGTCCCGTTCAATTCTCAGCTAGAGAGTCTTCTGTGTGAGCACGTGAATGGGGCGTGCCTTCGTTGAAGGTTGTGTGTCAGGGCTGGTAACCTGGTACGTAAAAATCCACTACCAATCATTAACGGAACGGAGTTCCGCTGTGGCGACCCCTAACCGGAAAAAGCCGAAAGACACAAACAAATATATATATATACATATATATATATATATATATATATATATATATATATATACATACATATATATATATATATATATATATATATATATATATATATATATATATATATATATATATATATATATATATATATTTAAATACACATACACACACAGAGATATGTACAGTAAGATACATATGTAGTACGTGCAGACAATATGGAGCAGCCAGTATTCCTATAGTCACCCACCTTACCAACTGGAGACTGTATGAGCCACCCATACGAATGACTTTCATAGCCTGCAACATATACCAACAGAGATATCAAAGGGTATAACACCACACACAGGTGTGCATAAATGAATGTGAAAGATTTATTTGTGTACTATGACAGTTGTATATGCCATGTCATACAGCTGTTTAGACACTGACATCCATAGGAACAGTGTAATGCAACTGTGAAACAGTTATACTAAGACAGTAGTCTGGAAAGGTTGACATAAGTTGCTGTCCAGGCCAAGGCCTTCAAGTAGTACAATAGTAACGACAGACTGGGCCACAGCATACCAGACAATCAACAGTATGTAATGCAGATTTATAGATCAGCAGCCTCTATCTACACTCGGTACACAATCCCTAGGGGGTTCAGACCCCAGTTGACACAATGGGATGTATCTGTTACATTACAAGGCATAACTGACACCATCACAGTCACACTGACAAACAGAACATTCCATATGTCAGGAGGCAGTAGGCCTGCATTTACCCAAGGTGGATTGTATGGTAATGTACATCCAGATACCTTAAGGCAGCTTACCTCAGATATCCACACATGTTGTACCAGCCTAGGTTAGTCATGGTGCACCCCCCTACACTCACTAATACTGGGCCATATACCACTGATACATACACTGGCATCTGGAATGCATTAGGGCACACATGTATTGTGTAGGTGAAGCCCACACATATATGGCCCCAACCCCCTCCCCAGTATGTGTGGGGGACACAACAGCAGTGGAGTGATGGTAGGAATGATAGCATGACATACACACAGCTCACTACATAACAACCCCTGACAGCATGTCATATGTGCAAAGCCTGGTATGTTGGTGGAGGACAGAGGCTGGAACACAGGCACATATGTGTAAAACTGTTGTCATACAGTAAGCAAGATATGTATATGTGTATATATCTATATGGATATATGTATAATTATATATACATATATGTTCACCATATGTCCTGCACATGGAGTGGAGCCCTACCTCAGCCCCAGTAGTCCCAACCTCTCAGTGCAAGGGGATGTCACGTATGTATTGCAGGTATATTTGTAGACTATTGCTACTGTAATAGGGATTGTCTTCACATAAATGGTGTGTGTGGGAGGCCACATCTGCTGTTAACATGTGCGCCATTGGCTACTGACAGACATCCTAAGGTCATCATAGTACAGTACCACTGCTAGCACAGTAACACCCCTGTGGAATACAGCTGCGATATGGCCAATATATGTGGACAGTCAGATACACTCTGACCATTCCAGGGTATACACAAAACCTCTTCATGCAAGACATGTGGACCAGGCATTTCAATGTGGATGTTAATAGCCATGTAGATGGGTATAACACGTAAATACTGGTATACATTTTCCCCCATAGGTTATATATTGATATACCCCTGTCTGTCCTGACACATAATAACCACTGGTACAGAGGTGCCATGGCCACATACTACCCACTAGTTAGTGACATACATCTGAACAGCATCCCACTTCTTTGTCTGACATAAATGACTGGTATGGTGGCCCGGCAGCAGTACACCTGGCAAGTATCTGGACATGACATCTTGCACAGTGCAAGCTACAGGCAGACTGACTCAACACTGGCCTACATCTCCTATGTGGGAATACACATGTACCTGCATAGATAGCATGCTCTACAGGCATTTCACCTCACAGAGTAACAGACAACTGTGTGAAAGTGCATAACCTCAACCAATGTGAACACAGCCACAGCCACATATGGTAATCTAGCATACTATTACAGTATATGGACTATCTGATCTACACCATCCTCATATGAGCCACTCACACAACAACCCTACATATACTGGGCTGCTGCACAGTGTGGTCTGATGCCTGTCTGTGGTATGGGACATGTGTATGTTCACCCCTACAAACATGTAAGTTGATAGGGTGACATACAGTGGAGCAGCATGTAACATCAGATAGAACAGGACCAAGAACAATGACATCTACCACAGTCTCTATACAGGCCAAGGTACATTTTCACTATACACACACTGTTGACAATTACCAGACTTACACATACCTCAGTACTGTACACACAACCACAGAATGCCCAGGCTATGTCCTCAAATATAACCCCTACTATACATAACATGTGTAGCAGTCTGATATCTCACTGGCTTGTTATCAGATATGCTGTCAATGAATATGGTGTACAGAACATGTGCACCCCCTACTGCATGACATATGTACAAAGGTTGACAGAGTTGTGGCTGGAGGCACAAACACAGGGCCATTATTGACATGTCACTGTGATGACCTCATACATTTACTGTCGTAACAGGGTTTGTTGCAACATATGTCCTGTGAGGGTTATGATGTCAGTAACTCTCCTGGCTGTCACCATCTACTGACTGCAATCCTCACACTACCTTCTGCAGTTGAGAGATAGGTGTTCTGTGGGTAACACAAAGAACACAAGGCACCACTCAGTGCCCAGTCTGCAGATGACCCTACAGATGGGGAGTCCTCATTAACATAGCACTGACAAGACAAGCATTAAAACATGTAGGACAGCCATATCCACACACACCCTGTTAAACCAATATTACCCCAACTGCAGTATAGCAGCACTTACAGTCTGTAGTCAAGACAGGCACATCCCCCTCCTGTGTGTTGGCCTGTTTCTACAGTGTATGTTGTCAGAGGTAAGTCCCCAATCCATCTGTCATGCTGTTTGCCAAACAACAGATCTAGTTCCTGCTCTCAGTGAATGAAAAGGCCCAACACCAACATGATGTTCCTAGATATTGGAGTGTGTTTCCATGCAATTGGCTATGGGAATGTTACCACAGCTGTTCCACATGCAATCAGCTAGAGGAGGGCTGTAATTCCTGCAGAGGCCATCAGTTGATCATGAGCATCACTGACAATACACATGCCGCTGCCTAAGCAAAGCAAGTGTAAGTCTCCACATCCACCAGAGAGGGAGTGAGAGAGGCAGACAGAGGCAAAGATAAGTCAGAGTGGGTTGGGAGAGTAAAAGGTAAGCATGTCTGTGTCACACACCTACCAGTCCAGGGTACTGAACCCTTGTTTGACTATGTACTGATATCACATCTGTTATCCCTGCACAGTGGATATTGTGATATATACTAGGGGCACCATATAAGAAATTTGCAAAACCCACTCAACATTGAGTCCAGTTGTTACACACTCACAACCACATCCACACAGGACACAAATGACAAACATCGACACATTAAGACACACACACCTGTCACATCTGGGATTAGAACTTCTACCTAACCAGTTATTACACTACAGCACTACACAATTACAGAATGCACCATGGAGATTACTGGAGTACTCTTTCCCCAAAGGTTTATTTTACAGTGAGTGACATTAGCAAGGTTGCCAAAGTAGGGCATTTGAATTGTATTGAGTGTGACTAACCTAAATTGCCGTAATTAGTCTGTATGCATTAACCGCTGTTCTGGCCAGAACAAAAATAACCTGTCTTTGCAGGTCATGAACCCAGGACAGTGTACATTACAGTCACAGTAGCTAACCACTAAGCCATCACAGCAGTACATGAGACTGAGGTTTCACCAAAGTAATCCCACCACAGGCTAATCAAAATTAACATGTGAAAGGAATGTATATAAAGTTGTCAGTAAAAGGCCTCTCCAAAGCCAACTTTATGCTACTCAAGGCAGAAGTGACAATGTTT
Organism: Protopterus annectens; assembly: GCF_019279795.1. Taxonomy (NCBI): domain Eukaryota; kingdom Metazoa; phylum Chordata; order Ceratodontiformes; family Protopteridae; genus Protopterus; species Protopterus annectens. Next base: position 1,305,941,605 of record NC_056729.1, read on the forward strand.
GTGACACCCATGGAGACAGGAGCTGACAGTTCAATTGATGAATCCTGCACTAAGGCACTGTATGAGCACATCCACTTGTGCATGATTCCTGACATCCCACATCGAACGACGATGATCTCCTCCCAAATAAGCAAGCCAGTCTGGTGGTCTCCTGCTATTAACAGAGTATACAACAGAAGGTAGACACTGTTGAAGAAAAAAGGATAATCCAAGGATGCAAACAACTCCTTACCAGCCTCAGTCAGAAGTGAGATCCCTTAAGAAATCCTCCAAAGCTGGTTATGTAACTAAAATTGCTACAGATTTCACAGACAACCACACAACATTCAATAGTTATGTCCAAAATCTAACTGGCAATGCTCAGAAGTGCTCTGAGCTACAACAGAATGGCATTACATAGACTGCTCCCACG
>NC_056729.1:1305947016-1306049516 GCF_019279795.1 Protopterus annectens
AAACACACCCTTTTCAGTTCAGAGGTATACACATAAGCCCTCAGTGCACAACATGTGTACCATGCCTGACAATATGGATGTAGACAGCCATGTAGATGGGTATAACACATAACGACTGTTTTACATTTGACACCAGAGGTTATGCATTCACACACTTCTGTCTGGCCTAACACATAATGACTGCTGGTACAGGAGTGCCATGGCCACATACTACCCACTAGATAGTGATATACATCTGTACAGCATCCCACTGCTCTGTCTGACTTACATGACTTTTAAGGGAGGCAAGGCAGCAGTACATCTGACAAGTATCTGCACATGAAATCTCACTGGGTAAGTACAGTGCGCTGCTAGGCATGTAACGATACACTGTGCAGGCTACAGGCAGACTGGCTCAACACTGGCCTACATCTCCTGTGGGGGAATGCATATGCACCTGCATATATAGTAGGCTCAACAGGCATGTCACAGCACAGGGTAAGATACACCTGTGTGAAAGTGCATAACCACAACCAATGTGAACACATATGTTAAGCTAGCATAATATTACAGTATATGGCCTCTCTGTTCTACACCATCCTCATATGTGCCACTCACAGAATGACCCTACATATACTGGGCTGCTACACAGTTTGGTCTGATGGCTGTCTGTGGTATGGGACATGTGTGTGTATGGCCCTACAAACATGTACGCCAATACAGTACCATACAGTGGGGCAGCATGTAACATCAGAGAGGAGGGGAACTAGAACAATGACATCTACCACAGTCTGTACACAGGCTAAAGTACATCTTAACAATACACACACTGCCGACATTCACCATAAGTACACAGACCTCAGTACTGTACAAACATCCACAGAATGTTTAAGTTATGTCATGAAATATAACCCCTACTGTACATAACATGTGTGGCAGTTTATTATATCACTGGCATGTTATCAGATATGATGACACTATTTATGGTGTACTGCACATATGCACCACTTCATGCACAACATATGTACAAAGGTTGACAGAGGTGTGGCTGACAGCACATACAGAGGGCCAATATTGACATGTTGCTGTGATAACCTCATACATTTACTGTTGTAATGGGGTTTGTTGCAATATATGTCCTATGAGGGATATGAAGCCAGTAACTGTCACAGCCTACACCATCTACAGACTGCAATCCTCACACTACCTTCTGCAGTCCACAGATAGATGCTCCGTGGGTAACACATGAAACCAAAGGCACAACACTGCCCAGTCTGCAGATGACCCTAAATTAGAAGTTATGTACCTACTATAACGTTCCATGTTAGTTGTCTTCTTCTCGCCTTCTTTCTTGCTGGATGGGTTCGGAGCCGATCCTCGGCTCCGACTCGGCCACTCTAAAAGCTCGAGAGCTAGTTCCACCGGCTTGAGGCTCCCCTATATCCCACAATGCTAGGCGGTAACTCCTCAGATCTCATTTGAAAGCTAAAGCCAGCAATAAAATTCCATAAGGAACAAAGAAAGAAACTCTTCTAGGTCTGTCCTGGCTAGGGGGAAGGAGGGTGGGACGCAAGAAAGAAGGCGAGAAGAAGACAACTAATATGGAATGTTATGGTAGGTACATAACTTCTAAATGTTAAGTTGTCAATCTCGCCTTCATTCTTGCTGGATGGGACCGCGTCCCTAGCACCTTGTCCCGGGTGGCCTATCGGAACAGACTCTTGAGTACAGTGGAACCAAAGTTGGCTCAGTCTCTAGAGGCCAAGTCCAACTTATAATGAGAAATGAAGGTATGGGGAGAAGCCCAAGTAGCTGCAGAACAAATCGAATCAATAGGCAGCCTATCTTGGAAAGCTACAGAAGTGGCTAAAGCTCTAGTTGAATGAGCCCTGGGTTTGGATGGCAACCGTTGATGTCTTATCTCATACACTAGGGTAATCAACGAAGTAAGCCATCTAGAGAGAGAGACTTTAGAGACTGGAAGGCCCATTCTACCTTCTGCATAAGAAACAAACAGTTGGTCAGACTTCCTGAATTGTTTGGTCCTGTCTAAATAGTACCTAAGTTGGCGATGAATATCTAAACAGTGTAACTTTTGTTCTGACCTATTAGAGTAATTTGGGAAGAAAACAGGAAGCTCAATGGTTTGGTTCAAATTTGCCAATGAAGCTACTTTGGGAAAAAAAGACGGGTTAGTACGCAAGGAGACTCTGTCTTTATGAAATACTAGATAAGGGGGTCGACTACACAGAGCATGAAGTCCAGAGACTCTTTTAGCTGAGGTGATAGCTACTAAAAAGAGTGTCTTCCACGAAAGTAATTTTATAGAACATGAAGCCGCAGGTTCAAAGGGGGGGAAGAATTAAGGATGCCAGAAACAAATTGAGATCCCATTGAGGAGGAGGATCTCTGATGGGTGGTTTGAGTAGAAAGACTCCCTTTAAAAAGGCCTTGCAGAGTTTGTGAGACATAATAGAGGACTCTGAGACTCCAACATGAAAGTTCGAAATTGCAGCCAGTTGAACTCTAATGGTAGATGGGGAAGAACCTGCATGGAAAAGTTCTGCTAGAAAGTCTAGAACTGTTTGAATAGAAGCAGTGAAAGGATCTATATTCTTTGACTGTGCCCAATAGGAAAATCGTTTCCACTTGCTATGATAAATCTTCCAAGTGGAAGATTTATGAGAGGCAATTAAGATATCTCTAACTGAGTGAGATATCAAAGGAAGCCTGGCTAAGGTCAGAATTGGAGGAACCAAGCTGTGAGGTTCAGGGAGGGAAGGGAGGGGTGCAACTGACCCGACTGATGGGTCAAGAGGTCTGGAACTGGGTCCAGATGCCAAGGTTGTTCCAACAGATAACAGTGAAGAAATGGGAACCAAACCTGTCGAGGCCAGTAAGGAGCAATGAGGATCATGGAAGCTTTCTGAGCGATGGCTTTCTGAATTAATTGAGATATCAGTGGGAAGGGAGGAAAGGCATATAGAAGTCCCTGGGGCCAAACGTGTACTAAAGCGTCTCTGCTGGGGTGGCCTGGTTGAGGAAAGAGGGTGAAAGAATCGTCGCACTTGCTATTTTGGGGAGTAGCAAAAAGGTCGCAGCAAGGCCTGCCCCACTTTCGAAAAACTTTCTCCAACACTGAATTGTTCAGAGACCACTCATGAGGCATGAGAATAGCTCTGCTGAATTTGTCTGCAATCACATTGGACTTCCCGGGGATGTGCATTGCTAACAGAAATCGCTGAGAAGAAATCGCCCATTGCCGCAGTCTGAGTGCATCTTGACATAGGGGGTAAGATCTGGTTCCGCCTTGTTTGTTGATGTACCACACTACAGACATGTTGTCTGTTTGGATTGCTATAGTTCCCTTGGGAAGAGAGTCTTGTAGGGCTTGCAACGCTAGAAGCACTGGTCTCATCTCTAGAACGTTTATGTGCAAGTGGCACTCGAACGGTTGCCACATGCCCTGGACTGTCCTGCCCTGGAAATGCCCCCCCCACCCGATCAGGGAGGCGTCCATTGTTCCATTGTCACTGTAGCAACTGGAGGGGGAGGGACGAAAGGTCTCCCTAGGAGGAGCTGAGGAGATGTGATCCACCAAGAGAGATGATTCTTGCACGATTGAGTTATCCGAATTGGATGGGACATTGGGAGGCTTTGGTAAGACCATTGTGTGAAGAGCATCCATTGTAAAATCCTCATATGGAAGTGTGCTAATGGTAGGAGAGGGATGGCCGCCGCCATAATCCCCAAGCCTTTCAGGATCCGTCTGGCTTTGACCTTGTTGGTCTGCAAGATAAGAAAGACCTGTTTGTGTATGTCTGCTATCCTCTGCTCTGTGAGTCTGGCTGACATCTTGACTGTGTCTAGATTTGCACCTATGAAAGTAATAACATGACAAGGTGACAAGACAGACTTTTCGTAGTTTATTGAAATGCCTAGCGCCTGACATGTTCGAAAGGTGTAGTCTCTGGCGAGGTGTAGAAGATGCTTGGTGGGGGCTGTAAGATGCCAGTCGTCTAAATAAGGAAACACCTGGAATCCTTGTCATCTCAGATGAGAGGATACCACTGCCATGCATTTGGTAAACACTTGGGGGGCTGTAGTGAGACCAAACAGCAGGGCTCTGAATTGGAAATGACTGGTTCCCAGCCTGAAGCGGAGAAACCTCCTGGAGCGTCGATTCATCTTGATGTGATAGTACGCATCCTGGAGATCTATAGAGCACATCCAGCTGTCCTGCCCCAAAAGGGGAAGAATGGACTGCAGCATGACCATCCGGAACTTTGTTTTCTTGATAAACTTGTTCAAGTTGCTGAGATCCAAAATGGGTCTCCAGTCCCCTGTTTTCTTTGGAACCAAAAAGAATTTGGAGTAGGTTCCGGATCCTACTTGGTCTGCTGGCACTGGTTGAATGGCTCTTTTTGCGAGCAGCTTTGAAATTTCTAATGCTGCTTGCTCCCTTTGACTGGGTGGAACGTCTGGAAGGGATTTTTTGGACAGCTTCGGAATGAAAAGGAAAGGGATTCTGTAGCCTTCAGAAATGATAGACTGTACCCACTTGTCTTGAGTTAGGGATAGCCAGGCTTTTGGGTACAGTGACAACTTTCCCCCGACTGCCTCCAAAGGTGGACAGTCGGGCAACACCTCAGGGATGCTGAAAGGGCTTGTCGGAAAAGGATTCTCGACTGTCCTGATTCTGGGCCCCTCTGCCTCTAGGGCGGCGTCTACCATTGTTGTTCCCCCCTTTGCCTCTAGAGGGGAATTGACTCTGTGCATCAGGCAAGTCTCCTTGAGATTGTTTACGGAACCACATCTTTCCCCCCTTCTGACCTTTGGGGTAAGGTCTAGAAGGAGTAGAAAAACTAACTCCGATGGCAGAAAGAGTTTTGCCATCAGTCTCGCACCTAGTCAGGGTTTCCTTCACTTGAGGACCAAAGAGGGATGATCCATCAAAGGGGGAATTAGTGAAGGGCGCCTTAAAAGGGTCTGCAAAGTTACAAAGTCGCATCCAGGTGTGCCTACGCAAGGCTACACCTGTACCTGCCACTCTACTTGCTCCATCAGCCACATATGAAAGGAGGCGCATGGATGAGTTGGTTATAGAATTAAGGGTAGCCAGGTGAGAGTTCATCCTATCCTGAAAACCCACAGCTGTTGGGTCCTTCAACATTTCACTCGCTTCCTTGAGTAAGTCCCTCTGAAGTCGAGTAAAATGACACAGGTAATTCAGCGATCTCATAGTAAAGGTCGCTGATGAGAACATCCGCTTCCCGTACCTGTCCATCGACCTAGACTCCTTATTAGGAGGATGAACAGGCACCGAAGGATCAGCTAACTCCTTCTTGGTAGCCACAGCCACCACCATAGCATCAACAGAGACGCCTTTGGTCAGAAATTCTTTATCCTTGGGGGCCGTGATGAATTTTGATGGTCTCCTGGGGGTGGGTTCCAGTCAGTCAGGAGCCCAAGCCTTCTTTGCCACCACTTGCATAAGGGGGTCAAGGGAGGGACACCCAGGAGGTGGAAGGGCGAGCCAAACGCCTCAAGGTACACTGATTCATCCTCTGAAGGGTTGAGGGCTGGCCAATTCCCCTCTGTTTTAAGATTTCAAGGATGTCTGCGAAGGAGACATCTTCAGAGTGGGAACGAGGGGAACCTTCAGAATCCTCTACATCAGTGTCAGAGGTGACAGACTCAGGGAGTCAATGTGCTTCCTCTTACACTGCCTCTTCCTAGGGGCTCTCCTACAGGGTCAGGAGGCCTCGGAAGAGGAGGAGATCCCACAGGGGAAACTTGAGGAGCTGGCTCTCTACAGTCGGGGATGAGAGAGTGAGTCAAAATCACCGGAGGCACCATAGGGGGGGGGCAGAAAGAACCGACTGTGGAGTAGAACCTGGTTCTAACACGCTCCTCATGACCTCGAAGGCACCCCCATCAGGCAGAGCCGGAGGTCTCCATTCTGAAAAACTGAAAACCTCCCCCGGCACCGACAGTGATGGCTCCGAGGCCGATGTCGGAGCCGAACTCACCAGCGCCGAAGCACCGAGAGGGAAAGTGGGGTCGGACAATGGTCCGATGCCACTCGCCCCCTCGGAGCTGACGAGGGAAGTCCGGCGCCGAGATTCTTCCAAAGAAGACATCGGAGCAGATGACGGAACCGAAGACAAAGGTATCGGTTCCAACACCACCATAGTCTCGGGTCCGATCCGCCCCGGCTCTGAACTAAAAAGAGTCAGAGGAGGAATAGTTTGAGTGGTAGGAGTAGGTCTCGACTGTTGATTCGGACTTTGAAGCATCTGGGCTAATGCCTCGGACTTAAGAAGTCGACTCACTACTCTCTGAAGGTCATGGTCCGATAACCTGGAAGACCTAGAAGAGTGAGATCTATGGCTCCGTTCAGACAGCAAGGGTGATGCTGGAGCCGAATGAACGGAGCCAATAGATGGAGAACGGGACCTCTTTCTAGATGTCGGTTCCGATAAAATAATCGGAGCCGACAGAGTAATGTTTTCCTCGGCTCTGGCCGGAGCCGAGGACACCGAAGGGGCTTGTATTCGAGTTTCATCGGCTCCGGCCGGAGCCGATGTTCGAGTGGCTTTAGGGCCTCCAGAAGACGGCTCAGAGACTGGAGCCGAAGGTCTAAAAGGCTTAGAGGGTTTCCCCAATGACTGAGTCGAGGGACCCTCAGGCTTAAGTAAGCCCCTTAGAATAAGTTTATTTTTTCACTCCTGCAGGACTCTAGGGCTGAAGCCATGGCAAACAGCACATGAGTCCTGCAGGTGCAAAGGTCCCAGGCAGTACACACAAGAAGTGTGACCATCTGTCAGAGACATCTTCTGACAGCAGGAGTCACACTTCTTAAAACCTGAGACCTTTGATTCCTTAGACATATCTAAGGGAAAGTGTAACACACAAGCACACACACACACCGATTACACTTAGGGGTAAATAAAACTAATTTAAACAAATTATAATAGTTAGAAATAATAATCCCTATAAAACACAGTCACTCACTATAGGAAGGGAGGGACTGGGCCTAGGGCCCGAGGGAAAAATCTAAAGATTTTGTGGAAAAAAGGGAGTGGAAAGTCAGCGGAAAAGGGATAAACTAATTTAAAACTATCTATCTATAAGAAACTACTAACTTTAAAGGGGAAAAAGGCTAAGAAACTAGTTCTTTACCAAAAAACTAACCTGAGCCGGTAGGAACATGCCTCGATCGCTGTAATGGCAAACGAGATCTGAGGAGTTACCGCCTAGCATTGTGGGATATAGGGGAGCCTCGAGCCGGTGGAACTAGCTCTCGAGCTTTAACAGTGGCCGAGTCGGAGCCGAGGATCGGCTCCGAACCCATCCAGCAAGAATGAAGGCGAGATTGACAACTTAACATGATGGGGATTCTCATGAACATGGAACTGACATGGCAGGTATTGTGACATGTACGACAGCCATATCCACACAGACACTGTTAAATCAACATTACTCCAAATGCAGTATAGCAGCACTTACAGTCTGTAGTCAGGTCAAGCACATCCCCTCCTGTTTGTTGCCCTCATTCCACAGTGTATGTTGTTAGAGGTAAATCCCCAATCCATCTGAGATGCTGTTTGCCAAACAACAGATCTAGTTCCTGCTCACAGTGCATGAAAAAGGCCAACACCACCATGATATTTCCAGATATTGGAGTGTGTTTCCATGAAATTAGCTATGGGAATGTTACCACAGTTGTTCCACATGCAATCAGCTAGGGAAGGGCTGCAATTCCTGCAGAGGCCATCAGCTGATCATGAGCATCACTTGGACTACACATGCTGCTGCCTACAAAGCAGGTGTGGGTCTCCACATCCACCAGAGAGGGAGTGGGAGAGGCAGACAGAGGCAAATACATGTCAGGAAGGGGTGGGAGAGTGAAACTGAAGCATGTTTGTGTCACACATCTGCCAGCACAGGGTATCAAACCCCCAACAACTATGTAGTGCTATCACAGTTCGATGCAGTTATTGGATGCGCCACATGGGTTACCTGTTGTGGAGCACTCAGAACTTAAATGTGATGGTGAGTGACATCTGCAACAGGGATATGGTAGATATATGGTAGGTGATGTACACGTGCCTGTCTGCATGAACAGGTGCCAGCGTCAACACAGCCACACTCTTACAGGGATGCACACACATTGACACACTTGGCAGGGCCAGGAGTACAACTCATCAGTAGTGGGATTGCCACAACACATCACTGTGCAGGTATCACATGCACCACATGGTTCATATGGAGGTTGCATGGGCAGAGATTATGAAGAGGTGTCAGACATCAGACACCATGCTTCAGTATGTCCATTGGGGTTGTAGTGAGTGTGGATGTGGACATACGCACCATTAAACACACACACAAATACACAGGGTGCCAGTTCTGACATGCATGGGTGCATGTCTGCATGGTGTGCGGTGGTCAACTGTGCCAGCAGGCTATACAAGAGTAGGCGATGGGTATACCTTGGCATCAGGCCACATGACAATGGTCTGCATTGTGGCTCAGGCCTGTAGTTTCTGCATCTGCCCACACAGGTGGGTATTGTATCCCCCTTCCAGTCACCTGGGTGACTAGTTTGTGTGGTCAATGCTGTGAATCGCTTGCCATGTATGTATTCCTTAGTCCATGACATGGACGGTGTCTAGGATGTGCACACCTCTCACATGCATGTACAGTGACATGTGGAACTGTACCTGGGGTGTCTGGCTCATGTTGTGAACACAGATTATCATCAGATGTGCCAGTCTTGCCCATCTGTGGCAGGAACTGATAATGGGCAGCAGGTTTACCCTGCACCTACCTTGATAGCATGCTAACAGCATTCCCTGATGTCAGTGTCATCTGTCTATACAGGGCATGTTGTCAGGCATGGTATGTCCATTGTGAGTCACATGTGAAGGCACCACAGGTGGTGCAGGTGTCCATTGGGGAACACGGGGGAGGTGCACTGTCTGCATGTACGTGCATATTGGACAGATGGGCAGGGTGACATGCCCTCTGTAGCCCACTGCTATCACTCCATAGTTACTATCAGTAGCCAATATGCAGTGTACTACCCACATATTGGCTGTTGCCTAGGCATGTGTGTGTGTATGCATCATGGGTTGAAAGTGTGCTCTGGGTAATAGTGAGGTTGCTAACTGTTATTGCCCGGCCTTGATGTCACATGTATGGGTATGGCTTTGCACCCCAGCCTCTCAGCTATTTAACATCTGTTATCCCTGTATGGTTGACATTGTGATATATAGTAGGGCCACCATATAAGAAATATGCAAAACCCCCTCCTCATTACCCACAGGTGTCACACATTCACACCCACCTCTACACAGGATATGAGTTACAATCGCACACACACCCGCACACACCTGTCATGTCTGGGCGTAGAACCCTTACCTAACTAGTTTATTACACTACAGCACTACACAGTTATAGTACATGCCACTGACATTACTGGAGTATTTTTTCCCCAAAGGTGTATTTCACAATGAATGACATCAGCAGGATTACCAAACTAGGGCATTTCAACTATACTGCGAGTGACTAGCCTAAAATGCATTGCTCCCTACACAGACACACACACAAAACATCCACAACCAACATGTGTGGGTATAGAACCCCTGACCAAGGTCTATATCACACTACAGCATGGAGCTGTTATAAGATGCAACACAGGGATTACTAGTGAAGTTTTGCCCCAAAGGTGTATTTCACAATGAATGATATCAGCAGGATTGCCAAAGTAGGGCATTTGAAATGTACTGCGAGTGACTAACCTATAATGCATTGCTCCATACACAGACACTGAAACACATACAAAACATCCAGAATTGCCATGGGTGGAGATGGAACCCTACCACAGTTCTAAATCCCACTACAGCAGTACGCAGTTACAGGATGCGCTATGGAGATTACTGGGCTACAACCTTTCCAGAGGTGTATTTCTAGGTGGGTGACATCATCAGCCTTGCCAAAGTTGGGTAGAGGAATTCTAATAAGTGTGAGTACCCTAAAAAGCATTGTTCTCTACTCAGTCAGAGACAGACAGACATACACACACAGATTCACACACACAGATTCACACACACACACACACACACACACACACACACACACACACACACACACACACACATACATACACACACACACACACACACACACACACACACACACACACACACACACACACACACACACACACACACACACAGTTGCCAAGTCTGGGGTTAGAACATCTACCTAACTACTTTATCACACTACAGCAGTACACAGCTACAGGACTCGCTGCAGAGATTACTGGGCTACAACCTTCCCAGAGGTGTATTTCTATGTCAGTGACACCTCAATTTGAGCAAACAACTCCAAAACCTGATGTTAAACCAAACACTAAGACACGAAAGGTTCGGCAATAATTCCAGGAACTGAATATGCTCCAACTGACAAAACGAACTCCCACAGATGATGGCACAGCAAAAGTAATGGCAATAAAAGTCTTTATTCCATAAGCGAACGGTGAAAACAGAATCTAACTTCAAAACAGTATAACATAGAATCGAGGTTAAATGCTTTCATCCACTCCACCGGTGGGCTTCTTCAGAACCTCTTGTTAATGATACCACAAACATTTTATTTTAAATTTGGCGCCAAAAGGAAACGGATACAAATTAAGACAATGTATCCTGAATCACAAGGTCCACCTCTTAAAGCTGTAACCAATTAAAACTATTTAATTCACCTATGATCGTGGTGTCAAACTGTTGTCCCTCTTTCTTTTTAAAAAACATTCTATTTTATGTCATAATATAGACTCCAGTTATAGGTTCCACCATGATCAAAACTATTACGAACATACAATCACATTTTTATCACCATTTCCGCGGCCTTAAAATCCTGATACATATGTCTCCTGTAGATATAACCATATTTGATTAAAACATCTGAATGAATACAAATACATATAGATGTAAACCAATACTACAAACCTACATGTAGGTGTCAAGTGGGTACAATCAGTATATTCAGTTCTATTACTACATCAAACAACCAACTTGTAAAATGAAATTAGTATCACATAAAGTAAGCACTTGATAAATATCCCTCTACGTGAATGTGATGTTAAAATTCTAGTTATATGAAAATAAATCTAAAAAAAATATATAGAAAACAGATGTTAAAATGAAATCTGCAGAACAATTATAAGTACCAACCATTCAATGCCTAACTGAAACATAAATCATTATGTGTATATACAATCAACTGAAAAACAACCTAAAAAAACCCTAAAAGCAAGCCTAAAATTAATATAACTATGTATCATATTAATAAAATGAATATATAAATATTAATATACAAAATCGCCTTAAATCCAACTGTGTGTGAAAAATTTTTTGTAAAAAATATATATTTATAAAAAATATATGAAAGCTCTCCTGCTAGTACATAATTAATTACTATTCTCTAAAATTGGTTTACAGGAAATGTATTCATTGAGTCCAGGATGAGTGGTGGCATCTAAAAAAAGTTGTCATCCGTCATACTTATATGTCTATATGTCTAAATAAGCATCTTTGTTCTTCAATTCCCATGTTTGAAATACAAATAATGGGGACTAAACCCAGAATTATTTATAAAATGGGAAGAAATTTAAAGAATTTATTGTTCCTACGAGAGCAATTAGTGATAGGAGACAGGACAATTTTTCCCATACTTTCAAATGTGGTACTTGCAATCAATGTAAGTTTATATTAGAAGAAAAGAAATTGATAATTCAGAATGAAATTCACACATTAGTAAAATTCAAACATGAGAATTGTAGAACAAAGATGCTTATTTATTTAGCCAAATGTTGTGAATGTGCCTGTTTCTATATAGGAAAAACTGAGCGTTGTCTTAGACAACGCATATATGATCATATTTATAGTATTCAGAAGAAAGATTTAACCAATGCTTTATATAGACATATAAGTATGACGGATGACAGACACAAGTTTAAATTCGCCATTTTGGAAACTATTCTGGTAGATCCCATTGGTGGTGATTATAAATCTTTTCTAAGTTTCAGAGAGGTTTGGTGGCAACTTTTTTTAGATGCCACCGCTCATCCTGGACTCAATGAATACATTTCCTGCAAACCAGTTTTAGAGAATAGTAATTAATTATGTACTAGCAGGAGAGCTTTCATATATTTTTTATAAATGTATATTTTTTACAAATAATTTTTCACACACAGTTGGATTTAAGGCGATTTTGTATATTAATATTTATATATTCGTTTTATTAATATGATACATAGTTATATTAATTTTAGGCTTGCTTTTAGATTATTTTTAGGTTGTTTTTCAGTTGATTGTATATACACATGCGATTTATGTTTCAGTTAGGCATTGAATGGTCGGTACTTATAACTACAATTTTTCTGTAGATTTCATTTTAACATCTGTTTTCTATATATATTTTTTTTAGATTTATTTTCTTATAACTAGAATTTTAACATCACATTCACGTAGAGGGATATTTATCAAGTGCTTGCTTTATGTGATACTAATTTCATTTTACAAGTTGGTTGTTTGATGTAGTAATAGAACTGAATATACTGATTGTACCTACTTGACACCTACACGTAGGTTTGTAGTATTGGTTTACGTCTATATGTATTTGCATTCATTCAGATGTTTTAATCAAATACAGTTATATCTACAGGAGACATATGTATCAGGATTTTAAGGCTTCGGAAATGGTGTTAAAAATGTGATTGTATGTTCGTAATAGTTTTGATCGTGGTGGAACCTATAATTGGAGTCTATATTATAACATAAAATAGAACGTTTTTTAAAAAGAAAGAGAGACAAGAGTTTGACACCACGATCATAGGTGAATAAGAGGCGGACCTTGTTATTCAGGATACATTGTCTTCATTTGTATCCATTTCCTTTTGGAGCCAAATTTAAAATAAAATGTTTGTAGTATCATTAACAAGAGTTTCTGAAGAAGCCCACCGGTGGAGTGGATGAAAGCATTTAACCTCGATTCTATGTTATACTGTTTTGAAGTTAGATTCTGTTTTCACCGTTCGCTTATGGAATAAAGACTTTTATTGCCATTACTTTTGCTGTGCCATCATCTGTGGGAGTTCGTTTTGTCAGTTGGAGCATATTCATTTCCTGGAATTATTGCCAAACCTTTCGTGTCTTAGTGTTTGGTTTAACATCAGGTTTTGGAGTTGTTTGCTGAAATTGAGGTGCCGTTACACTTATTGGAGTGTCTGTGACTAGTATTTGTAAGTTCTTTGCCTTTGGTTCATTCAGGTGCTGACGTTTGAGTTGTACACCGACAGGTAGCATGCTGTGTCTGCAGGGTATCCATCGGTCATTTGGCATTGACTGTTGCTATGTTTCCTGCGTAGCGGGGGAGGGACACCTGACTGTTTCTACATTTCTACACAGGTTTGGGGGATCCACACCTGACTGTTATGATATTTTTATGTAGGATGGGAGGGCACACCTGCCTATTTCTACATAACTACACAGGATTGGGGGGGCACACATGACTGTTGCTATATTTCTATATAGGATGAGGGGAGGGCACACCTGACTATTTCTACATTTTTACACAGGAGTGGGGGGGGGCACACCTGACTGTTGCTATAAGTCTACATAGGATGGGTGGGCACACCTGACACTTGTACACATTTGCTAGGACTGTAATGGTATGTTGGGTACTCCATTTCATTCTGTAGTCTTACCTATCATGCTGGCTAGAGGCATACCAGTGTACTACAGATCTTAGCTTTTAATTACCTACATATTAGTTTCTGACTTCCTAGCCATCACAACTGACATCCAGCTGCCTGGCCTGCTGTAGTCTGTCTCTGTAGGCCTGGGAGGGAGGTTACCCATAGGGCTCATTCAGAGGCCATAGTACAGCATTTGTTTGTGTTTTTCTACACCTGTCCTGCTGGCTGTAACTGTTGTTGGGTATGTGACCCCCCCAACTGGCATAGGTTCATAGGTAGGTACTAGGCTATCGGCCCTAGGGCCCATACAAGCCTAGCCAAAAAATGTACCTTGGCTTTCGCCACCCAAGAAAATTATTTTCCTGTGCCCCTGTCGAGCAGAGCCACAGAAGTGATCCCCGGGGTGAATTTCCCATTTCCCATCCAATCATCAAGATTTTTCTTGAAGAGTGCTAATGAGGAGCTCTGTTTGACATAGATAGGTAGTCTGTTCCAGAGTATGGGAAGTCTCTGGGACAAGAATATATCCCTCCAGCATGTTCTGTTTATTGTGGTGACAAGGTGAAGTTCCCTAGAGCGTGTAGCTTGGAGGGATTGGGATTTCTTTAAGTGGAGCATGTCCAACAGCTCTGGGTTTGACATAGCTTTGTATGTTAGGCAGAGATCGCCCCTGAATAGGCGATATGCGATGGAGTAAAGCTGTAGTTTTTTGAGACGGTCTGCATAGGGCATCTGTTGAGGCCAGTAATCCTCTTTGTGAGGTATTTCTGTGATCTTTCCAGTTGTTGTAGATGTCTTGTGAGGTACATACCAAAAGGGGCATTGTACTCGATAATGGGTCTAATGAGTGATGAGTAGAGGGGAACAATGACCTCTTTTTCTGGATGAGAATCCTTTTGTGATGAGATGAGCCACATAGAAGGATTTCCTGACCACTGTGGCGATGTGATTATCAAAGGAGAGACTACTGTCCACCTGTGTCCTAAGGTCTCTTATCACATTTTTGGCATTACATAGACTACCAGCTATGTGGTAGTTCATGGGTACAGAGTTTTTACCAAAGGGGATGACAATACACTTTTTGGCATTGAGCTTCAGGCCATGGCTTTGACACCAGATATCTGTCTCAGTGAGGCCCTTTTGTAGTTTGTCCACATCGTTAGGAGTTTCGATTATGGCTCCTAGTTTGCAGTGATCTGCAAACTTTGTTAGCCAAAGACCTTCTGTGCTGGCCTGCACTTCAGAGAAGTAGATACCAAACAGGAGAGGACCCAGGACTGAACCCTGTGGTACTCCACTTGTCACTGGTCTGATGTCAGATTTGGAATCCGCTACTTTCACAGTGTGGGGTCTGTCTGTGAGCCAGTTGGCAACCCATCTTGTGACATAGGGATTTATGCCTAGTTTAGTGAGCTTATCTATAATTCCAGAGTGGGGGATGGTGTCAAAAGCTTTGGAGAGATCTAGATAAGCTGTGTGAACCATTTTACCCTCATCTATGGCTTTGGTGACTGCTTCAAAGACGTCAGTCAGGTTTAGGAGACATGATCTGCCTTTTACAAATCCAAACTGAGTAGGGTCCAGAGTTTGGAGATTACCAATGTCTTTGTTTATGAGTTCCATGATGATACGTTCCATGGCCTTGCAGATCAGGCTCGTCAGGCTAATGGGGCGGTAGTTCCCATGGTCCGTCGTGGCTCCCCCTTTGTGGATTGGGATAACTGTCACAGTGCGCCATTCAGTGGGTACAAAGCCTGAGGTGAGGCTATGATTGAACATGGTACTTAGGTAGGGTGCCAGTTCATTCTGTAGTTCGTGTAGAACGCAGTCTGGGATATTGTCAGGTCCCATGGATGCTGTGTTCTTGGCTTTGGAGAGTGTGTTTTTTACCTGTGCAGCTGTGATTATAGGAACTTTGCATTCTTCCGGTATAGAGATGGGCCCTCTAGGGGTTGAGAGGGGGTAAAGTTAGCACTGAACCTATCTGCTAGGATGTTGGCAATATCAGTTGGTTCTGTATATTTAGTGCCATTGTGCTGTAACTCAGAGCAGATCTGAGTGTTCCCATTTAGATTCTTGATATAGCTATAGAATGCTTTGTGGTTGTCTTTAGAGTCAGTGGAAATTTTGTTTTCGTAACTAGCTTTGGAGGATTTTATGAGGGATCTCAGCTTCTTACTGAGGTTGACCAGGGAGTTCCTCCAGTCATGGGATTTTACTCTTTTGCAACAGTTTCTTTCTTCTGTTGTAGAGTTTGTTTATGGCAGAGGACCACCAGATTGGCTTCCTTTTTTTGGAGGATAACATCTTGGTTCTATTAGGGATAGCATGATCCATGCACTCGTGTAAGTGCTTATAAAGTGCATTTGTGTAGGATTCAGCAGTCATACCTCTATTGTCCATCTGCATGGGTGTCATGAAGTTTGCCACTTCTGTCTTAAGAAGTGTGAAGTTGGCTTTTGAGAAGTTTTTTACGATGGTTTCCCTAGTTGGGGCTGGGGGTGGGATGTGGATGTCTAGGCTGATTAGCTTGTGGTCAGATCTGACCAATGAGGAATTGACCTCTGGTGTGGAACACTGGTTTCCCATGTTGGTAATGACCAGGTCTAGGATATTGCTGCCCCTGGTGAGGGTGTGAATAAGTTGATCCAAGGCGTTGGAATTTATGAATTCTAGAAAACGTTGAGCAAAAGAGTTGGTACATGAGTAGTTTTTCCAGTTAATGGTGGGGTAGTTGAAATCGCCCATTATTAGGGTGTTGGGTTGTACCCTAATACTTTCCAGTGTATCAAGAAATGAGGAGTGTGAATCCTGGGGCATGGTGTGGGGTCTGTAGCAAGCTACAATTTGGACTGCGGTCTTGCCCAGAGTTAGTAGCACTTGGATAATCTCGGATGCATTATGCTGTGCAACTAGCCTGGAGGTGTGGATATCCTTAATGAATATGGACACGCCTCTACCTTTAGTGCTTCTTTCTGGGTTAGGTGGCCGAAAGGTGTGGTATGAATTGAAGCCTGGTAATGCAGGGGTGCTCTCTGGAGCTTTGAACCAGGTCTCTGTCACTGCACAGATGTCAATGTTCTCCATTTTAAGGAGTGCCTCGAGTGGGTGCATTTTGAGGTTTAGACTTCTAGCATCGAGTAGCATTACCCTCAGATTTTACTTGCTTGTACCTGTTACGGTGGTGAATTTTTCATTTGAACCTTGCCTAAAAAAGGCACTATAGGGGTGGCAAGAGTCTTAGCCAGTATCCGGAATCCTAATGGCGGCAGGTGCAGGCCATCTCTGGCAAAGCATCGTGGACTGTCGATCATGTC
This sequence comes from Protopterus annectens, assembly GCF_019279795.1. NCBI lineage: Eukaryota > Metazoa > Chordata > Ceratodontiformes > Protopteridae > Protopterus > Protopterus annectens. The sequence continues at coordinate 1,305,964,078 of NC_056729.1, forward strand.
GGCCCAGGCAGACAAATATTGGATCCCCTTAGAATAACACCAGAAGCTTAGCCAATTGTTGAAGTCAATCATTTTGTCCTTGTACTGTGGTATCATTCTGGGTGATGGCAGGATGCTACTCAGGGCTAGGGGCATACCTGCCCGGGATACAAGATAGGAGATCTCCTCCATGTCTCTTTTCATGTAGTCCAGGGAGGTACGTCTCAGGTCATTCACACCAACATGGACAATGACAGTGTCATATTTGTACTTATTGTGGAGTGACCTGAGTGCATGTGTTATGTGGTGGATCCTGGCACCTGACAGGCAGCTGACAGTAACTTTCTCCTTGTTTAGTCTAGTGAGTGGAACATCAGTGTGCCTGACTATAGAGTCACCTATGACTAGAGTGTTGGGTACGTTGTTATGCCTTATGGGCTGTGGTTGAGTGGCACACTGAGTTTGTGGGCTATGTGTCATTTGGGTTGTGTTGGGGGTGGAGTTTGCTTGCGTTTATGCTTTGGATGTCCCTGATGCTCGGGCAGGTTTTTATTGAGAGCCTCCGTGAATGTAGGTGTGTGTTTTGTGTTTCTATGTGTGTGTTTTGGTGGTGTAGGTTTTGAGGGACTATGTGATGAGTGTGGTGTGGTGCAAGTGTTTACCTTCTCCTCTTGGCTGTCTAGTCCAGTCTTGGGTGAAGAGAGCTTTGCTTCCAGTTTGGCTATATAAGTGCATCTCTCACAGGTTGTAGTGTTGGGTGGTAGGAGGAGAGGGTTGTCTGTGTACATGAGGCAATTGCTGCACTGCCCCAAGATGCCCAGATTCATCAGGTAGACAGGAGAAATCACTGGGAGCTGACCCTTAGACATGCCTGGATAAGTGCTTATTTATTAAGTACTAAAAACTGCTTTCTACTAGACAAGTGAGGAAAGTTGAGTGCTGTAGTAATTTGCAGCTTATGTAGTGCTTGCAATGAGTTCTGAACAAGTGCTGAGTTCAAAGAAACAGATTTGAGTGCTGAAACTAGAAAACTGGCTAGTTATAAGAAAAAAAAACTAAGCTAGAAGGCTTCCCTCCAACACAGAAGGGCTTGGGGGCTCAGAAGCCTGCAAACTGTCTATACCACTTAACAGGAAAGGCAGGATACAAGCTTAAAATGTTTTTTTCTTCTTCTGTTTCCCAGATGCTCTATTTGTACACAGTAGGAGTGCCTGAAATCAGAATATGATCTCTCTGCACTCAGTTGAGTGAGCAAATGAGATGGGCCCAGAAGGAGTATCCAAACACAAATTTACAAGTGGGGCGGGCAGTTTCAAGGACACTAAGATTAACACCAAAACAAAAACAGGGAGGGTGGGTGGAACTAACTGAAGAGCAGAGTCAAAACTTCCAGTTCAGTTAATATTCCTGCAACACAGTTAAATCAATTTAAATATTGTATTATTTGAAAAAAGTGCAGATAAAGGTACTTAAATTCTCTTATACTTCCAGTTGAATACAGCTAGATCTTAGCAGGACAAAGCTGAGGTTTTTAAGCAGAAAATATCTCAAACTGTACCGCTTAAATAGGCAAGGACAGGAAATCAAAGGATGTGGCTACCGCCACACCTGCAATTACTAACAAATAATAAAATTCAGCAAGCACTGACTGAAGAGCAGAGTCAAAACTTCCAGTTCAGTTAATATTCCTGCAACACAGTTAAATCAATTTAAATACTGTCTGAGTCATTTACCTTGTGGGTGTCCTAGTATTGAGGGTGGTGCTGCGGGGCTGCCTATGTTGGATGCACATAGTACACTCCCTATACATGGCTGAGCACAGGTAATGTCATGTTTGGCATCCCTTTTACTGTATGTGCAAGTCAGAGAGAGGTGTCATTCCCTGGGTCCCTACTGTGTCAGTGCATGTGCTATGCATTGCCTCTTTGCCAAGACCAGGGCATACTGGGCATGCCTCCTTCTGCCTACTGGGGCAGGCTCAGGTTGTTCCTCCTCCGAGTCACTCTGTGCCTGTGCAGGCCTTGGCAATGGTGGGGGACTGTGTGGCCCTGCCCCATGCTGTTCCTGCTGCAGCTGTTTCCACAGGATCATATTGTGTAGCATGGCACATACAAGGACAATTTGGGTACATGTAGTTGGTGAGTACCACAAGGCTCCACCAGATGTGTCCAGGCACCAGAGCCATGACTTGAGTATCCCAAACACACGCTCTGTTATGATTCGTGTTTGTGCGTGTGCCTCATTATGGAGTTCTTTTTCGGGTGTGTGTGCATTTCTGATGGGTGTCATCAACCATGGCTCCAGTGCGTATCCAGCATCCTCCACAAGGTGACCATGTGGGATGTCCCCATTGGCAAATCTCTGGTACAGCTGCATCAGATGCCAGATGTGGGAATCATGATAGCTTCCAGGGTAGCCAGCACACCCATTCATTATTATGCCCTAGGCATCGCACATGACACTGGCAGTTGATGGAGGGGAAGCCCTTGCAGTTGGTGTAGACCCTACCCTGCTCACCGGGTGGTGCTTTGATGCACATGTGTGTGCAGTCTATTGCACCCACTACCTCAGGGCATTCTGCTATTTGGTGGAAGAGATGCATATTGCTGGCCAACACCTCACGGGTGTTGGGGAGATATACATGCTCACCGACATGTGCTGACATGGCATCCAGGAACTGGTGGAGTACCCTGGATGCTGATGCCTGTGAAATCCCCCATCATATCCCCAGTTGGCCTTTGGAAGGTACCTGTAGCTAGTATTCTTAGGCCTACACATACCTTGATATCCGCTGGGATGGGTTCCCCTCTGTTAGTTCTGTATGTGAGGCATGGCCAGCACAGCTCCACAATTTGCTGTAGAAGGTCCCTGTCCACCCTATAGCACTCCGCTATCTCCGGCTCATGTAGCCCTTGGTAGGTTACTCTGGGTCTGTACACTCTTCTCTGTCTCCTCACTGTGGGTTGCTCAGCAGCATTCACATCCTTCACCACCCTCAGCCTCTTGCACATGCTGGTTTATGATAGCAAAAGCAGCCCCTAACATTTTTTGTTTTGCTTTCGTTTTGTAAAATTTCCCCATTTGTATACACTGGTGGTGCAGAGTTTTTTGGAAAAAACAGGGGGAAAGGTGTTTGCATAGTTTATAGTGGTGTGCTAGGCTGGGCTGGTTGACTGCCTGTGTAATTGGCTGTTTCTGATACATTTCACCTGCCAGCTAAGCTAGTTCTCCTTGGTTATCTTCCTACTGCTGTTTTCCCTTCCCATTGCCTTCCTGTTTAAGCCTGGGGGTGCGGCGCACAAACAGAGTGCTCAAATGTGCACAAAGCTGCTATTTCCTGGTTTACTTTTTTTTTCTTTAAAACCCAGTGCGTGACACGCACACCTGCTTAGGCTTTGTAAAGAGTGCTAGGCAGGTTTAGACATACCCCCTAGCTTAGCTGTGCTAAACTAGGAGCAATCCCGAGCCACAGGGCTCCAATCCGCTTACAGTATGCCTAACACACCCCCCATGATGTCGCCTATATACTAGTCTTGCACCCAGCTATTCATACTCTTCCACTGTTAGGACCTGCCTCACATTCTGGAGAAAACTAGGATTCATTATCCTTCCCCTCATTTGCATAGGATTGCCTGCTAATGCATAGTTACATGTCTCACACTGGGCCTCCCCTCTTAGCAACCATTACTCACTGGCCAGGTCGTCTTCTGCCAGCCATTGACTTGCATGACAGAATACTGATTTTAGTTAGAATGCTTATTTTTAGGTTTATTTCATTATTTTCCCCCAGATCCCGTTTGTGTGCCACTGCCCTATGCTTAAACAGCCGAGATCGGCGAAACAAAAATAAAAGTTGATTTTTTTTATTTTTGAAACAGTTTGCAATGCCAGTGGCCTTATGCTTGGCCATTGGCATGCTTGCTCAATGATATGCAGCCTTTATTTGGAGCTGTCATCGCTCTGTTTCAGATTTTGCAGAAATGTACTCGGTTACTAACCGAGTACATTTCTGTAGATAGCACTCGTCTTGCATGGGCTATTGCAAGCTTCCTGGATTGCAAAATCACCTCATTTGCATGGATTTCTCCTGCGAATAGTGTGATTTGCATACCAGGGCTTAGTATGTGCATAATTAGTGCAGGAGCTCTCATGCATGCCCCTGCAGGCTGTTCCTGGATCGCACGGCAGACATATTGCCTGTCAGAGCTCCTGCACTAATCATGCACGCTGTGCAGGGCAAGGAGAATCTGGGGGCATATCATTTACTCTGTTGTAGTTTATTTAATTAAGTAAACTAAAAGTCCAATTAACTGATTAAAATAAAATAAAAAAACTGCCCATCTCCAAGGGTCACTGGCAAGACAATAAAGTTTGGTGAAGGTGCAAACCATGGAGCAAGTGGTTGCAGTGCAGATATATGCAATGTTGACATTTCGAAAGCCAGCACTGGAAGTAGCTACACCTGCAGTATCTACAGCATTTTCCAAGAAGTGTTGAGTTTCCTGGTGGCACAAGATAGTGCAGCTGACAATCCACTTTGAAAGAGTTTATTTGATGACTGTTAGACCTTCCAACTCAAGCAAAATAGACAAACAGCTAGTCTTCCTAAACTCATGCACCCACTTCAGCTAAAACCTAAAAGACATACATTTTAATTTAAAAAATAGTCAACTTATAAAAATATGATTTTTAAAAACCTACATTCAATAGTAGACAAGTTAAATTGTGACCACTATGTAGTTACCAAAGTTAGAAAAGCATATTCACATCTAGATCAAGGGAGGTCATCGCCCCCCTGTACTCATCACTCATTAGACCTATGATTGAGATACATGCCCCCAATGTAATGTATCTGACCAGACACCTGCAGCAGCTGGAAAAGCCCCAAGGTTCCCTCACAAAAAGGATAAAGGGTCTCCCTGACATATAAGGCCATGTCAAACCCTGATTTGATGAATATGCTTTCACTCAAAAAAATCTATCCCCCAGAACCGAATCTTGACCAATGGATGGGGATCGAGATATACCCCAGGGATTACTTCAGTGTCACTGCTTGACAGAGGCACAGCAAAATAATAGGCATAGCTATAATCAGTAGGTCATCTATTTCAAAGGGCATGTCTTGTTACTCAGACAATCACTGTATCACTCTGTACCTCATAAATCTGATCCATTATTGAATATAATGACATGTTCTGTAGTATTCATAAAAAAGAAAGAAAGAAAAAAAAAACAATTGCAACAAATTGAAAAGGTATATTTCCTTGGTAGCAAAATCACAGATATGGAACATTTAAAATATTTAGAAATGCTTCAGGAACTGTCATTATATTGCTTCTTGAAGGTTACTCAGAAGTGACCCCCCCCCCCTCTAATCTATAAGGAACTGCCCCATATAGTTTTACTTTCTGTCTATGCCTGGAATGCACAGATGAGGATCTAACATTAGATCAGGATGCCCAGCACTAAAAAGAAAGGAAAAAATAATAACAGAAAAAAGGGGTATCTTATACAACACTTCACAAAATTATTTCCTTTACTGTAAGAACAAGCCATTTATCAACTTCCTTCAAAAGAATTCTGATATGTATTTGGGAAGTAGAAAGTATTAGTGTAGTGGTTAAGGCATTAAAGTTTCTAAAACATCAGTAGATTGCAAACCTAACAAATGAGCCAAGGACATATGAACAGTTTGCTTACCATGAACACACAGGTTGGTACAATGTCAAATGTCTGATGATCAGTGTCCTATCAGGTAACACAGCTGTCTTGCTGTTTGGAAGATTGGGAGGTTTGAGATCTGTTGTATTCATACATCATTAACATCAGAATGCTGAAACCATGCAGTACAAACAAAGATGATGCTCTACTGTGGTGCCACCATCTGGATGATAGTTTAACCTGAGGTGCCATCAGCCTGCAGTGGTGGTAGCTTAGGTAGAAGTTAAAGATCTTATGCCACACATTGAAATAAGAAAATTAGTAAAATGTATTGAACTTATGCTGTTTAATACAGTATAAAGAAGATATCTGAAATTCTGAAATAACTCATAAACAGGAATATGAAACACTGCCCCCATCAAACTATCAGACCACCAGACCATCAGCCCATTACACACCACTAATTTGATTTTTGCACATATTTTTCATATTAATCTAAGATTAAATGTATTAACCTGTATGAATGCACTTCAATTTATACCACAAACCTCCCGCAACCTTACACTGTCCTACAATGTTGGTAATCTTATTACTTCCTAGTATTATTTTCTGTCTTTTCTGTATTAAATTTTCTTCTTTGTATTGTAAACAAAAACATCAACAATCTATTATATTAACTTGATAACATAAAAGCATCCAGTCCGCTTAGTCTAACAAACACTGAATGTCCAATACTGCCTGCCCAGCTATCTGGAATTTTGTAAATAATTATATGCCAGTTGTGAATATTAATATGATTTGCATAGTCAAAATATAAACATTTTCTTTCTTATCTTTTTAAATTATTTTATTTACCTGCTGGAGGTCCAGGAGGAGCCGGGGGAAGAGGCAGCAGCAGTAGAAGTAGAAATACATTTTTTCATGATGAATATGACCGACTTGGACCAGGATTACACCACTGCACAGCTCTGAGTCCGTTAGACTTGTTGATGTCCAAGTTGTTGTTGTCTTCTTGTTCTCTCTCTCTGACTGCTATGCTGCTGCCGGGAACAGGGGGTTGCCGAATGCCGAGTCATGTGGACCTCAAAACCAGTAAAAAATGAGCGATTCGGTACGGTTGAGAGGTATGCACCTGAGTGAGTTAAATAATACTGACTATGGATATAATAAATAAATATTGCACTTACTTGAAATATATGTAAGCATATATTGCACAAATGAATAAAAATTTACTTATTATGTGTCCAGACCCCTGGGACTAGTGCCCGAGTTCAGAAGTCTAATCACTGTAGGGTAAAAACTCTTATTGAATCTTGGTGTCCTGCAGTGGATGCTGCAATGTCTCCTGCGCGATGCCAGATGCTTAAATAGTCCATGTGCAGGATGTTTGTTGTCCTGTATTATTTTGGTGACCTTTTGGATGCGTCTTGTAAAATAAAGATATTGTATCAATGGAAGACTGGAACCTGTCACCTTCTCTGCAACCCTCACCACTCTTTGTAGCATCTTCCTTTCTATAAACGTGCAGCTTCCAAACTACACTGTGAAGTTGCAGGTGAGGATGCGCTCTACTGCACCTCTATAGAAAGTGGAGAGAACATGAGGAGGAAGCTTAGCTTTTTTCAGCCTTCTTGAAAAAGTGGAGGCATTGACCATTTCCCTGGTGTTTCCCAACCATGAAAGATCCTGTGATATGTGCATACCCAGGAATGTCATACTCTTAACTCTCTCCACACTCTCACCATTAATCCTGAGCACTGAGTGGTTTGTTCTCTTTTTCCTGAAGTCGATGATAATCTCTTTGGTCTTGCTTACATTCTTGTTCCCCTCACACCAGCTAATCAGAGATGCCACCTTCTCTCTGCATGCCCTTTCATCCTCCTTTGTGATCAGCCCCACAACTGTGGTGTCATCAGCAAACTTGATGATATGGTTGGACTTGTGCTAACATAGCAGTTGTGGGTCAGGATGGTGAATAACAGTGTGTTGAGAACACATCCCTGTGGAACCTTGGTGTTAACTGTGATGTACTTTGATGAATTCTAACCTGAACACACCATCTGTGGTCTCTCAATCAGGAAATCCAGGATCCAGGTGTTTACTGATTCCTAAAGGTACCAGTTTTTCTATCAGTTGCATTGGTACCATCGTATTAAATGCAGTGCTAAAGTCTATGAACAGCATCCTCACATAGTTGTCTTTGCTATCTAAATCCTCAAGGGAGATGTGTAGTGCTGCTGATATGCCATCATCTTGGATTGGTTAGCACTGTATGCAAACTGCAGAGGGTCAAAATCAGGAGGTAGGCATTATGAAAGATGCTGTTTGATCAACCGCTCAAAACTTTTCATAACAGTGGATGTCAGAGTGACTGGTCTGTAGTCATTAGGCTGGAGGGTGTGGTTTTCTTAGGTAGTGGGATGATGTTAGTTTCCTTGTAGCATGAGGGTACTTTTGCCATGACAAGAAAGGTGTTAAATATTTCCTTGTGCACTGTGCATAGTTGATTAGCACAGCCTTTTAACACCTTGCCCAGTATACTGTCTGGTCCAGCAGCCTTTTCTGCTGAAGCTGAGTATTGCATCCTTCTCATCAGTAGGTAGCTTTAGTGGCAACCTGTTGTTTCTTTCCTCAAATCTACCAAAGAAGATGTTCAAACTGTCCAGGAATTCAATGCTGCCCTCACACTGTGGTGACCTGGTTTTGTAGTCAGTGATCTCCTGTATGCCTTGCCATAGTCTATTTGCATCCGTCATGTCTTCAAAGTGGCTCTGTACCTTTCTGCCATACTCCCTCTTAGCCTCCTTTATACCCCTCCTCAGATTACCTCTTGATACACCTAGGGCTGCTTTGTCCTTGGCCCTGTAATCTGTGTTTCTCTTCTTCAGAAGTTCATATACCTTAGGGGTGAGCCATGGCTTCTGGTTAGCTCTAATAGTGATACTCTTGGTATTGTTACCCATCAACACATTTTGTAATGTATGCCATCACTACCTCAGTGTATTCATCAATCTTCAGATGCTGATTTAATGTGGCTGCCTCCTTGAACATATCTCAGTTGGTTCTTTCAAAGCAGCTTTGGAGGGCCTCCATAGCCCCCCTTGGGCCATACCCTGATTTGTTTATTTGTGGGTTTCTCTCTAACCAGTGCGGGTTTGTAAGATGGTGATGACAAGATGGTATAATGGTCAGAGTTTCCCATTTGTGGAAGTTGCACTGTCTTATAAGCATTCTTTAAGTTTATGTACACCTTGTCCAGGATATTATCACCCCTTGTAGGAATGTCCACATACTGATGGTAGTGTGGGAGTACTTCTTTCAGATCTGCTCTATTAAAGTCACCAGCTGCCACGTGTACAAAGTCAGGATATTTGTTCTGCAGCTCACCCATGTGACTGCATAGTTTAGAGCCTCAGTGGTGTTAACACTAGGTGGGATATACACCACTGTTACACTGACCCCATTCAGCTCCCTGGGCAAGTAAAATGGTCTACATTTAATGAACAGGAACTCTAAGTTTTCACAGTAGTGTGATAGCATGATTTCACAGTTGTTGCAACATCTTTTATTAACATAGATGCAGACTCCACCTCCTCTGGCCTTTCCACACAGTGTATGTTTTCTGTCTGCACAAAACAGGGTAAAACTCTCTAAGTTTACTGCACTGTCATATATCTTGTCATGCAGCTACATCTCTGTAATCAGAAATAAACAAGTATTTCTCACCTTGTTCTTGTTGGAGAGTTCCAGTCTCAAGTAGTCCATCTTGCTATCCAATGATCTCACATTAGCCAGCAGTATAGTTGATAGTACAGCCCTGTAGGAGGTTGCTTTTAACTTTACATCAGTACCTGCTCTGCAACCTCTTTTCATTGTTCTCTGGCATCTTTTTCTTTTTTCTTGTCCAGCATATTCCAGAAACCTGTTCTACCAGTTTCATGCACTTTAGAGTGTGAGAGGTTAAAATACCCAGCTGTTGTAGCTCTGTGCAAGTAGTAGGCCCCAGATACTCTGCAGATTCAAGGCACCCAACCAGCAACATGTAGATATTAACTGTTTCATTTCTAGCAACTTCTGTCTACTATAAGTTATTGCACCTTCAATTGGAAGTGCAGAAACCGATGTTTTGAGATTTTCTGTGCAAAAGAAGACACAATATGGATATCTCTAGAATGAGCTGACCACACACAGAGTGCTGCCATTTTTTTAAAGTCTCTCAGTACTGAGGAGCATTACATTGATATTTGCCAGATTTGAATATACTGTGCATTATATACTAGCTGGGTCTTTATTAGAACATTGAAGTTTCAAAACTACGAATGTTCTAATATCGACCCGTATTCGGCGAATGTTGAAAATATCGAAGCTACAGAAAACTAAATTTTTCCTAGGGAAAGAATTTGGTTGTCCATTTCTGTTGCTTCAGTATTTTCAGTGCTGTGGTGGAAAGTTATGGGTCAGGTTCAGGTAAGTGTGCGACTGAGCACGGGTTAGGTAAGTTAGGGTTAGGGTGCGGGTTAGGTATGTGTGCGATTGTGTAGACATGAGGGTTAGGATGGGTTAGGTGAGTTAGGGTTAGGGCGAGTTAGGTATGTGTGCGATTGTGTGGATGTGAGGGTTAGGGTGGGTTAGGTAAGTTAGGGGTAGGGTGCAGGTCAGGTAAGTGTGCAACTGTGTGGACGTGAGGGTTAGGGCGGGGTAGGTGAGTTAGGGTTAGGGCGCGGGTGAGGTGAATGTGCGATAGTGATGGACCTTAGGGTTAGGATTTGGGTTAAGGTAAGTGGATAGTTAGTGGTGTATGTATAGTGTAGAGTTAGATGTAAGATTTTAGGTGTATGTGTGTGGATTGCTGTTTGTTTGGTGTGCTTGTGTTGTGTGTATGTGTTTTGGAACAGCAAATTTTTTTCCTAGGAAAAAATTCACTGTTCTGTATGTTCGATGTTTTAAATTTTCGCTGAATAGGGGTCGATATTAGAACATTGGAAGTTTTGACATTTTGATGTTCTAATATAGACCCAGGTATACAGTGGTGCTACAGTGGTAGCATTGTTGCCTCACAGGAAGAGGTTCTCCTGTTCGATTCTCGGCTGGAGTGCCTTCTGTGTGGTGTCTGCATGTCCTCCCCATGGTCGAGTGGCCTCCAAAAGACATGCGTGAATGGGTGTGCCTTCACTGAAAGTTGGGCATCGGGCTGGCAACTCGGCACCATCAAAATCTACTGCCAATCATTAGCGGACCAGAGTTCCACTGTGACAACCCCTAACTGGGAAAAGCCGAAAAGACAAACAACTAGCTTTGTAGCTTGAGTTGACAGAAATTGCCTAAAAAGACACTATGGTTCCAGAGAATGTCTTAGATAGTAAATGAAAGCCTTGGGGACAATCCTTCCTCTGAGGTAACGACTTCCATCTGAATTCCAGTACATTCTGATAGCAGTAGCTTCACTTCAGTCTGTTTACTAACTCCTAACTTTTTTATGATGTGCTAATGTTGCTGTCCTCTGCTGAAGAAATACCATTGGTTAGTTATCAGTCACACTCTCTGCTACCTTTTCCTTGTGATTAGCATCATGCTTAGGTGCATGTAACTGCATGCACATATGGTTCTGTGTTATTGCAATCATTGCCTATTAGCACATATATTGTGATAGATTTAAACACTGCCACCTGTTTGCCTCCCTGTCCACCTTCCTATCCCAAATGGACCCTGGCCAATGACATTTGACCCACCCGCCCATGATTCTAACTGAAGTGGCTTACCTGGGTTATACTGTTTCTCTTCAATGACTATATATATATATATATATATATATATATATATATATATATTTATATGTGTATGTATATATATATATATATATATATATATATATATATATATATATATATATATACTACTGTATATCTGCTGCGTGGTTGTAAGAGTATGCACTCTTTGTGGTGAACAGAATTGTTTTTCATGTTATACTAGTCCATTTACAACATATAACAAAACAAATCTTTACAGATCAATAATGAGACAGACAGTGGTGATCTCTGACATCAAAATTTGTGAAATATATGGTTTCAATCTCATTACTGGTTCCACTTAATATATAAAGGGTGATTGTCCATAAGAATGCATGATAAATCTATACAGCTGTCGGATAATGGCCAATGTCTGCCATAGCCAAATAAGCTTTAGACTGTATAGCTATAGATCAAATTGTTAATCGGTAGCTCCCCAAGATTTTGACCACCTGAGAATTAACTCAGTATTTTCTAGTGTAACATTTCCAATAATAATATAAATCTGACCAAAACAATGTTGTACCCGCACTATGGCAACTCTCCAGCACCAAAGAGCTTTTTATACCAGGTTTCTGGTATGCTGACTCCAGTTAGTTAAAACAATAAAAATGAGATCATACCATTATTGTTTATCCTTAACATAAACCAGCTGTTAAATATACACATTATAGCAAGTAGGTTTAAGCAGTCACTGCTCAGAGGGTGGCACTACAATGTAGCAGGAACCAGTAAAATATATAAGCCCTTAAGTTAACGGGTAAAACAACAGCCACAAGCTTTTAAAGTTAAACAGTAAAATATTTACCTGAAATGAATAGGTTACAACATTTCCACTCCAAATAAATCTCTAACAGTATAGAACATACACAAAACATTGAACATAAAAGATACAAACATAACAGTAAGGTTCAAAAATGCCATTTAAACACCTAAAGTAGAAACTATCTGCTTCTTGCTAAAAGATACAAAGTTCAAAAATACTGTCTAAACAACTATACAAAGTTCAAAAATACTGTCTAAACAACTTAAGTAGAAACTATCTGCTTCTAGCTAAAAACACAACACAACATTACTACCTCCTGTTTTTAGTGTAAGAATGGGATTCACAGAATCCTACTAGGCAATATAATGCAGGTAAAGTTTGTCTGCAAGGATATGCTGTATAGGCAGAATGCAGTAACTCTCTTAACTGACTGAAGTAACAGCTTCTGTCTGTGTTTAAGTCCATACACCAGATATCCAGTGACTTAAGTTTGAATTTTAGAAGATGGCTTGCTGTTTCAAAGGCTACATACTTCTGGGGGGGGGTCCTTATAAGCTACTTTCCAAATAAAAAATGATAATCGTGTAACCAAACCAGAATCTTTAAGTAACAGACTTTGCAGTACTTGTGGTCCAAGGTTTTTGTTTCAACATTTAAACTACAACTTGTATGATATTCCTGGTTTTCATTTGAATAAAAATAATCAAGAGCAATAGCTTCAGCCTTGCTGGTCTGGAGAGATGTGCTGGAAAGGTCATCTGTGACTTACATGCAATGCTACTTCTATTGCACAAGTGAACTGTGTGTGTGATAAGGAGGGTCTGATTGCAAGGAGAGCTGTGTGTGGGAAGGAGTGTCTAAGAGTAAGGAGAGCCGTGTGTGTGTGTGTGTGTGTGTGTGTGTGTGTGTGTGTGTGTGTGTGTGTGTGTGTGTGTGTGTGTGTGTGTGTGTGTGTGTGTGTGAATGTGGGAAGTGGGGTCTGGGAGAAAGGAAAGCTGTGAGTGTGTGTGAGAAAGAGGGGTTTGAGAGTAAGGAGAGCTGTGTGTAGAAAGGAGGGTCTGAGAGTAAGGAGCTCTGTGTGTGTGTGTGTGTGTGTGTGTGTGTGTGTGTGTGTGTGTGTGTGTGTGTGTGTGTGTGTGTGTGTGTGTGTGTGTGTGTGTGTGTGTGTGTGTGTGTGTGTGTGTGTGTGTGTGTGTGTGTGTGTGTGTGTGTCTGCGTGTGTGCGTGTGTGCGTGTGTGTGTGTGTGTGTGTGTGTGTGTGTGTGTGTGTGTCTGAAGGAGGGTCTGAGAGTAAGGAGAGGTGTGTGTGGGAAGAATATTTTGGGATTAGGACAGTTTTGTGTTGAAAGGAATGTTTGGGAGTAAGGAAGCAAAACATAAGGCTTAGCCTGATTTTGCCATCTTCATGACAAAAGTAAACACACACACACACACACACACACACACACACACACACACACACACACACACACATGTGCGAGTGCACACACAAGCGCGTGCGCACACACGTGTGAAATGGTGCATACAATGGAGGAGATTCTCTTCCCAATTCATGTCTTATTTTGGGTTGGTGGCCTTGATGGGAGTTTTAACTCTTGATGGCATCTTGAAAAGGAAAAATCCTGTCTAGGCTCAACTTTGCAAAGTCTGATGAACTTTTCAATGTCACATCTTTACTTTAGAAGAATGCTGTCAAATAACAGTTTTTTTTGCCGTCTCTGGTAGAATTGGCAGTGCCATGGTCTCTCTTGACCACCGTTCTGCATTCACAGACATGAATGCTCAAAAATTGTCATAGCTAAGTAAAACTGATGGGTTTTCTTCTTCATGTCATCCATCTAGATATCAATACTTTATCCAGACAACAGTGGCCTCTGAAAACAATAGTCCATAAAAATGCCTTGCCATTGTTAATTAATGCATGAGCCACACTAGATGTGTTTGCATAGGGCAGTTTTAGATGTCTGCTGTTCTAATGACTGCTTTGAGAGTCATAGATGTTTTAATAATGTGGAGGTTAATAATGGATGCTGTATTTTGCTGCATCTTTGCAGTTTCTTTAAGAGGAACATCAGAAGGCCAGGACTGCATCCCAAAATTATTGTCTAGAACTCCCCTGTAGAAGTATGGCTTATGGATCAAACAGTCTAGTATCCCCAGACATAAAGTGAAGGTGTGGGGTTTATTTTAATGCTTTGAGAATAAAAAGGTGATATCCTTGCGGTATATGCAGATAATGGGAAATCCATAAAGTTGCAAAATCTGACCATACTTCCTGGGAGCACTGCCTATTGTATATTGCTTAGTGCATGAATACTGTAAAATGTAATGAAAAGCATCTCCATGGATTATCACCAGAAACGTTGCTGTGATATTCTGCAAGGCTTCCGCACTGAAGGGCTGGCACTAATGCTGGTGGCCAAGCATTTTTCCACAACCTTCAGATGTTTCCCAAACATGAGATCACCCTGTTGGGCGGAAGAAAAATAATCCGCCAAGTGTGAATCAATTTAAAGGTGTTTGTTCCTAAAGCTGTCCTTATATCAGTTGATAAGTCAGAATACCATTTTCTTGATGTCATCTGTTGAGTCTGTGGAGAAAGCAGGAATAGGGATGGGACTGGAAACTGGAGCTCAATAGGAGGTGAAGATATGACAAACAAAATAAAATGAAAGAGCTGGAATCTAGGCCTTTGCCAGGTGACCAAAGGTAGTTGGAACTAAAATAAAAGGGCTCCACCATAGTTGAGACAAAGGCATTATGGCAACTCACACTGATAGTTGGCACTATAAAGTGACCAGTTTTGTGTTTCAGAAAAAAGACCTAGAGGGAAAACATGAGGATTCCACCACTCCAAAATAGTAGGAACATAGGTACAATACTAGACAAGCAATTATGATGACTAGAAGATGCCTAGCCATTTACAGCTTCATATATACAATCTTATAAGTTCTTGCTACCCTTTACTAGCACTTAACAGTGCTTGCCTCCTAAATTGTGCAGGGCTGTATATGATAATCATAGTGGAAATGTATGTCTACTCATTCAATTGCTGAGACTAGCCTTAAATATTGACAAGGTAGTACATTCCTTGATCCCTAGCTGTTAACTTATTCCATAGGCTGAGATACATTAGGTTAGGAACCCATCCCTCCAGCAAGTCTTGTTTATTTGTTGGTGTAGAGTTAGGGCCCTAGTATAGGTGTTTGTACACACACTTTTTTTTTGAAGAAATAGGAGGTCAAGTAAGACTGGGTCTTTCATAGTTAAAAAAGCAAGACATAGGTTACCTTAGAGCAGCTGGCAGGCCACTAAGTATAGGAGATTTATGCTAATCTATCAAGATTGTTGAAGGAGTTGAGTTTAATTTTCTTGTTTAAAAATCAATGGGGCCTTTCCAGTTGAGCAATATGCTTGGATTTGTACATATCAAAGGGGCATTGCATTTGATTATGGGTCTTATGAGGAAAGAGTACAGCGATATGGTAGCTTTTTTGGATCTTCAAGGTATTTCCTTGGGAATTAATGGGATAAAATAAAAGAGCTTCCTGACTATGGCAGAAACATGCTGATCAAAAAAGACAGTTCTCCCCATAAATACCAAAGTCTCTTATTGGCCACATCATATGAAGTGAGAGAAACTTTTTTGTATTTAGCTTGAGACTTTCATTACACTAGGTATATGCATATCCCAGTTCTTGTTGCAGCTCTTTAATTTATTTTTATTTTATATTTTGTTGACCAGGTTACTCCCATTAGGTCAATGTCCTTTTTTCAGGGAAGACTCGAAACTCGGAACACATTACTATCAGTGGATGAGCAGATAACAATGCTCAGCTTGCAGTCATCCACAAACTTAGACAACTACAGTGCTGAGGTACTGGCTTAGATGCCTCCAAAATAAATGCCAAACAATAGAGGGCCCAGTACTGATCCATGTGGTGCTTCTGTTAGTTACAGTTTTATTTTCAGAGAAGGTATCATTGACATTCGCAACATGGGATCTGTTGGATAGTCAATTTACAATCCAGCTAATGACATAGTAGAATACACTGAATTTGTGCAATATTTCAATGATACCACTTTAGGGGATAGTATCAAAAGCACTGGCCAGGTCAAGATATGCAACATACATGGAATGACTACAATGGATAGCCTCTGTAACCTTTTAAAAGAAGTTTACATGGTTCAGGAGAAAGGACCTCCCCATAACAAAACCAAACTGATTGCTACATAGATAAGTTAAGTTGCCTTTGTTTGCATAAATAAGTTCCATTACAATACTTTCCTTTGCTTTGTATATAATTCTGGTGGGGTTGATGGGCATATAATTACTTCTGCCTGTAGAAGGCCCACGTTAATGTATCAGGTACAAATGCTGTGAATAGGCTGAGGATGAACAAATTAATTACAGGCTGGATACAGCATACTTGGCACTAATGAGAATGCCATCTGTTATGTTGTCTGATCTCATATATGTATTAATTTTAGCTTTGATGGGGATTGTAAGACTTATTCCAAGGTGGTTTCAGGATAAACTACATTTTCAGGGATAGTAGAGGCAGCAGTGTTGGTAGATAGAGTAAAAGAAACTAAATACATCTGCTAATATAGTGGCTAAATTCTTAGGATTGGAATGTTTGATAGTATTATGAATGAGCTCAGTACATTGTTGGACATTATGCCTTAATTTCCTGAGATAAATGAAGAAACATTTCCTTTGGTATCAGTAGCGATTTTAGGTTCATACTCTGCTTCACATTTTCTAATAGTAGTCTTAGGGTCTTTGCTGGCATGTTTCAGTTTTGACTTGAGGTAGGGGGATGGAGATTTCTTACAACTTTTCATTATTTTCCTTCTATTGTTCTACAGTTTATTAATACAGGAGTTCTACCAGAGAGGTTTATTCCTGAATTTACCATTATATTTAGGGCAGATGGTTATGGAATTTTCTATCCAGTTGCTTAGGTGCTTGTAAAAATGGAGGTGAATGTGACAGCCTTGTTAGTTTGGTCCACTTGGGGGGACTGATAAGGATTTTCCATTGGTCTTCTAGATGCTGATGTAGGTTTACCCTAAGTCCTTAAAAATGGTCTATTTTGGGGTGGAATAATACAATTTGAACTGAGAGAGAAAATCGCTTACTTATGCTCCAGTTTAACCAGGAATGAAGAGATGCTGGGTGGGGTACAGGCAGGGGCTAGGTTGGTAACAACCAGATCCAGGATATTAGAGTGTGAGTAGTATTACAATTTGCTTGACTACATTACAGTATTAAAACAGTCTATGAAAAGTAGACCAGAAGAATTTTAGAAATAAAAGTGTACCAGTAAATGTTTGGTTAATTGAAGTCACCTAAGAAGGCATGAGGTTTGATATTTAATCCATTAATGGTGTTAAAGTAATTTCCATGAACTTCTGAAGATATTGATGGTGATCTGTAGTTAGCAATTAAATAATAGTTGGATTTGTTAAGGGTGATTAGGTCATCAGAAGCTCCAAGTTAGGGTCATGGGTAATTTGACATAAAGTGACTGTATGTCTTAAAACTACAGATACTTACACACTGTTATCTAATGTCCAGAAGATGTAATATTAACTAAAACCCCAGTATAGAAGGTGTGATGTCATTACATTGCAACAATGTCTCAGTTCGTGCATGGGTATAAATGTGTTTGAGTTGCAGGAAGGTCCCAGTTCTGTAATCTTTCTTCTTGCACTCCTAGATTCAAGTGGTATTGCCATGATGTCCAAAACTGAGTTTGAGTTGCTATGTAGGAATGCCCAATAGGGCCTAATAAAATGCACCAAAGGGGCAGCAAAGGCTTTGGCCAGTATACCAAAGCCCTGAGATGAGAGGTGTAAGCCAACTATGGTGAAGCAGGAAGTCTTATCTCCCATCTCATCTGAGGCTGATACTTGTTGGATCCTCTTAGAATGACAAGAACAACTTAGCCAATTATTTAGGCAACATTCTAGATGAAGGCATGTTACTACAGAAGAGCAGTGCCTTTCCTTCCTCTGACATGTGCATAGTAAAATTTCATCATGCCACTTTTCATGTTCCACTGGGGTCATTAACACATGAGCTACCATTAGATCATAGTCAAATTTGTCTGTTTCTATGGACATTGGAGCCCTTGTGACATCAAACATCCTTGCACTTGGCAAGCAGATTACCTCACCCTATTCTTGTTCATTTGGGTGAGTGTGGAGTCTGTATGCCTATCGAGTCACCTATGACTAAGGCAAACTTAATGACCATGGCTGGCTTAGACTTGCTTTCCTTGTGGCATGAGGGGAAGCTGTGTGGATTTGCAGTACATGTGAGTGGAAAATTAGCTGGTGTTACCTTGTGTGTTGGATGCAGTAGTTGTCTATAGGAATATGTTCAGAAGGTTCTGGCAAAGTTTCTTTACAGCATCAGTATAAATTACGAGCTTAGTGGTATGTTGTGACTGATGTGGTGTTGAGAAAGTATGATGATTACTGATAGTGGATCGATTCAAGAGGCTTACCTTCTTTTTTCTTCAATATTTACATCAATCTCTCTGCCAAGTTGTGCTATCAATTGATAGAAGCAGTGAACATTTGATAAGTGTAAGACAGGTGTTAAAGCAATAATGCCCCAGGAAGGGCATTATTTACACATTAATGCACACCCCGGAGGGCATTATTGTACTTAGAGAATGGGCTGTCTGTAAAATTATGTTGTTTCACTTACTTATTTTTTATTACTATATTACTTTTTATATATTTTTGATATAATGTAATTCCTCTGCCTAATGTTTCAAACTTGCTGTAGTATATGTAAATAGTGTTGAAGTAAGTATTTTACATCCAAAATATAACCTTTTCAAAAAATATCCAGATATTTGCTTCATTTTTTGGTCCCTCACTCCTAAAATGTGTGACTTGTTGTCAGTCATTGGAGATTGAAGTCACTCATAATGACATACATTTGAGTTTCAGACTTTTATTTCCTACAGAAAAATATTCAAACAGCTTTGTAATTTTATAAGAGCAATACTTAAATCTATTCCTAATTTTTAGCCTTTGTGCCCTCTTTATTTTAAACTTTATTCAGATTTCTTGAGCTAAGAGTTGGAGAGGTATGCAAACCTCTTAATTGCTACTGCCACTGCTCGATTGATCTTAACCCCCTTCAATAGAAACACAGTTGTGATTCAGTAAAAGCAACTTTGTAATTTTAAAACAGTAATATCTGTTCTTATTTTTGAACCTTAGTACCCCCTGTATTTTAGGCTCTATCCAGATATTTTGAGCTAAGAGATCAAGAGGTATGCAAACCTCCTAACTGCTTCTGCTGCCACTGCTTGATTACTCTGACACTTACATACATACCTATGTGCTCACACACACACACACACACACACACACACACACACACACACACACACACACACACACACACACACACTTTTGCTCTCATTCATGCAAGCATGCATACACTCATAAATGCAGACAGAAGCATACACACACAGAAACACACATGCACACACTTTTTTATGATTTTTTTTTTCTTTTACACTCACTAAACAGCAAAAGTGCTGGTTAATGAGTGTAAATTAACAGACTGATTGATCTTGATTGCACTCTCATGCACGCATACACACACACACACACACACACACACATACACACACACACACACACACACACACACACACACACACACACAGACATAAACACACACCCACACATGCATACTTTTCTATTTTTTTTTTAATTTTCTTCTTTTTTAATTTTATACTTGCTAAACAGCAAACATGCTGTTTAGCGAGTGTAAAATAATGATGGCTGTTAACTTTCTTTCAGTCCAAGCCCCACAACAGCTTAGTATGCTGGCATGAAGTGGCAGACTCATTTTTCAGTGGGCATTACCTGTACATTAACACCATGCCCTATTCTCTAAACTGCTTTAGAGCACATAATTTGTCAATCTGTCTACAGGTGGGATGAAATTAGACTGTTAAACCATTTTGCCGAAGAGTAGTGGACTAAGGATAGTTGCAGTACTCAGCAGTTGGAGGGAGCACTAAGATTTACAGATGAAGTGGTTTGGATGATACTCTGATGTTAGGTTAGATGGTAGCTAATCTAGCAATACTTTGTGAAAATACAATATTAGGTTTACCTGGTCCTGGTGTCACTGCAGCTACGCTCAGCTAGAAATCAATGGTTCTTTCCAAATTCTCTTATCAGGAGCAGATCATCAGCATTAGTCATCAGCATTAATCACAATCTAGTTCCTATGAAGTGGTGATCAGCAGTCTTGTCTAAATGTTGTAGTGGTGTATAGGCTTGTTGTAGCCTTCTTTTGGTAGATGCAATGGATATCACATATAGAAACTCATCAGAACAGACTGCTAAGCTGCACAGTATTCCAAATTAAAACTGAAGAAGTTTCCAACAAAATGTCTGTTAGACTGCTAAGGGGTGTCCCACACATACTGCCCATTCAAAGACATACAATAACCAGAGTGTTGAAGAGTGTATTATTAGCAAATATTAAGAATTTCTAGGTAGCCAGAAAGAAAGAAAAAAAGAAAAAGACAAAATTATCGAGATCATATATAGATAGCTTGCTTAAGCCAAAGAATGGAGCAAAAATCACAACACAGTTAGTCTGTAAGGAAAGAAACATAGTTGAATAGCAGTGAGCCAGTTAACAACAGATGCACCGACTAAAGATACAAAATGTGTTTAGAGTTTCATAGGACAAGTCTTAAGGAAGAGTGGAAAAGAGGAGAAGCAAATACATGTAGTCTTTAGGAGGCAGTTAGGAGAAAAAAAGATATCTTAAGTATATACAGACACAAACACACGCGCACGCACACACACACACACACACACACACACACACACACACACACACACACACACACACACACACACACACACACACACACACACACAGAAATTAGAAGTATTCCTAGAGAATGGAATTTTAACAGGACTTCTAATCAACAAGTAAGAAACAGATAATTTCCATTAGTAAGCCACAGTCAATACATGTGTGAATTCAGTGTCCAGGTACAAGAACTATAATATACTTAAAAGGATGTGTCAAAAGTGTTGGTTGGACTAGGGATAGTGTGAAAGGAACAGGAAAGCAGGGGCAAAGATCAAATTCTGCTGTAAGGTAATTTACAGATGAATGTTTGACATGCCACACGGCTTTTTTCACTCTAATATAAGGAACTAGTTCGCTTAAACTAGTAAGTAAAAGAATGGAAAGGACAGAAAACATTACACAAAGGTGAAGATGATACAAATCTGTAAAGATAAAATTTTGCACAAACTTTTGCTGGAGCAGCAGTTTATTCAATGTTCTCTTAGTATCCGTGTGCTAAATCTAGGGACCTTGGTTAAGATTTGTGAAGACTAAGTAAACATTGTGCAGTAGATCCTGATCTCCTGAGAGACACATTGCATAATTCTTGAGTATAATCACTGCACATTTTAGTGAACGTTGCTACACATGCAGATTCAGTCTGACAAAACATTTTGCTAAGACTAGAAAAGCTGTTAGTTTATTATTATTAGTTTCTTATTAATTTAATACTGCTGGTACTTCTCTGCAGTGTTTCTAATGAATACAGAGCCAGGTAACTTGCCATAAATATAAGATGTGACTGTGGTTACAAGTTGCTTTTTTCTCTATTCCTCATTTGGGCAAACACAGAATTAATATATTTAGCAAACTAATCAAAAAATCCAAAGATTGTTTTTAACTGTTTGGTGTTCTGAGGGGTAGGTTTGTGTTTTTGCCATATTTTACATATTCTATTTACATTTATACAGATTTTGACAAAACTACACTGTGTGTATCTACCTATGTGAGTCCGAATACATACATACACACACAAACAAACACACACACACACACACACACACACACACACACACACACACACACACACACACACACACACACATTATATTTGCATGTGCATTTATGTTTTCATCCTCTGCAGAACTGGATCCAGCACTAAGTGACTTAAGCAACTACCTAGGGCCCATGCTGGCTGGGGGGGGGGGGTGATATTTGACTGGGAGGCTTAGCTTCAATATAAAAAAATAAAAAAAATAAAAAACTCCACAAATAAAACATAAAACAAATGAGCACAGTGTTAGAAGTTGTAGTGGGAGAACTTATTTAAGGACAGCAAGCATTAGGACATTGACAGACTTCTGTTTGGATGGCAAATACAGAAACTGTGGGACATTTAAGAGGTGGCAGTGTCATGGGAGATGTACAGAGCAATAGCAAGCAAGCCAGCCAGCACAGTAATTAGAAGAAATAGAGGTGTGTGTATATATATTTGTGTGAAACTCCCCAGTTAGGAGCACTGGCTATTCAGAGACTGCTCAGAATCAAATTCTGAAACTCAATTAATTGGTAGGCAAGTGCCATAAACCTCCTACCAACTGCCAGGTCTCCTTTAATTGTATTTCTTTCTTTTTGTTGTTGTTTTTTATAAATCACTGATTACAATCTGTCAATGTCAGTTATAGAGTTTCATAGAGGTGCAACAGGTAGCACATTTGCTTTTGGTGCAGAAGACTGTGGGTTCTCTTCCCACATGAGATAGATCACTCGCTGACACTACCTTGAAGTATAAGGGGGTGCTGCATATCATCAGCAAACCATTTTTTTTTATTATAACATTTATTCTTCGATGGCAGCAAGCATTGAATTGGTAGATGAAGCACTGAAATTCAAAGTTTTGCCAGCAGCAACATCTTCATTAGTTCTAATTCTAGTTCTCTTTAATGAGGAATGATTTTAACTTCTACAAAGATTGTACAGATTGATACATGTTGCCTTCTAAACCTGAAATGTTCTGAAATGAGTTGTTTTGTCATTATTGCTTCATAAGTTTTGTTTCACTGCTTACCTGAAAAATGTTCAAAACTACAAAATACAAACACACTCTAACAAGTGGTGCTATATTAAACAAGGAATATTATTTAATACAGGAATATAAGAAATACAATCAGGAAGGTGAATAAAAACACATGCATTTATGCATGGTCCTAAAAATAAGTGCAGGAGGTTCATGGCTTGAAAACCACCCAAATGTATACTTAATCTGCCATTGGCCAGATGCATTTTCTGTGACTGTGGATTTCAATGCAATTTCAATTAATGTGAGTTTCAATGGCAGAGAAGTTTACTGTTGTTCATGCTAAGCTTGTTTTCATTATGAGACTGAAATAAAATTATTAAATTAAATCTAAATATCTGTATTCATTGTAGAAGTAAAGAAGAAACTAGTATGCACACCTACAAGTTTGAAAAGTGCTAATGGTAACTGGGGAGAGATAACCAAGCAATGGGACACTAGAATGGCCCCAGGGAGGAAGGGACCCTGATCCATTACCCTGCCTAGGACCCCATTTGATCATAATCCAGCTTGGATCCTCTGGGCACTAAGAAAATAATGCATCAGGATTTATTACCATCCTGCCAGTGTCATCAAGCATAGTATCTCAGCACCATTCATGTTGATGATTAAAACAAGGAAACTTCACATACTGCACACACAAAGTATACACTGCACACCTAAAATTATTCCCAAAATGAAATCTACAATTATTTAAAAAAAAAACTTATTAAAACATTACAATTTCTTCCTGTCACTAACAAACTGTCATTCATTTACCATTAATACATATGCAGATTTCAGTGGGTTGAGATTTTTATTTAACTCTTCATTTTCTTTGTCTGCTAGGAAAAACTGTCCAGAACTATGCTGTCATATATATTTTTTTTTTTTTTTACTTTTGTTAACGGTTTGTATGAGATGGTCAGTTGGCAGTGTTCATCCATGGCCCTTGCAAATCTCATGGACACATCTTCAATAACAACATATTTGTAAAATACTTAGACAAACATGAGTAAGAAGACAACATAGTATATATGGCATTATACAGAAAAGAGGCAGTCATCATTATCATCCTCATCAGTCCCCCTTTCTCTCATTTCTACATGGAGTCAATGTGTCATGTCAATTTACACTACATCTCCTGATTCAGAACCATACTCCTATCAAGCACAATTATCATTGGTCTTCTCTCTCACAATCTATTTATCTCTGGATTGGAAATCTTCATCTCCTCTTGTCTTCTTTCTGTTTCTTCCCAATCTTCTTTACAGAACTGTCTTCTGGTTTCCTGCACATATGACCAAACTACCATAATCTGTTCTACTTTACCTTCACTGATTTTATTTCTTCATCTGTCACATAGGGTGTATCTTGTTACCCATCTCAGACACTTAATTTCCATCTCCTTAAACTTCCTCAGATGTTCTGCCTTTACTGTATAGATTTCTATGACACAAAGGAGCAATGGCCACACCACTATTTTTTCAGCTTTTTTTGGCATTCTTCTATTGCACAGTATGCATGAAGTGTTGTGCCAATTGGTTGCAGTGCATCTGATTCTAGTTTTGACTTCTATAATCTGGAATTTCCTTATCCTCAGTCATACATTCCAGATACTTCAAGATGTTAACGTCTCCTACTATCTTCTCTTTTATCGCAATTTTCAGCTTCTTCTGATTTCTACCATTTACTGCCATAACTTCTGTTTTGTCTATACTTAGTTTTTTTTTCCCACTTGTCTTCCACTTTGCATTTTTGTCTATTGTCATTTGCTGAAGTTCCTGTTAAAGTTGATGTGATGGCCTCTCTACTCCAGGCCAGTAATTAAGGAGCCTCAATCCTCATCACTAACTCCAGTGAGAGACAGTCACTCAGAACAGGAATTAATTTACAGAGTATTTTCATAAGCAGCTCTCTGCATCAAGCACAATTTCCCCCAGGAGCACACAGGAAACATGTTCCAGAACTGGGACTGGACTCTCGGTCTCTTCAGATCCCAAACAAAACTCACTTTGGAGCACTGTATCTCAGTTTCCAGTAGCTGACACACCCACACCTGGGTATTTGATTTTCACACACACACACACACACACACACACACACACACACACACACACACACACACACACACACACACACACACACACACACTCTCTCCTAGGAAGGGCTGGTACAGGTTCACTAGCTGTACTCCCACTAACCAGACTATAAGGTTACCATGCTGCCACTAGTCAACTACTCTAAGGCTCTTAAAAGGGTGTCCAATTATGCTGAGTAAAATCAATACTAATATAAATGGTAGAGCGTAACCAAAGTAGCAAGGCTTTTCAGAGTGGCTACAACATCACTAAAATAAACACAAGTACTTTTAAGATGTTAAAATTATTCTCTAAAAGACCAGCCACAATGAAAGGTATAAAATATTTAATAATAAATAATTAAATAGAAAAACATGAGGATACTAAATATCTAAGTACAAGAAACACCAGAGTTTCAATCAGAGGAAAAAATAAAAATAACACAGTTGGACAAATTCAGGCAGATGCAGAAAACACTACTTAAATAATCTCACTGTATTTCCTGACTCTTTAAAGAATAACTGTTCTCTAGCTAACTTAATTAATACAGCAAGGCATGATTAGATGCTGAGGTGCGTATTTCCACAAAGCAAGGTGATGAGCTTTAGAACTAAACTGAACTGAAGTCAACTAACTTAACTGACTGTGATAAATGACATTGACCTTTTATATCAGGTTTCAAAGAAAACAAAACAAACTGCTGTGTGAGTTCCATCCTATCAGTACTAGCTATAGAATGACATCACATTTGATAACCTGACTCTAGTACAATGCATACTCAGAGCTTTGCTAAGATCTGTTGCAATATTTGAAAATTATACAACAATTTCAAAAACGTCTACTCTTCCCTTCCAGAATTCTTTGTTTAAATATATACATTTAATCAGTTATATTAAAACTGTCACTACAGTTTAACACAAACATCTGTGCATGTCAGTGTGACTGTCAAATGACAGAAAATTCTTTACCAAACTCCAGCTAACTATGGTGACATATGTTACACATGAACTGCCCTATTCTTCCTGGCACAGATGGCAATACCTCACATCATCACAGTCGGCTTATAGTGCCACATCATCTGCATACAGAAGCTTTGTTGATGTCAGCTCCTTTCTATTTGCTTATATACACCATCACATGTATGAACAGGAGTAGGATTTCCGCTTAACTGTAATGTACATCCAATCCAAGTGAAAACTCCTGTGTGAGCTCAGACATTGTTCTTACGTGTGTCACTGGCTCCTTGTTCAAAGCCTGCACTCATTCTACCAATGTTTTCTGGACTTTGAACCATCACAGGCCTGTCTTAATCATCTTTCCTGGCACAGTGTCATAAGTATTTTCCAGTGTCTTCTCCACTGTCTCTCTTAGTGCAAATGTAGGGTTGTTTTTACTGTAACCTGATCTAAAATACATATCTGCCATCTTACTTGCAACTACTCTGCATATTTGTTTATTAATCACCCTCCCTAGCAGTTTTAAGAAGTGAGCTTGGAGTCTAATATGTCTCTACTGTTTCTTGTATATACTGGTACTAGAATGCTTATTCATCAATCATCTGGGATATGCCTTTTTCTCTGTACTGAGATGTGTACCCTCACAAGACATTTCTCCACAAACTCCCCCAACATCTTGATCATATCTTCTGTGACGTTCCAAACTTCATTAGGACAAACAGACAGAAGAAAACAAGAGGACTGCTTAATTCCTTGGGGGGGGGTGTTGGGGGTATCTGGAATAATGAAGGACAAGCCATTCTGCACTTCTATCTCGCAAATGGCTTAATGGTGATCAACAAATGGTTCACAGGGACAGACAGTCACAAGATTATATACAACAGTGGTCAGGATGCAACTCAGATAGCCTTTCAACTCAAATAAAAGGCAATAGCATAAAATCAGAGATTCCAAAACCATCCCCATTGAATCAGATGGCCCCTAGAATAAACCACTGGTGACCTCAGTGAACTGTAACACTGGTCAGAGAATGCTCTAACATCAATTAAGACTGGGATGAAGACCTAGAAGCTGACTAGAATAAAAACACAAGAGTTCAAAAAGTGCTCAGGGCTCTAGCACTTTAGGAAAAAGACAAACTAGGGGAGCGAAGAAGAATGACAGCAGTAACAGAATATCTTGTGACTGCAAAATGCACTCAATATAACTTGTCTAACCACCCCCATTTGTATAACAATACAAAATATATAAAATACATACAAAGATACTTAAGGTGAGGTATAAAGTTTAGAGAACTTCTTCATCTATGGTATTAATATGTGAAAAAGGGTGCAAGAAGAACAATAAAACTGTTTATAGAGAAGTGTAATTTTATTTATTTAGTTATTCTATTTGATCACCAGTAAAGTCCAACTGGGCAAACATGTCTCTTTTCTGCAGTGGCCCCGGGTGAAAATCTCTACAGGAAATTATAGCAGTAGTACATATACAACATAAAAAAAATATTTTGGTAATATTCAGCAGTATTACATACAAACTTCAGTGAGAACTATTTAGAACAATACTTATAGAACATTTGATCATATTCCAGCTTGGATCCTCTGGGCACTAAGAAAATAATGCATCAGCATTTATTACCATCCTACCAGTGTCATCAAGCATAGCATCTCAGCACCATTCATGTTGATGATTAAAACAAGGAAACTTCGCATACTGCACACACAAAGTATACACTGCACACTTAAAATTATTCCCAAAATGAAATCTACAACTATTTAAAAAAAATTATTAAAACATTACAATTTCTTCCTGTTACTAACAAACTGTTATTCTTTTACCATTAATACATATGCAGATTTCAGTGGGTTGAGCTTTTTATGTAACTCTTCATTTTCTTTGTCTGCTAGGAAAAACTGTCCAGAACTATGCTGTCATATAATTTTTTTTTTTTTTTACTTTTGTTAACTGTTTGTATGAGATGGTCAGTTGGCAGTGTTCATCCATGGCCCTTGAAAATCTCATGGACATATCTTCAATAACAATATATTTGTAAAATACTTAGACAAATCTGAGTAAGAAGACAACATAATATATATGGCATTATACAGAAAAGAGGCAGTCATCATTATCATCCTCATCAGTCCCCCTTTCTCTCATTTCTACATGGAATCAATGTGTCATGTCAACTTATGCTACATCTCCTGATTCAGAACCATACTCCCACCCAGCACAATTATCATTGGTATTCTCTCTCACAATCTATTTATCTCTGGATTAGAAATCTTTATCTCCTCTTGTCTTCTTTCTGTTTCTTCCCAATCTTCTTTACAGAACTGTCTTCTGGTTTCCTGCACATGTGACCAAACTACTATAATCTGTTCTACTTTACTTTCCCTGCTTTTATTTCTTCATCTGTCACATAGGTTGTATCTTGTTACCATTATCAGACACTTAATTTCCATCTCCTTAAACTTCCTCAGATGTTCTGCCTTTACTGTATACATTTCTATGACACAAAGGAGCAATGGCCACACCACTATTTTTTTCAGCTTTTTTTGGCATTCTTCTATTGCACAGAATGCATGAAGTGTGCCAATTGATTGCAGTGCATCTGATTCTAGTTTTGACTTCTTTAATCTGGAATTTCCTTATCCTCAGTCATACATTCCAGATACTTCAAGATGTTAACGTCTCCTACTATCTTCTCTTTTATCTCAATTTTCAGCTTCTTTTGATTTCTACCATTTACTGCCATAACTTCTGTTTTGTCTATACTTAGTTTTTTTCCCATGTGTCTTCCGTTTTGCATTTTTGTCCCTTGCATTTGCTGAAGTTCCTGTTAAAGTTTATGTGATGGCCTCTCTACTCCAGGCCAGTAATCAAGGAGCCTCAATCCGCACCACTGACTCCAGCGAGAGACAGTCACTCAGAACAGGAATGAATTTACAGAATATTTTCATATGCAGCTCTCTGCATCAAGCACAATTTCCCCCAGGAGCACACAGGGAACATGTTCTAAAACTGGGACTGGACTCTCGGTCTCTTCAGACTCCAAACAAAACTCACTTTGGAGCACTGTATCTCAGTTTCCAGTAGCTGACACACCCACACCTGGGTATTTGATTTTCACACACACACACACACACACACACACACACACACACACACACACACACACATACACACACTCTCTCTCCTAGGAAGAGCTGGTACGGGTTCACTAGCTGTACCCCTTCTGCCCAGACTATAAGGTTACCATGCTGCCACTAGTCAACTACTCTAAGGCTACTAAAAGGGTGTCCAATTATGTTAAGTAAAATCAATACTAATATAAATGGTAGAGCGTAACCAAAGTAGCAAAGCTTTTCAGAGCGGCTGCAACATCACTAAAATAAACACAAGTACTTTTAAGATGTTAAAATTATTCTCTAAAAGACCAGCCACAATGAAAGGTATAAAAATATTTAATAATAAATAATTAAATAGAAAAACATGAGGATACTAAATATCTAAGTACAATAAACACCAGAGTTTCAACCAGAGGAAAAAATAAAAATAACACAGTTGGACAAATTCAAGCAGATGCAGAAAACACTACTTAAATAATCTCACTGTATTTCCTGACTCTTTAAAGAATAACTGTTCTCTAGCTAACTTAATTAATACAGCAAGGCATGATTAGATGCTGAGGTGCTTATTTCCACAAGGCAAGGTGATGAGCTTTAGAACTAAACTAAACTGAACTCAACTAACTTAACTGACTGTGATAAATGACATTGACCTTTTATATCAGGTTTCAAAGAAAACAAAACAAACTGCTGTGTGAGTTCTATCCTATCAGTACTAGTTATAGAATGACATCACGTTTGATAACCTGACTCTGGTACAATGCATACTCAGAGCTTTGCTAAGATCTCTTGCTGTATTTGAAAATTATAGAACAATTTCAGAAAGGTCTACTCTTCCCTTCCAGAATTCTTTGTTTAAATATATACATTTTATCAGTGATATTAAAACTGTCAATACAGTTTAACACAAACATCTGTACAAGTCAGTGTGACAGTCAAATGACACAAAACTCTTTACAAAACTCCAGCTAACTATGGTGACATATGTTACACATGCACTGCCCTATTCTTCCTGGCACAGATGACAATACCTCACATCATCACAGTCTGCTTGTAGTGCCACATCATCTGCATACAGAAGCTTTGTTGATGTCAGCTCCATTGAATTTGCTTATATACACCATCACATGTATGAACAGGAGTAGGATTTCAGCTTAACTGTAATGGACTTCCAATCCCAAGTGAAAACTCCTCTGTGAGCCCAGACATTGTTCTTACTTGTGTCACTGGCTCCTTGTTCAAAGCCTGCACTCATTCTACCAATGTTTCCTGGACTTTGAACCATCACAGGCCTGTCTTAATCACCTCTCCTGGCACAGTGTCATAAGCATTTTCCAGTGTCTTCTCCACTGTCTCTCTTAGTGCAAATGTAGGGTTGTTCTTACTGTAACCTGATCTAAAATACTTATCTGCCATGTTACTTTCAACTACTCTGCATATTTGTTTATTAATCACCCTCCCTAGCAGTTTTAAGAAGTGAGTTTGGAGTCTAATATGTCTCTACTGTTTCTTGTATATACTGGCACTAGAATACTTATTCATCAATCATCTGGGGTGTGCCTTTCTCTCTGTACTGAGATGTGTACCCTCACAAGACATTTCTCCACAAACTCCCCCCAACATCTTGATCATATCTTCTGTGATGTCCCAAACTTCATTAGGACAAACAGACAGAAGAAAACAAGAGGACTGTTTAATTCCTTGGGGGTGTTGGGGGGTAACTGGAATAATGAAGGACAAGCCATTCTACACTTCTATCTGGCAAATGACTTAATGGTGATCAACAAATGGTTCACAGAAACAGACAGTCACAAGATTATATACAAGTGGTCAGGATGCAACTCAGATAGCCTTTCAATTCAAAATAAAAGGCAATAGGATAAAATCAGAGATTCCAAAACCATCCCCATTGAATCAGTTGGCCCCAAAAATAAACCACTGGTGACCTCAGTCAACTGTAACACTGGTCAGCGAATGCGCTAACATCAATGAAGACTACGATGAAGACCTAGAAGCTGACTAGAATAAAAAGACAAGAGTTCAAAAAGTGCTCAGGGCTCTAGAACTTTAGGAAAAAGACAAACTAGGGGAGCTGAAGAAGAATGACAGCAGTAACGGAATATCTTATGACTGCAAAACTTACTCAATATAACTTGTCTAACCACCCCCATTTGTATAACAATACAAAATATATAAAATACATACAAAGATACTTAAGGTGAGGTATAAAGTTTGCAGAACTTCTTCATCTATGGTATTAATATGTGAAAAAGGGTGCAAGAAGAACAATAAAACTGTTTATAGAGAAGTGTAATTTTATTTATTTAGTTATTCCATTTGATCACCAGTAAAGTCCAACTGGGCAAACATGTCTCTTTTCTGCAGTGACCCTGGGTGAAAATCTCTACAGGAAATTATAATAGTAGTACATATACAACATAAAAAATATTTTGGTAACATTCAGCAGTATTACATACAAACTTCAGTGAGAACTATTTACAAGAATACTTATAGAACATTTGATCATAATCCAGCTTGGATCCTCTGGGCACTAAGAAACTAATGCATCAGCATTTATTACCATCCTGCCAGTGTCATCAAGCATAGCATCTCAGCACCATTCATGCTGATGATTAAAACAAGGAAACTTCACATACTGCACACACAAAGTACACATTGCACACTTAAAATTATTCCCAAAATGAAATCTACAATTATTTTAAAAAACTTATTAAAATATTACAATTTCTTCCTGTCACTAACAAACTGTTATTCTTTTACCATTAATACATATGCATATTTCAGTGGGTTGAGCTTTTTATGTAACTCTTCATTTTCTTTGTCTGCTAGGAAAAACTGTCCAGAACTATGCTGTCATATAATTTATTTATTTTTTTACTTTTGTTTACTGTTTGTATGAGATGGTCAGTTGGCAGTGTTCAGCCATGGCCCTTGCAAATCTCATGGGCATATCTTCAATAACAACATATTTCTAAAATACTTAGACAAACCTGAGTAAGAAGACAACATAGTATATACGCCATTATACAGAAAAGTGGCGGTCATCATTATCATCCTCATCAGTCCCCCTTTCTCTCATTTCTACATGGAGTCAAAGTGTCATGTCAACTTATGCTACATCTCCTGATTCAAAACCATACTCCTATCAAGCACAATTATCATTGGTCTTCTCTCTCACAATCTATTTATCTCTGGATTAGAAATCTTCATCTCCTCTTGTCTTCTTTCTGTTTCTTCCCAATCTTCTTTACAGAACTGTCTTCTGGTTTCCTGCACATGTGACCAAACTACCATAATCTGTTCTACTTTACCTTCCCTGCTTTTATTTCTTCATCTGTCACATAGGTTGTATCTTGTTACACATCTCAGACACTTAATTTCCATCTTCTTAAACTTCCTCAGATGTTCTGCCTTTACTGTATAGAGTTCTATGACACAAAGGAGCAATGGCCACACCACTATTTTTTTCAGCTTTTTTTTGGCATTCTTCTATTGTACAGTATGCATGAAGTGTTGTGCCAATTGATTGCAGTACATTTGATTCTAGTTTTGACTTCTTTAATCTGGAATTTCCTTATCCTCAGTCATACATTCCAGATACTTCAAGATGTTAATGTCTCCTACTATCTTCTCTTTTATCTCAATTTTAAGCTTCTTCTGATTTCTACCATTTACTGCTATAACTTCTGTCTCGTCTATACTTAGTTTTTTTCCCACGTGTCTTCCATTTTGCATTTTTGTCCCTTGTCACTTGCTGAAGTTCCTGTTAAAGTTGATGTGATGACCTCTCTACTCCAGGCCAGTAATCAAGGAGCCTCAATCCTCACCACTGACTCCTGTGAGAGACAGTCACTCAGAACAGGAATGAATTTACAGAGTATTTTCATATGCAGCTCTCTGCATCAAACACAATTTCCCCCCGGAGCTCACAGGGAACATGTTCCAGAACTGGGACTAGACTCTCAGTCTCTTCATATCCAAAACAAGACTCACTTTGGAGCACTGTGTCTCAGTTTCCAGTAGCTGACACACCCACACCTGGGTATTTGATTTTCACACACACACACACACACACACACACACACACACACACACACACACACACACACACACACACACACACACAGACACACAGACACGCTCTCTCCTGGGAAGGGCTGGTACAGGTTCACTAGCTGTACCCCTTCTGCCCAGACTATAAGGTTACCATGCTGCCACTAGTCAACTACTCTAAGGCTACTAAAAGGGTGTCCAATTATGCTGAGTAAAATCAATACTAATATAAATGGTAGAGTGTAACCAAAGTGGCAAGGCTTTTCAGAGTGGCTACAACATCATTAAAATAAACACAAGTACTTTTAAGATGATAAATTATTCTCTAAAAGACCAGCCACAGTGAAAGGTATAAAAATATTTAACAATAAATAATTAAATTGAAATACATGAGGATACTAAATATCTAAGTACAATAAACACCAGAGTTTCAATCAGAGGAAAAAATAAAAATAACACAGTTGGACAAATTCAAGCAGATGCAGAAAGCACTACTTAAATAATTTTGCTGTTTTTTCCTGACTCTTTAAAGAATAACTGTTCTCTTGCTAACTTAATTAATACAGCAAGGCATGATTAGATTCTGCTGTGCTTATTTCCACAAGGCAAGGTGATGAGCTTCAGAACTAAACTGAACTGAACTCAACTAACTTAACTGACTGTGATATATGACATCGACCTTTTATATTAGGTTCCACAGAAAACAAAACAAGCTGCTGTTTAAGTTCCATCCTATCAGTACTAGTTATAGAATGACATCACATTTGATAACCTGACTCTAGTACAATGCATACTCAGAGCTTAGTTAAGATCAGTTGCAGTATTTGAAAATTATAGAACAATTTCAAAAACGTCTACTCTTCCCTTCAAGAATTCTTTGTTTAAATATATACATTTAATCAGTTATAATAAAACTGTCAATACATTTTAACACAAACATCTGTACAAGTCAGTGTGACAGCCAAATGACACAAAACTCTTTACAAAACTCCAGCTAACTATGGTGACATATGTTACACATGCAATGCCCTATTTTTCCTGGCACAGATGGCAATACCTCACATCACCACAGTCTGCTTGTAGTGCCACATCATCTGCATACAGAAGCTTTTTTGATGTCAACTCCATTCTATTTGCCTATATACACCATCACATGTATGAACAGGAGTAGGATTTCAGCTTTACTGTAATGCACATCCAATCCCAAGTGAAAACTCCTCTGTGAGCCCAGACATTGTTCTTACTTGTGTCACCAGCTCCTTGTTAAAAGCCTGCACTCATTCTATAAATGTTTCCTGGAGTTTGAACCATCACAGGCCTATCTTAATCACCTCTCCTGGCACAGTGTCATAAGTATTTTCCAGTGTCTTCTCCACTGTCTCACATAGTGCAAATGTAGGGTTGTTTTTACTGTAACCTGATCTAAAATACTTATCTGCCATCTTACTTTCAACTACTCTGCATATTTGTTTATTAATCATCCTCCCTAGCAGTTTTAAGAAGTGAGCTTGGAGTCTAATATGTCTCTAGTGTTTCTTGTATATGCTGGCACTAGAGTGCTTATTCATCAATCATCTTGGATATGCGTTTTTCTCTGTACTGAGATGTGTACCCTCACAAGACATTTTTCCCCAAACTCCCCCAACATCTTGATCATATCTTCTGTGACGTCCCAAACTTCATTATGGCAAACAGACAGAAGAAAACAAGAGGACTGCTTAATTCCTTGGGGGTGTTGGGGGGGGGGGTAACTGGAATAATGAAGGACAAGCCATTCTACACTTCTATCTGGCAAATGGCTTAATGGTGATCAATAAATGGTTCACAGGGATAGACAGTCACAAGATCATATACAACAGTGGTCAGGATGCAATTCAGATAGCCTTTCAACTCAAAATAAAAGGCAATAGGATAAAATCAGAGATTTCAAAATCATCCCCATTAAATCAGTTGGCCCCCAGAATAAACCACTGGTGACCTCAATTAACTGTAAACACCGGTGAACGAATGCTCTAACATCAATGAAGACTAGGATGAAGACCTAGAAGCTGACTAGAATAAAAAGACAAGAGTTCAAAAAAGTGCTCAGGGCTCTAGCACTTTAGGAAAAAGACAAACTAGGGGGAGCTGAAGAAGAATGACAGCAGTAACGGAATATCTTATGACTGCAAAACTTACTCAGTATAACTTGTCTAACCACTCCCATTTGTATAACAATACAAAATATATAAAATAGATACAAAGATACTTAAGGTGAGGTATACATTTCACAGAACCTCTTCATCTATGGTATTAATATGTGAAAAAGGGTGCAAGGAAAACAATAAAACTGTTTATACAGAAGTATAATTTTATTTATTTAGTTATTCCATTTGATCACTAGTAAAGTCCAACTGGGCAAACATGTCTCTTTTCTGCAGTGGCCCTGGGTGAAAATCTCTACAGGAAATTATAACAGTAGTACATATACAACATAGAAAATATTTTGGTAACATTCAGCAGTATTACATACAAACGTCAGTGTGAACTATTTACAACAATACTTATAGAACATACAAGGTGGTGATGAATAAAGCAGGTATTTATGAAATAAACTAGTATATTTTACAGAAACTTAATCTGCATTGGGTGCATTTAATTTATAGTATATGGATTTTGTCATCAGAAAAGTAGAAGAGAAAAAAAAGAGAGCAGAGAAAGTCACTGCCCAGGATTCAATAAACTTAGTGCAAGAATAAAACTATTCTTGCATGGAGTGGTTCATGTCTGTATAGCACAGCACCACGCCTTGCATATTCATGAAGGTGCACTGCTATTCTACCTATATGGACATGAACTGTGAACGAGTGCAGGGGGCATATCCAAGTAGTGCACAGATACTGAACATGCTCCCTGTACTCAGAAAGGGCTGTACGGCACTTTCTAAATTGATCTGGCATAATATTAGAGATTTACTCTAATATTATGCCAGTTTTTCAGGGTCTGTGGACAATTAAATAAAATAATGATCATTTCAATGTCCACAGGCACTGAAATAAACATCGGCATCAAGAAAGCCATGCGGGGGGCATGTGACAGGTTCTGTGACACACACCCTGCATTGCCAAAGTGCCGTATGACACCTCCGTGACCTGCTAAAGCAGGAAGTGTGTGTAAATGCACAAATAATGGGTGATAAATCTCTCAAAAGGGATACAACACACATATTGCCCACTAAACTGAGAAAGTTGATAGAAAACAGGTCATGCATTAGCATGAATTCCCGAAGGGTAGAAGTCTGAAAGCAAAGTTCCTCTGTGGTGACCCCTAACCGAGAAAAGCCAAAAGAAAAATAACAACTTGGTACTAAACAAAAAACAAGTGAAAAAGTTATCTGTCTTGGAGCTGACAACATCAAGATCCACTCACCACATCTGGCTTGCTGTTCTAATTAAATCTGAGCTACCAACGTGTTAATAATCAACAAAGTTTCTTCCATTGCTGGGCTGAGTAGCTGTAACAGTTGGTGTTGGGGCTTAGATGTCAGTGCTGATATAGCGGTGACCTATGTGGCCGCCTAGTATGCCATGCCTAAGACTCAATATTAATAAGGTGTATATCCTGCACAGCTATTTCTTGGACTGTGAACTTTGAGGACTTGGCAGATCTGACTACTCATTGCCAGCATTAATCCTGAAATATTTTAGGCCTTATTATATGGTGTATTAGGCTTCATTCCTGGAAAAGTGGAGGTGGAGGAGAGACTTAGGGAGTGCTTTGCCTTAAACAGCATCTCTTGTACTGGGCGGTTGAATTAAGGCAAAGTTTTGATGGATTTTTAATACTATAGCTGCTGAAGATCATTTCAGAAACAGAGTCCTCTGCATAGAGCATATGCACACACTTGTGGAACAACAGAGACAGAGAGAGCATTGGATGGTGTGAATCTACATAATGGAGCAGGAAGAGGCCAGGAAGCGAGAGAAGTGTGTTTGCTTTAAGAAAATACTAGTTTGGTGGATTTAGCTGTTTTACGAACGACGGACTGGGAAGGGACTTTGCTGACTTCTAGCACTGGTCATAAGGACTCTTTTGTCCCTAGAGACTGTTTTTTCTCTGGTGACCCAAGCGGGCCAGTCTGATAGATTTTCACAGCTGCTATCAGTTAGTGGACAGCAGTGATGCTAATCTCTGGGGGAAGCGTACCCTAGGTGTGCTGCACTTCTTATATGTTATACAAAAGCAACAAACAGGATTCGTGCCTGCACAAGTAAGAAATAAACCTAAGGACAACAACATCTGTTTTATATGTTGTATAAGTTAGTTATTTAACTGTATCTGAATAGAATATCAATAGTATAAGAAACCCTACTACTGTATGCATTTACTGTCTTATCTATTTTGACATTGAAATATTAATTTTAATTGTATTCTGCCTGACTTTGTTACTGTATAACTTAAAAGATTTTGTTTATACTGCATGTAATTTAAATTAAATCACACTCTCACACCATCAAACCCAAAACACCCTCTATTCTAACCACAAAACTTCATATAACTCCTCTCTTTCTACAACCATCCACAGCCTTCTATCACAGAGAACTCAATTACCATGTTATCAACACCACTCTCCCACAACCATATCATCCCATTACTCTTACCATCTCTATCCATCTGTCTTTACTTTATCTCCATCATTATCACTTATCACCACCCACTTAACACCATGTACTGTATCAAATCACCCACCCTACCATACACCACAAACAATCCCTCCATACCTGCAAACGCATAACTAATTATCTATTACCCTTTAATCTTACAACTCACCTCTCCTATCCATTATACCTCACAATCTAAAAAACACCTTAGCCTCAAATACCACTTCCGAACTATATTCTGCCTTAAAACCATCACCAGCATTGCAGCTCAGCTACTACTAGGAGGTGATATTCACCCCAACCCTGGCCCAACAAACAGCACCCATACCATACCTGACCCCAATCTCCCATTTAAACACAAATCCACTGATATACTCATATTAAACCTAAACATTAGCAGTATCATAAATGAAATAGAACAGTTACATGGAACCTTCTCTGTATATAACCCAGATATTATAGTGATTACAGAAACATGGCTTAAACCCCACATTAAAGATAACTTCATAATTCCACCTGGTTTCAATATGTTAAGAGTAGACAGACCTCACAGAAAATGTGGTGGCATTGCCCTTCTTTACAAATCCAATTTAAAATTTCAGCTACTTCAAAAAGAAAGCCCAGATTTCAACACTGCCGAGACCCTATTCACCAAAATCCCACTAAATCAATACAAACAACTAAACCTACTCAGCATTTATATACCACCAGGAGA
Organism: Protopterus annectens; assembly: GCF_019279795.1. NCBI lineage: Eukaryota > Metazoa > Chordata > Ceratodontiformes > Protopteridae > Protopterus > Protopterus annectens. The sequence continues at coordinate 1,306,002,777 of NC_056729.1, forward strand.
CAACATTAAGACACTAGATTCTATACTCCACTGGGCTTCCCATTCCCTGTCCCAAGAAACTGTACTCCTAGGTGATGTCAACATAGACTGGAACACCATACACTCACCCATAGCCACCAACCACATAAACCTATATAATTTCATACAACTCATACACTCACCCACAAGAATAGACAAAACCACTAAACGTGAATCCACCATAGACTGGATCCTGACTAACCAGCCCAATACTGACCACCTCTCTGGGATACTACCTGATTCCCTCAGTGACCATAACCCAACCTTTCTCCTTCGGCACAAACTAAAATCTACCAACACCCCCGCTCTCTTATAAATCCGCTCCCACAAAAACGTCTCCCCAGTACAATTCTCAGAAGCCCTAAAATCCTGTGACTGGGCTCCTATAAAAACCCTTCCCCTGGATATTGCAGTAGAATACTTTAATGCCAAATTCCTATGGATTTTAAACCAACTAGCCCCACTGAAAACAATAAGATTGCGAAGTAACCCTGCTCCCTGGTTAAACAAAGCCACCAAAATCTTACTCAAGACTAGATACACAGCTTAGTTAACTTGGCAAATATACAAAACTCCTGAAACTAGACAAAGCTTTGCTAAGCTCAGAAATAAAGCAAAAAAACAGGTCAGGTTGGACAAGATAAACCACTATATTTCCCTACAAAGGAAACATAACAACAACTCACAGAAATTCTGGGCTGCAGTGAACAACATCCTCCAGCCAGGAAAAGTCACCACACCACCCTCACATATCAAAGGTATTGATTCACATATAGCTTCTAGTTTCAATAACTACTTTAACTCTTCAATACTGAACATGGTAAGTGCAATATCACCCACAACCCAACCTCATCCCTTAAACTACCAGACTAACTCCATCCCCTTCACACTCACCCCAGTACCAACATCTATCATTCAAAATATCTTAGCTAAACTCAAACCTACCACCCTAGCTGCCGACAGTCTTCCAGTTAAATATCTACAAATTGCATCCAAGGCCATCGTCTACCCTGTCTTCCTACTTATTAACAAATCTATTGCCCTGCATACTATTCCTTCATTATGGAAAACCTTATATATTATCCCCCTCCACAAGGGAGGTCCATCTACTGACCTCTCCAACTACTGTCCCATTGCAAACCTATCACCTCTCTCAAAAATTCTAGAAAAATGTATCCACCACCAACTCCTTACCTACCTGCTAACCAACAACCTTCTAACTAAAACCCAACATGAATTCAGACTTTCCCATAGCACCAACAATGCCCTAATTAACTTTTCCAATACCATAAACTCGCACAGGAACCAAGGAAAGCTGGTCTCTGCCACCTTCTTAGATCTATCCAAGGCATTTGATACAGTTTCCCATAATAAACTCCTCACCTGTCTAGCAGAACTCAACCTTAATGACCCCACTCAACAATGGTTTAACAGTAACCTAAACAATCGGTCACAATCTGTCAAATGGGGCAACTCCCTATCCCCCCACTCCCTGTCACATGTGGTGTCCCACAAGGTTCAATTCTTGGCCCCCTACTCTTCAACATATTTACAAATAATATCCACCTAGCTACCACGAAAGCCAACATTGTCCAGTATGTGGATAATACTACCCTAATCTGCTCAGCAACAAACATCCAGTTACTTCAAAGTAAAGCCCAAGAATCCTTCACTGAGGTAGAGAACTGGCTAAACAACAACCAACTAATACTAAACCCCAAAAAACATAGCTAATACTATTCCACCAACCAAACACTGCAACACCATCTTTACCATCATGTCTACCAATGGCACCCTCATCACTCCAGTAACTGAGGCTAATCTCTTAGGCATCACTATTGATCATCAACTTAAATACAACAAACACATATCCCAAACTATCGCTAAAGTCCATAAAAAACTAGGTTGCCTATATCGTTGCAAACTATTCCTAACCCCCGAGACTAGAACAACAATAGCCAGAAATCATCTCTTATCAACACTACTTTACGCCTCTCCAGTTCTCACCAATATTAACAAAAGAAACCTGAACAAACTCTCTACTTGCTACAATAAAATAGCTAGGTTTGCTGCCAATAATAGATCACATTCCCACCATTGCCTATCCCTAACTAAACTGCACTGGTTAGAATTTCCAAACCTCCTACGCTACCACCAACTGATCATAGCCCATCAAATTCTCTTCCATCCGGGGAAGTGTCCTGCCCTTGCCAACATGCTAAACTTTCACAACCCTAAAAGGGAACTATGTTCATGTATCAAAAACATGATTGAAGTTAATCCATGCAATAACAGTTCTGAGGAGGCCTTATTCTCCCATAATGTTGCCAAAGCATGGAACACCCTCCCACCTGAACTCAGGCTACAAAGTCACACAGGCACCTTCAAAGGCCTTCTTAAATTACACCTCAGTACTAACCCTCTCTGCAACTGCAAAGACCCCCCTTGATGACCCACTTTTCCATATGTAAGTGACCCATTGAAGCCTTTAATGCATACACTATACTCTCACCTGAAATGTACTTTTTGTATATATTGTAAAGAATGGTACTACTCCTGAGTATCTTATTGTTCTACATAATTGTTTTTGTGCTTCATTGTTTCTCTTATCTTGTATGCTAGTTTTATTGTTATCTAAAGCATGTATGTACAATGTTATTTATTTGGAGCTTTTATCCCTAGGACTCCACTGAAAAAGAACACATGATGTCCAGTTGGACTTATCCTGGTAAAATAAATGTTAAATAAATAAATAAATAAATATTCCCTAACAGCAGTGCATGTGGACAAAGGCACAAATAATGGGGGTAAAAAAACAAAATAGGTACACATCTGAAAAATTGCCCTCACACACTTAGAAACTTGATAGAAAACAGGATATGTTTAGCAGGAGTGCCTGATGGATAGAAGCCTGAAAGACAAACAAATGCCATTATTTCACAATTGCAGTCCTCAGAGTTGTCAGAACACCACAAGACTCACAGATATAACATAACAATATAATAATAATATATATTTTTTTCTAGGCTAAGGAATGTTTAAGCATAAGCGGGTGTGTGCTTTATGGTCCTCCGCTTACCATAGCTTAAACATCCCATAGGAGATAAATGCAAATATAGAGGTGAAATTTCCAAGCTGGCTTTACATGCAGGTGTTCACCATTCAAGTACCAAGATAGGCAACATATTTTTCTATGGGAAAGTAGTGTTAAATTATTTTTGTAAACTTAAATTATGTAGCAACTGTTTTTTGTCAATCAGGGTAGTGTAGCAGGTCCAAAAGTGATGTGTCAGTCTAGAAAAGATGTGTAACCCCAATATAAACACCAGTGCCCCATACAGTATAGTCACACAAGAATATAATGTACTGAAAGCACATAGGGGGATGTCATGGAAGGTAAATGTAAAATTATCATATGTCGGTAATGTTGACTCAGTCCCACAATCCTGATACTTTATAAAATGAAATGTGAGCAATGCTAAGTAGTGCACAGCTATGCTAAGCTGGTGTAAGCATTGCTTAAATGTAAAAAGTACTACAGCTAAGTGGATTTGCGCATTGGTAAACAGTGCTCAACATCTAACCATTTAAGCCCTGCCAGTCTTAGCTAAGTGGGTTTGCTCATCGCTTAGTTTAGCTCAGCATATTCAAAATGGTCCAATGACAGCAAGCAGCAAGAATTTGGCTCTATTTAAACCTTGCAGGCGGGAATACAGCCATTACCAATTGTAGCTCATCTTTGCAGGCACTATGGCTGGCATAGGAGAGGGATCATGTTTTAGGGCACAACGCTGGAGCATTCAGGAGTCCAGGGTCATGGTTGGACTCCTAGTGAAAGACCTTGAGGAGAGACTGCTGCAGGGCCAGTACCAGGGATCCCAATACAAATCAGAGGCTTGGGACCATCTCGCACATGATCTCACCAGTGCTACTGGCATCCCTCGAACTGGTGAGCAGATCCGTCACCACTTCACTTACCTCAAGCATAGGAAGAGGGAGCTCTTGGACCAGTGGACCCAAGATGCATGGGCACAGAATGTCCCAGAAGTGTGTACGTATCAGTATCAATTAGTGTTTACTAAAGTTCAGCCTGTGTATGTGATTGATAGTTATGCATAAATGTTCCTTTATCTCCTGTACAGCTGCAGATGAGAGGGCTAAAAACATAAATGCCCATGCCAGCAGGTTGCTAAGGTTGCACTGGGAGGCTGGTGAGTACAAATCTAGCTTGCAGCATTCAGGGCAAATAAATAAAAAGAGTAGAATGTCAATTGCCAGTAGGCTAAAATGTGTATTCTGTGTAATAAATAAACGAGGTGTTAGCAGAGTAACAGTGATGTACAGAATATCTATCAATAAAAGTGTCAATACCCTTCAATAAAGCTAAAAACCCCAGACTGTTGTGTTTACTTTGGTATGTGGTGGTATGAATCTAAATGTGCACAGGTTCTGCACAGCAACTATGGCTCTGACAGCATGACTGAATTGAGACTCATCTGACAAAGATTGCGGAGCTGTAAAACAGGAGATTAACTATATGAAATGTCCTATGCACCAAGATCTGATCCCTGAATAGTAATGTGTAAAGTTTTAAAATGTATTCCCTACAGCAATGCTTTGTGTTAACCATTGCTTTCCAGATTGTATTATGTTAAAAGTATTAATACACAGTACAAGAACTGCATGCATGAATGACAGAATTACAAGGTCAGATTGTTCAACTAACAGAGAATTAGGCAGAAAGTCAAAATGTTTGACAGCAGTTCTGCAATAGCTCATTGTGATGAAAGATACCCTTGTTGTACCTTTTTTGCACAAACAGGCATGGTTTGAATCCCAGGAGTGATAGTAAGATGAATGCATAATTCCACCCTATAATTATGTGAATATGTGTAGAAATAGTCAGGTAATGTTAACAGAAATTTCCTCCACATGTCTGCCAGGTAAGGAAATGTTTCTTTTAGCTATAAGAGGCTGTACTAATACACTGTGTACAACACTTCCACTGTCCAACCAGAAGGCTGCAAATGACAGCAACATAAGTACATACACTAAGTGGTTTCTTCTGATAAATGTCCCTCAAGTGTCTTGCTGTCATGACTAGTGGTCACCACTGCCAATACCCAGGGTGACAGATAGAAATCCAGGTGGAGTATGATAGTAGCATACACACACAGCATGAGTGCAGAACACCCCTGTCAATGTCAAATATGTACCCTTGAATATGTGAATATGTGTAGAAACAGTCAGGTAGTGTTAATAGAAATTTCCTCCACAGGTCTGCCAAGTAAGGAAATGTATGTATTAGCTATAAGAAGGCATTAATAATACACTGTGTACAAACATTCCACTGCCCAACCCCAAGCCATAGGTAGATGTAAAGTGAGTGCATACCTGCAGAGTAATGAGTAGAGTAATGATCAGTGCAGTTGTGAACAACTGAAGCATATACAGTTGTTAACTGACATCTCTCTCCCCCACTGTCTCTGCACCAATAATCCATACACATAATCATTGGGTATGTTTTTCTCCAAACCTACTGCTGGGACATGTGTCCTAATGTTCTACAAATATTGAATCGTTTGATTATTAATGTTCCTTGTTCAAATACTATCATTGGTGGCCTGTTACTATCAATGTAACTTGCATGACATTATAATGCCCACTGTGAATCCATATATGCATGTGCTCTGTTTGCTATGCAGCTGTTTCAAATCTGTTTTATGGGGTAAATTTGAACACCCATGCATGCATGCTGTTATAACTAATCTGGAAATGTGTTGTTCATGACTAACCAACATATTTTGTAAAACCTCAACACCATAGCACGTCTGGAAATGGGATGGGAGCGTGGCCTAATGGCTAAGGTGTTTGCCTTGCTAACATAAGGTGCAGGGTTTGAGTCTTACAAGAGATAATTGGCTAGGCTTAAAATGGCTCACAAGGGCAGCTAGCTTAGTACTAACCTATGAACCTATGGAAAGGCAGATCCCGACAGATACGCCTTTCCTGCCTCATCTGGCCTTGCTGCTGGTCCTGCAACACCTTCATGTGGAACCACTTCAGAGGACAGGGCCCACCCCCCCTGGGAGTGGCCGTGGACAGGAAACCATCACCTGTAGCCAGTTCCGGGGTTTAGTGCGTAGCAGCATCCAAAAGGCATTTGGTTGACAGATGCACCAGATTGAGGGCCACCTGATGCATCTTGATGGTCAGCCTGCCCCTCCTGTCCAGCCCCCAGCACAGCCACCTTTGGGGCCATGAAGCTGCAGTGGTGACTGCCCATGGGTAGGGACCTCAGTCCCACTGTATCCATTTGGGGGCTCATGGGCATCTGATTCCCAGCAACCCTCCCTGTTCAAGGTGTTTACCCCCTCACATGTGTCATATGCCATCCCTGTCTCCTATCTTCTCTGTCTTCCTATTCAACATACCTCCCCAAATATACTTACTATCCTTCCCCAACATTCCACTCTCATCTTAAGAAAAAAAAAGGCATCTGTTCCTCCCACAAAAATTTGCCCTATGCATAGCTGTCCATTTCGCACACATGTCCACTGGACACATGTAATTCGGTCCAATTGGCTTGACAACACATTACTGTTGGCCTCACCCCTCTCTCTGGGATTTGTGTGTCCAAATTCACCCCCAAATTCTGCAAAAACTCACAGCTGTTGCTGTATAAGAAATGGACAGCTATGGACCTTCCCTACACCCATCCTGCACATCCCTAGCAACCTTTCATACTGTACTTCCCTCTGCATGACCCTTTTTCACCACTTTCCTATCATCCCTTTTTTCTTTTCTTTTAAAGAAAGTATTGTAGGTGTAAGTGAGAGTAAGTGGGAATAAGCATGTTTGAGGTATGCTAAGTGAAGCTAACAAAGATTAAGCACATCTACAGTTAACCATGTGTAAGCATAGTTAACCGTGAGTTAGCATCACTTAGCATTGCACAAACTTGCACAAACCCATTTACAACTGATTAAAAGTGCCTTAATCACTCTGTATCTGTCAGCCCTTGTTCTGCCCAGCAACAAAATAAACAGCCCTGCCAATTCACAAACCCAGGGCCCTGTACACCATAGTCAGATCAATGGACCACTACACCATTTGAGCTGTAGGAATTTCTCTTGCTTTATCATGCAGTAGACTCACTGAAGAGTAGGGAAAAGATTCCTGTAGAATCAGTCAGGTGTTGTATATATACATACACATGTGTATATATGTATGGAGATGCATATGACCCCTAACGGGAACAGCTGAAAGAAGATGATGATGATGATATATATATATATATATATATATATATAAATATATATATATATATATATATATATATATATATATATATATATATATATATAAAGAGAGAGATACATATAAATTATATATATATATATATATATATATATATATATATATATATATATATATATATATATATATAAAGAGAGATACATATAAATTATATATATATATACATATATATATATATATATGAAAGAAACCACAGACCCTAAACGAAAACTGATGAGCTTGCACCAATGTGCATAAGGTACTAAAACAGAGCTTCCCAGTTTGTATATACAGCCAAGGCTGGCGTCCGTAAATGCAGATATAAACCAGCAACTTACTGAATATCAACAGTCAAGCCTATATAGTTACGACCAAGCTACAAGAGTCCTGACGTTCAAAGCGTTATGGCAAACTCTTCCAAAAAATACTTTTGATAAATCCACAATAAGTCGATAGCACCATTCGGTTCAAATCAGAACAACGTTTAATAGTAAGCGCTTTCACGGCTAAGAGAAGCCGCTTCTTCAGACAAACAAGGAAGCGCCATTAAAGCGCCAAATTTAAACAAAATCTTACAAATGCTTAGGTCTCCTCCCACCAGCATCCTAAGAAATTTAAAGTGCCAATATATATATATATATATATATAGAGAGAGAGAGAGAGATACATTTTATATGTGTGTATATATATATATATATATATATATATATATATATATATATATATATATATGACTAACGGGAACAGCTGAAAGAAGATGATGATGATATATATATATATATATATATATATATATATATATATATATATATATATATATATATATATATATATGTATCAAAAAACAGGTTAGTTGCCCAGAATTATCAAAACAGCTCCAAATATCCCTTGCGACAGTCGACAATGAGCACAATTCTTTTAAATGATCACTGGAACGCGTACTTCAACATTAAAACATTTAATGATAGAAAAAACACAAGAACATAAGCGCTTTCACGGAATCAACCGCTTCATCAGATGTACCATTACAAATGAAATTCTCTTCCCATATATACCACAAAATTCAAAAGTCAACGATCATCTAATTAGTTAATTAGTGCAGTTGAATTAAAGTGCTAGTGCTTTAAAAGTAACAGCAAAATATACATCACACTCTAACATATGCACATTCACATTAAACATAAATACTACAGTTTAAAAACATTCAAATTAAAACACCAATACTTCTTGAATTAATCAAAACAGTTAAGTTAAAATACTGGCGCTTTCATAAAAATACTGGCGCTTTCATAAAGATAACAGCACAATAAACATCTCATTCTAATTTGTGCTGTCACCATACTGAACTAAACCTATATATTTTACAGCTAAAATTCAATGCAGAATTCATCTAAAATGCTAACATTTCTAACAAACAACATCATGTAAAGCATTACACATTATTTAGTACAGCAAACCAAAACATGTACATATAACCAAAAAATCTAAACCATAAGCATACAATTTAAATAAAACATAGCCTTATGGAATCTATGTCAAAGGTATATAAATTTACTATCTAAGTTTCCGGGCTTTTAAGATGGGTTTCATCGAACACTGTCATTTAGGCCATGGCCCTATGCGCACTCCAGCCGAAAAATCCATTACAACTCGGCACATTCAGTGTCATTAGTAATATTTCCCATTCTAATATTAACATACTGTACATGTAAAATCTGAAAAACAAATTGATGAGAGGGTCCTTCTTTCAATACATGTTTTGCTATTGCATTATATTCTTCATTCCTATTAATGCAATATAGGTGGTCCCTAATACGTTCCTAAAGTGCGATTAGTTTTCAACGTAAAATGAAAACAAATTACACAATGGGCCACATATACCAAGTTCTTCGTGCCACAGTCACCATTAGTTTTCAATTCCCACAAACCTGTATCAGGGTGTCTAAAATACCTTGATTCATCAATATGGGCATTGACTACATTTCCCACATTTCTTAGTATTATAGAACATGCCTGACCCTCTAACCTCATGATTAATATTTAATCTACTGGTAACAAAGATTTTGTTTAAGGTTTTTATATTCGAAAAGCATACATGGGATGGTCTCCTACTATCCTCGCTTTTTCATCAATCAGTAGAATGTGCCAGTTCTTTTCTATTGCATCCTGAATTCTATTTACATTATTACCAAAAGGTAAAACCAAATTCAATTCTTCCTTTCTTACATTCTCTTTCTTTTGTCTATCAAATCTACCACTAGAAAAATAGAGCCTGGCCTTCACATCCCTATTAGCTGTTACTTCTTTACAAATTGAAACAATGTCATTCTCATCATAACCCCCTTGCATGAAATCCCTTTTAAGATTATCAAATTCTTGCATTAACCTGTTCTCATCACAGCAAAGGCGTGCAAGCCTTAATGCTTGCCCTTTTATAATGTTATTAAATAATCTAGTATTATGCATGCTGGTACGATTCAGGTAAGTTGGACAATAACAAGGTTTCCTATATAACTCTGTTGTAAAACCTTTCCTTTCTTTCTCACTGTGACATCTAAATAATTAATAGTAACCGCAGAAAATTCCATTGTAAATTTCAAAAACTCACTGCTACTGTTAATATATTCATGATAGTCTAAAAGCTCCTGTACAGTGCCTTTCCAAATCAGAATCAGGTCATCGACAAAACGTCGATGGAACACTATTTTCGGATGTCCTATAATGTTTTGCTTTTCCCAGGCAACCATAATCAAGTTGGCATAAGCATTAGCACAACTGGTGCCCATTGCTATGCCTTTCCTTTGTTTATACAAATTATCATTGAAAAGAAAAATGTTATTTTCCAGCACTAATTCTATTACAAAGCATAAAAAATCAGTTTTAACATTGTCCATGCCTGCATCAATCAATAAGAGGTCATTCAACATAGGAATTCCTACTTCATTGGGTATGCTTGTGAAAAGTGCTTCAACATCCATGGTAACCATTAAAGATCTGTTGCATCCTCACATCCTGACATAAATTCATACAGCCCTTTCAGAAATGTTCAGTATCTATCAATACTTGTGGATAACATGCAAGTACTTTTTCAACTCCTGATCCAAGTATATGGACATAGCCTCTGTTAACCTGCCCGGCTACAATAGGTCTAAACTTGGGTAGGTGGGATGTTTGTGTATTTAGGTAAGCCATGGAGTTGCGGAATCACAGGAAAATCAACTGTAAAATATTCAAACAATTCATCTGTTAACACATTCATATTATTACATTCAACCAATGCTCTTCTAATATTATCTACAATTATAATCACATTACTCATATCAATATTTTCATATGCATCAGTGTTAAGCATGTCCATCATTGTATCAAAATAATATGAACTGTCCATAATGACTGTTGGCCCACCTTTATCAGAAGGCCTTATAACAATATTGACATTGTTCTTAAGTTCGTTTAAGGCCTTTAATTCTTCTTTGGTAATATTATATTCTCCATTACCTACACCAAATGCAACATCGTTATAGACCTCATTCTCAAAAGCTTTGAGAAATGTCTCTACATGTGCAGGCAACTGCGGTATATATGAGCTTTTTTTCTTTAGACCTACTTTAACATTGGTATGGGAACCTAAGGACATTTTCAGGGCAACATTCCTTGTAAATGTACGTATGGCAATGATAGCTTCACTAATATCAACACTGTTAGTTGGTATAAACCCCAACCCTTTAAGAAGTTGGAACTCAGTTTCAGTCAGTATATGACTGGAAATATTCCAGACTATACCTTTTGTGTCCACATCTTTTTTAGTGTACACACCTGTTGTTGCTGCGGTGCTTCCTTCCGTTTGTGGCCTCTCTGTATATCCAAGTCTATTGGTTTGTTCCTGCCTACTTTTATCGGAAAAACCAGAAACTCTTGTCCATTTGTTTCTTCAGCCAAGATTTTCCCCCTGACATCATTACCAATTCGAGCAGTTACGCCTTCACTTGAAAACGCCTCTACCGGTGCATCCATAGCTGTTGAATAGACTGATCCATTTGCCTGCGGTGTATTCAAGGCATTAGACATAGTTGCAGCCTCCGTCGTCGGCTCTATGGTAGTGCAACTAGCATTCCCTTGCTTCACGTGATCAAGATTGTTTGAACTACGCCTTTCTTTATTTAAAGTAGCAGGTGCAAACTTGTTGCCAGTTCCATAATCCTGCTGATTCATGGAGTTCCGTTGTGTCCGATTTACAATTCCAGTATTCTCATGTTCTTTTGGCCATAGGAACACATTTTGTTTGCTGAAATCATCCAAATCTCTATTCAGTTTTCTTTTTATATTCTAGCAACTTATTTTCATACCTTTGTATTTTCTCAATCAGATCTTGTAGAAAGACTTCAGTAGGACCATCTCCATAGATCCCAAACAAGTCATACTGTTGTTGCATAATGTCATTCTTTAAATCACTTTCAATAGGTTGAAAGAAATTTATTAGGAGCTTCATGTACTCGACTAGTATTTAGATTGATTTGCTGCCATTTAGACAACAGCTCTGAATACACCGTTCCATACGACGGCATATTTAGTACTCGCAGTCCTCTGGGTACAATGTTCAGGTTCAAGCAAGCCTCCAGGTGGAAACGCTGGCATTGGAGGCGCTTGAACCTATACACATCATTTTCTAAGTTCTTTTTCAGGGTTCGAACTTCATGTTCATTGCCTTTATCCATAGGAGCACTAGTTACAGACTCCCCAATATCAGCATTCAGCAACGGATTCATCATATCCGTTAACAAACCTCTCAATCTCATGTTACCATTGTAACCACTTTCTCTCTCCGTTGTTGGTGCTGCCGCTCCCTCCATGCCCACGATACAAGTATCAAAAAACAGGTTAGTTGCCCAGAATTATCAAAACAGCTCCAAATATCCCTTGCGACAGTCGACAATGAGCACAATTCTTTTAAATGATCACTGGAACGCGTACTTCAACGTTAAAACATTTAATGATAGAAAAAACACAAGAACATAAGCGCTTTCACGGAATCAACCACTTCATCAGATGTACCATTACAAATGAAATTCTCTTCCCATATATACCACAAAATTCAAAAGTCAACGATCATCTAATTAGTTAATTAGTGCAGTTGAATTAAAGTGCTAGTGCTTTAAAAGTAACAGCAAAATATACATCACACTCTAACATATGCACATTCACATTAAACATAAATACTACAGTTTAAAAACATTCAAATTAAAACACCAATACTTATTGAATTAATCAAAACAGTTAAGTTAAAATACTGGCGCTTTCATAAAAATACTGTATCGTACCCTTAGGGAACGTATTAGGGACCACATATATTGCATTAATAGGAATGAAGAATATAATGCAATAGCAAAACATGTATTGAAAGAAGGACCCTCTCATCAATTTGTTTTTCAGATTTTACATGTACAGTATGTTAATATTAGAATGGGAAATATTACTAATGACACTGAATGTGCCGAGTTGAAATGGATTTTTCGACTGGTGCATAGGCCATGGCCTAAATGACAGTGTTTGATTAAACCCATCCTAAAAGCCCGGAAACTTAGATAGTAAATTTATATACCTTTGACATAGATTCCATAAGGCTATGTTTTATTTAAATTGTATGCTTATGGTTTAGATTTTTTGGTTATATGTACATGTTTTGGTTTGCTGTACTAAATAATGTGTAATGCTTTACATGATGTTGTTTGTTAGAAATGTTAGCATTTTAGATGAATTCTGCATTGAATTTTAGCTGTAAAATATATAGGTTTAGTTCAGTATGGTGACAGCACAAATTAGAATGAGATGTTTATTGTGCTGTTATCTTTATGAAAGCGCCAGTATTTTTATGAAAGCGCCAGTATTTTAACTTAACTGTTTTGATTAATTCAAGAAGTATTGGTGTTTTAATTTGAATGTTTTTAAACTGTAGTATTTATGTTTAATGTGAATGTGCATATGTTAGTGTGATGTATGTTTTGCTGTTACTTTTAAAGCACTAGCACTTTAATTCAACTGCACTAATTAACTAATTAGATGATCGTTGACTTTTGAATTTTGTGGTATATATGGGAAGAGAATTTCATTTGTAATGGTACATCTGATGAAGCGGTTGATTCCGTGAAAGCGCTTATGTTCTTGTGTTTTTTCTATCATTAAATGTTTTAACGTTGAAGTACGCGTTCCAGTGATCATTTAAAAGAATTGTGCTCATTGTCGACTGTCGCAAGGGATATTTGGAGCTGTTTTGATAATTCTGGGCAACTAACCTGTTTTTTGATACTTGTATCGTGGGCATGGAGGGAGCGGCAGCGGCAGCACCAACAACGGAGAGAGAAAGTGGTTACAATGGTAACATGAGATTGAGAGGTTTGTTAATGGATATGATGAATCCATTGCTGAATGCTGATATTGGGGAGTCTGTAACTAGTGCTCCTATGGATAAAGGCAATGAACATGAAGTTCGAACCCTGAAAAAGAACTTAGAAAATGATGTGTATAGGTTCAAGCGCCTCCAATGCCAGCGTTTCCACCTGGAGGCTTGCTTGAACCTGAACATTGTACCCAGAGGACTGCGAGTACTAAATATGCCGTCGTATGGAACGGTGTATTCAGAGCTGTTGTCTAAATGGCAGCAAATCAATCTAAATACTAGTCGTGAGTATATGAAGCTTCTAATAAACTTTTTTCAACCTATTGAAACTGACTTAAAGAATGACATTATGCAACAACAGTATGACCTGTTTGGGATCTATGGAGATGGTCCTACTGAAGTCTTTCTACAAGATCTGATTGAGAAAATACAAAGGTATGAAAATAAGTTGCTAGAATATAAAAAAAGAAAACTGAATAGAGATTTGGATGATTTCAGCAAACAAAATGTGTTCCTATGGCCAAAAGAACATGAGAATACTGGAATTGTAAATCGGACACAACGGAACTCCATGAATCAGCAGGATTATGGAACTGGCAACAAGTTTGCACCTGCTACCTTAAATAAAGAAAGGCGTAGTTCAAACAATCTTGATCACGTGAAGCAAGGGAATGCTAGTTGCACTACCATAGAGCCGACGACGGAGGCTGCAACTATGTCTAATGCCTTGAATACACCGCAGGCAAATGGATCAGTCTATTCAACACCTATGGATGCACCGGTAGAGGCGTTTTCAAGTGAAGGCGTAACTGCTCGAATTGGTAATGATGTCAGGAGGAAAATCTTGGCTGAAGGAACAAATGAACAAGAGTTTCCGTCTTTTCCGATAAAAGTAGGCAGGAACAAACCAATAGACTTGGATATACAGAGAGGCCACAAACGGAAGGAAGCACCGCAGCAACAACAGGTGCGTACACTAAAAAAGATGTGGACACAAAAGGTATAGTCTGGAATATTTCCAGTCATATACTGACTGAAACTGAGTTCCAACTTCTTAAAGGGTTGGGGTTTATACCAACTAACAGTGTTGATATTAGTGAAGCTATCATTGCCATAATGATATTTACAAGGAATGTTGCCCTGAAAATGTCCTTAGGTTCCCATACCAATGTTAAAGTAGGTCTAAAGAAAAAAAGCTCATATATACCGCAGTTGCCTGCACATGTAGAGACATTTCTCAAAGCTTTTGAGAATGAGGTCTATAACGATGTTGCATTTGGTGTAGGTAATGGAGAATATAATATTACCAAAGAAGAATTAAAGGCCTTAAACGAACTTAAGAACAATGTCAATATTGTTATAAGGCCTTCTGATAAAGGTGGGCCAACAGTCATTATGGACAGTTCATATTATTTTGATACAATGATGGACATGCTTAACACTGATGCATATGAAAATATTGATATGAGTAATGTGATTATAATTGTAGATAATATTAGAAGAGCATTGGTTGAATGTAATAATATGAATGTGTTAACAGATGAATTGTTTGAATATTTTACAGTTGATTTTTCTGTGATTCCGCAACTCCATGGCTTACCTAAAATACACAAACATCCCACCCTACCCAAGTTTAGACCTATTGTAGCCGGGGCAGGTTGGGTAACAGAGGCTATGTCCATATACTTGGATCAGGAGTTGAAAAAAGTACTTGCATGTTATCCACAAGTATTGATAGATACTGAACATTTCCTGAAAGGGCTGTATGAATTTATGTCAGGATGTGAGGATGCAACAGATCTTTTAATGGTTACCATGGATGTTGAAGCACTTTTCACAAGCATACCCAATGAAGTAGAAATTCCTATGTTGAATGACCTCTTATTGATTGATGCAGGCATGGACAATGTTAAAACTGATTTTTTATGCTTTTTAATAGAATTAGTGCTGGAAAATAACATTTTTCTTTTCAATGATAATTTGTATAAACAAAGGAAAGGCATAGCAATGGGCACCAGTTGTGCTAATGCTTATGCCAACTTGATTATGGTTGCCTGGGAAAAGCAAAACATTATAGGACATCCGAAAATAGTGTTCCATCGACGTTTTGTCGATGACCTGATTCTGATTTGGAAAGGCACTGTACAGGAGCTTTTAGACTATCATGAATATATTAACAGTAGCAGTGAGTTTTTGAAATTTACAATGGAATTTTCTGCTGTTACTATTAATTATTTAGATGTCACAGTGAGAAAGAAAGGGAAAGGTTTTACAACAGAGTTATATAGGAAACCTTGTTACTGTCCAACTTACTTGCATCGCACAAGCATGCATAACACTAGGTTATTTAATAATATCATAAAAGGGCAGGCATTAAGGCTTGCACGCCTTTGCTGTGATGATAACAGGTTAATGCAAGAATTTGATAATCTTAAAAGGGATTTCATGCAGAGGGGTTATGATGAGAATGACATTGTTTCAATTTGTAAAGAAGTAACAGCTAATAGGGATGTGAAGGCCAGGCCCTATTTTTCTAGTGGTAGATTTGATAGACAAAAGAAAGAGAATGTAAGAAAGGAAGAATTGAATTTGGTTTTACCTTTTGGTAATAATGTAAATAGAATTCAGGATGCAATAGAAAAGAACTGGCACATTCTACTGATTGATGAAAAAATGCGAGGGATATTAGGAGACCATCCCATGTATGCTTTTCGGAATATAAAAAACCTTAAACAAAATCTTTGTTACCGTAGTAGATTAAATATTAATCATGAGGTTAGAGGGTCAGGCATGTTTTATAATACTAAGAAATGTGGGAAATGTAGTCAATGCGCCCATATTGATGAATCAAGGTATTTTAGACACCCTGAATTGAATTGAAAACTAATGGTGACTGTGGCACGAAGAACTTGGTATATGTGGCCCATTGTGTAATTTGTTTTCATTTTTACGTTGGGAAAACTAATCGTACCCTTAGGGAACGTATTAGGGACCACATATATTGCATTAATAGGAATGAAGAATATAATGCAATAGCAAAACATGTATTGAAAGAAGGACCCTCTCATCAATTTGTTTTTCAGATTTTACATGTACAGTATGTTAATATTAGAATGGGAAATATTACTAATGACACTGAATGTGCCGAGTTGAAATGGATTTTCGACTGGTGCGTATAGGGGCCATGGCCTAAATGACAGTGTTTCGATTAAACCCATCCTAAAAGCCCGGAAACTTAGATAGTAAATTTATATACCTTTGACATAGATTCCATAAGGCTATGTTTTATTTAAATTGTATGCTTATGGTTTAGATTTTTTGGTTATATGTACATGTTTTGGTTTGCTGTACTAAATAATGTGTAATGCTTTACATGATGTTGTTTGTTAGAAATGTTAGCATTTTAGATGAATTCTGCATTGAATTTTAGCTGTAAAATATATGTTTAGTTCAGTATGGTGACAGCACAAATTAGAATGAGATGTTTATTGTGCTGTTATCTTTATGAAAGCGCCAGTATTTTTATGAAAGCCAGTATTTTAACTTAACTGTTTTGATTAATTCAAGAAGTATTGGTGTTTTAATTTGAATGTTTTTAAACTGTAGTATTTATGTTTAATGTGAATGTGCATATGTTAGAGTGTGATGTATATTTTGCTGTTACTTTTAAAGCACTAGCACTTTAATTCAACTGCACTAATTAACTAATTAGATGATCGTTGACTTTTGAATTTTGTGGTATATATGGGAAGAGAATTTCATTTGTAATGGTACATCTGATGAAGCGTTGATTCCGTGAAAGCGCTTATGTTCTTGTGTTTTTTCTATCATTAAATGTTTTAACGTTGAATTACGTGTTCCAGTGATCATTTAAAAGAATTGTGCTCATTGTCGACTCGTCGCAGGGATATTTGGAGCTGTTTTGATATATATATATATATATATATATATATATATATATATATATATATATATATATATATATATATATATATATATATAGAGAGAGAGAGACATATAAATTATATATATATATATATATATATATATATATATATATATATATATATATATATATAACATGGAGTCATACCTCAGGACCATCCCTCTCAACCTCTCAGTACCATAAATCTGGCCAAAGGCTGTCACAATAGGGGGACAATGAGCCAAAAACTAGGGACCTATTTTAAATATGTTTATTCTAAATGTAGAAAGTTGCTAGAGTAACAGGGTTTGTTTCAGCCTACATGTCCTGAAGGATGTGAGGTGTGGAACTGAAATGTATGTCATCATTTACTGACAGAAATCCTCAGATCATCACAGTGATTTACCAAAGAAATAACAATAATCTGTGGAACACACCAGAAATATGAGCAATAAACCTAGACATTCTGAAACAATCCAGCCAGTTGAGAGGTATGCCCAAAACCCCGTAGTGCAATGAATCTGAACCAAGACTGACAAAGTGTGTGTGTGTGGGGGGGAAATACATGAAAATGGAGACATATCTAACACAGTTCTGACACAGTTACTGCAGTAACACCCTCTCTGTTCTAACATATCTTGAGTGAAACAAGTCCAACACTCAATTGCTTCTCACTAGTTAGTGACTTAAATCCTCACATCATCCCACTGATGTGTCAGAAATACAGAACACTTATGGGGACCGCACAACAGTACAGCCTACAAATATTTGTACATAAAATAACATAACATAACATAACATAACATTAAGGAACCTACATTGAGCTGCTAAGCATGTCACTAAGCAATGTCCAAACTACAGTCAGACTAACAAAACACTAACCTAATTCTGCTCTGGGGAATTACACATGTAGTGGCAAATATATCAGGCACTACAGGGATATAACAGCACTGAAAAACAGAAGACACCAGTGTGAAAGTGCATATCCACAAACAATTTCACCAATGCCACAGTGACATACTGTAAGCCAAATGAACAGTAGAGTATAAGGACTGTGTGAACAAAAAACATCATGCTTGCCACTCACACAGTACCCCTACATATACTGACCCAATTCACAGTGCGGTAGGAATCCTGACCAGGTAGGGTACATGTCTCAGTCTGCCCATACAAACATAGACAGCTGATAGACCACCAGAAACTGGAGCTGCATGCAAAGTCAGGTAGAAAAGGAGCCATAACACTTATATCTACCCCCCCAACACACACACAGGCCAAACAACATTTACACACTACACTGCTGCACAGTTCTGACAGTTTGTCAACAATTGCCAGAAATACACAGACTGTACAGAGTCCCACAGAATGTCCAGGCTTTCCCTCATATATAAGGCCTCTTCCACATAACATGTCTGGCAGTCTGATACATCACAGGGATGATATCAGAAATGTAGACACTAAATAATCATATACTATACCTATCAACCTCTTACTGCATGACATTTGGACAAAGCCTAATATAATTGTGGGACAGAGGCCTAAAAACAGGGGAATATTTGAAATATTGCTGTTAAAAACTGAGAAAGTTGCTGGTGTAACAGGGTTATTTGTAACATATCTTTTCTGAGGGATATGAGGTCAGAAACACAAATGGATGTTAGCAGTTACTGACTGCAATTCCCAGAGTATGCTACTGATTTTTCTAAGACAAACAATGTCTGAGGAACATACGAAACATAAGAGTCCAAACTCTGGCCATTCTGCTGATAGCCTGACAGTTGAGAGTTTTGTCAAATACATAACACTGTCAGAGTTAAAATCATGCAGAAACTCCATGTCCACACAAACCCTGTTAGACTAGCACTAATCCAAATGTCTAACAGCAATATTTACATTCTATCCCTATGTCTGGAACATTCTCCCCCATTTTGTTGGTCTCTCTTCACAGTTTTGGTTGTAAGAGATATTTCCAAACACTCTCTGTGATGCTGTTGTTCACATATCTCCAAGAAGTTCTCCTTGCTGGCAAGGAAAAGGGCCAACACCGACATGAAGTACTCAATTATAGGAGTCTGTTGCCATAACATTGGCTATATGACTAACAACACAGATGTTCTGCATGCAATTACTATGTGGGGGACACCAACTGGTGCACAGGTCATCAGCTGCTCATGGGCATTACCTACAAATGCAAGCTGCTGGCTATGCAAAACAGATGTACACCCTACATCCTTGAGAGAGAGAGAGAGAGAGAGAGAGAGAGAGAGAGAGAGAGAGAAACAGTGAAAAAAAAAAAAAAAAACAAGCAGGATATAACCACCTGCAGTTGAAAAAAAAGGTATGTCAAACAAGTAAGCATGTAATGGACTTCAGTAGGGGGTATGTAAGAATAAGAAATAGGAAGTGTAACATATATGTCTCAACAAGACTTGCTGTACTTATATATTTCTGATCAGAACCTATGGCCATAGCATCTGTGTCTGTCTGCAGTGACATAGATCATAGGTCAGGCCCCTGAGCCACCCAGGAAAGGATGGCTCACATATGACTACTACTGAAGTGTGTGTTGAACAATACTGATTGTGACAATGCTAGGCCAGCTACTGGGATATCGTACATATCCATATCTTACTTGTGAATATAACTATGATATACTTATTTGTCTCAGAAATGTGAGAGAACTATACATGGTATTTGCATAGTAAAATACTGCTGCAGACCTGTGTGTTGAACTGCATGTGATATACTGAGCTCATACCATTAAACTGTCCAGTGTTATGCACACTGACCATATGTGTGCCTCATATTTGTAGTTATTTACTCATAGAGTTGTGTAATGTCTGGCAAATCATTGGCAAATCTGTGAAGACTGACATTACAACATTTCCTTCTTTTTATTCTGGCTGTTCCCATTAGGGGTTGCCACAGTGGATCATATGTTGCCATTTCTGCCTGTCCACTGCATCTTGCTCTCTCACACCAACCACATACATGTTCTCTCTCACCACATCCAGAAACCTTATCTGAGGCCTTCCACTTTTCCTCTTATCTGGCAGCTTCATCCTTACCAACCTTTTCCTAATATACTCAGCATCCCTCCTCAGCACATGTCCAAATTGATGTAATCTTGCCTCTCTTGCTTTATCTCAAAACCATTGAACATGGGCTGACCCTATCATATACACATTGCTAATCCTGTCCACCCTCATCACACCCAGTGCAAATCCTAGCATGTGTAACTCTGCCACATCCAGCTCTGCCTTTTTGTCAATGCCAATGCCTCCAACCCATATAACATAGCTGGTCTCACAACCCTCTTGTAGACATTCCCTTCCACTTTTACTGGTATTCGTCTGTCACAATTCACTCCACCCTCTCCATCCTGCCTGTACTCTCTTCTTCACCTGTCCTCCACAGTCGTCGTAACTCTGACATGTTGATCCCAATCATTTAAACTCATCCACGTTTGCTAACTCTACTCCCTGCATCCACAACATTCCGCTATCCTCCCTCTCATTCACACACAAATATTCTGTCTTAGTCCTGCTGACCTTCACTCCTCTCCTCTCTAGAGCATATCTCCACCTCTCCATGGACTCCTGAATCTGTTCCCTATTCTCAGTACAGATCACAGTGTCATCTACAAATATAGTGAACAAGGACTCCTGTATGATCTTGTCTTTCAACCTGTCCATCACCATTGCAAATAAGAAAGGGCTTACAGCTGATCCCTGATATCATCCCACCTCCACCTTAAATGCATCCATCACTCCCACAGCAGACCTCACTGCTGTCACACCACCCTTGTACATAATCCTGTACCACTCTTACATATATCTCTCCCACTCATGACTTCCTCATACAATACCACAACTCCTCTCTAGGCACCCTGTCATATGCTTTCTTATTCCGGGTGCAATGTTACATCAGCGAATGTCAACTTTCTCAGTGGCTGAGACAAATATAATCATAGAAGCCATACTACAGAACCATGCCATAATGTTTGGCTGGAGCCAGCAACATCTGTGGGAGAGGACTGCCCTTTGGGATAACCTTGTCCACAGGGTAAATAATGTCAACCTGCATGCATGTACATACAAGCAGGACCAGCATCGTGCAGCTGACCTCATATACCATGCCTGGAAAAGGGCTGCTGCCATGGTCAGCGACAGCACAGCCACAGGTGGGGGCCCAGCCATGCAGGCCCCACTGACACCCACCGAGGAGCTCCTCACCAACCTTGAGGCACCCATCCCAGTACAACATCAGGGTACAGTCCCCCACATGTTGGAGGTGGGTGGCACCCAGAGAATGGACAAGGAGCATGCAGGTAAGAACCCAGTGGAGATTACTAGACTAATGTAGCAGACATACTTGTATCTGTAGAGTATCTACATGCAAGTGTCAGGTCAGATTGCAATTGTTGTTGGGGTTTTCTAATGCACGGAAGTGCACGTCTATGGTAAAGGACAGCAAATTGTGTAGTATTTGGGGTTGTACTATAAATGTGCAGACATGCTGCATCCATCCTGTACCAATGCCACATGTGAATCTGCTGACAATACCTCTCTCCCACAACTACCTATGTCCTTCTGGTCTGCATGTGGGACAGCAGCCTGAAGCTGGTAGGTATGGAATTGTTCTGTTGTGGTTTGCCAATACCCCAGGCATGTGAAGGGCATGCAATTTACCATGAACACAACTGTCACTCATAGACATATTCTTTTATGTCCATGTTCACTTGTGGTAGGGTTAACTGCATTGCATCACAGTTGTCACCTGGGGCCTATCTGAAGAGAATGTAACATTCCTGTAGCATACCTCACAACCTGTCAGTGCAAGACTTCTGGACAGAGACCAACAAAATGGGGGGACAAACAGCCTAAGGTAGGGACATGTGTGAAACATTACTCTTATACAGTGGATATAAACAGTGTACACACCCTGTTAAGATGCCAGGTGTTTGTGATATATACAAACTGAGACCACCATATGTCAGTACACACCTTTCCAACCTTTAATGTGACCCATAACATGAACAATTCACTAGTAAATCCAACCAATCTGTTGGGCACCAAATATGGAGTATACAAACCTTACAATAAGCTGAATGCATATGTGTGCACACCCTTCAAATAATATTTTATTGCACCAGCTTGTGATTTACTGACAGCATTCAGTCTGCTTAGGTACACACCTGCCATCAAGTAAAGGCACTCTGAGTAACACCAAGTAACAGTCTGCTGTCCAAGTAGGATATTCATGACATTTTCTCAGTTGGCTGCAACAGCAACAGCCATGACTTGCAGACACCTTACAAAGCAGCAAAGGGATCTCATATTTGAAGAGTATCAATCAGGAGTAAGGTACAACAACATTACCACAGCACTGCATACACTATGGAACACAGTGGAGACGTCACCAAAGGTGGATTGAATATGGGACAACAGTGCTGTTGAAAAGAACCTGACATCCCTCCAAAACTGATGAAAAGACATGTCAAAACCTGGCCATGCAGGTTGCCAAGTGATGTACAGCAACACTGAGGGAGTTGCAGGAATCTCTTGCAAGTACTGGTGTTGTGTAATACATGTAAGAACACTCTCCCATATTCTGCATAGGTCTGGCCTATGGGATAGCGTCAGAAGATGAAAGCGTTTCCCCACACCAAAAACATCCAGGCATGGATACAGTTTGCAATGCAGCACATCAAGTCTCCCAAAAGCATGTGTGAAAATGTGCTGTGGTGTAATGAGACTATGGCTCGACCTCACAGCCACAATACCAAAAGATACGTGTGGTGAACAAGCAGCACCTCTCTTCACCTGAAGACCACCGGGATGGTGAATCATGCTGGTGGCATTGGCCTGCTTTGGGGATGCTGTTCCAAAGCCAAAACTGGGCCTGTAGTCACAGTCATGGGAATTCTGAACATTTCCAAATAACACTCACGTCTGGCCCATCCAACTTTAAAGTGCAGGTATTAATCTACATATGTTGTCTTCCCCTCACAGATGGTGATTGGGTTCGGGGTCCCTCCCACTTGGAAACTGATGTCAGTGTCTCTGCAGACTCTGACAATGATGATAGGAATAGTGAGGTACAGGTGGGATTGCCAGGGGCTGAATCTGTGCCATTGGTTGGAACCTCACTGTTGTCCACACCATCCCCGCACACAATGATAATGCTCACACATACCCTGTCACCAGTGGCCACAGATGATGGACAGTTGGCAGGAGGTGGCATGGAACAGGCTAGTGTGGTGACTATGGCAAGTGTGACTATAGACACTGACCAGAGTTCAGGTGAGGTCCCACATAGGCGGATGGACAGGGGTGCTCACAGGAGGACTGCTGCTCATCAAGCTGCTGTTGCAAGTGCCACAGCAGGTGTCACCAGATGCATGGTTTGGGCTGTCATGGATGCACAAGCATGTAGTGAACACACCAGACAAATATTCAGGGTGGTGGGTGCAACTCTTCCTAATTTACGTGGTGACATACATGACCTTGTTGAGGCCACACATTAAAATACTGAGGTCATGAATAGATGGTGGGTGCGAGACCTTGGAAAACCTTGATCATGACATGTCTGTGCTACAGCATGTGGTGGGAGATGGGCATCAGCCATATGGATGTAGGTCACCATCAACAACAGCTGAGAATCTATGGGGCCATGTACCTTCACACTCCCATAGTGGCAGTGATACCAGCACTACTGAAGGTGGGTTGCTGTCCACATCACATCAGAGCAGGCCATGGGCACATGCTCCTAGCTGGTCCCACCAGGGTCATGGATCCAGCAGACAGCAGTCACCATTAGGAAGCAGTACTGTGTCTGGCCTTGGACCTGGTGGTGCCAGTGAGACCCCTGGCAGGACAAATTCCCATGTCCGTGGCTCAAGACGGTAAACTGGACACCCTGCCATGTACTGTACACAGCTGTCCAACATATCTCTGTGTAGGGCAGCAACATGGCATGACTGTGTGCATACATGTACATGCACATATGTATCACAGGCAGGTCACCTCCAGACACATGCTGCACCTCTGCACAGCCCATTTATTGGGTACCCCTCCAAACACACACACATGATGTCAGCCATATGGCCCAGCCTAGACTTCTGGCAAACCCACATCACACCCTGTGCATATGATGATACCTGTGCCACATCCCTGTCATCCATACCATCAATGCAGGGACATGCTAATATGGGTCTGATACACAGTATGAATATAGTACAGTGTAGCTATATTATACTGTGTAAGGTGCTGTCTGCTTGCATTTGTTATGGGTAAACATACAGGTGTATGTACCTTATTAGTCAGGATGCATTATTGGTGTTAGTACCACTGACTGATTGTAGTCTGTCATGCTGTAGTCTGTTTGTGTTCCAGGTGTCTGTGTGTCTACAGGCTGTGGCCCTGCAGATATTACCAAGAGAGAGTATGGCACAGTGGGAATACACCGACCATGTCATAGGAAAGGTGCAGCTTTATATGTACATGTACCAGGTGTATATGCATGAGACAGTGTGTGAAGGACACTGTTGTCAGATAGTGTGGCCTTGCATACATACCCCTTGTCACAGACAGGTAACCTTCAGACATGTCATCTCAGTGTTGTGTATTACCACAGGGTCATACATACAGAACAGGTTACTGTTGTACTGTCAGCAGCCCCCCACAAGCATAGCCATTACATTAAATGCAACAGAGTCACCTGTCAACACCTGTTGGCCCTGCCATTTCTTTCCCATTCACTCAACCCTGATGCAGTTGGTGAGGACATGCATGACTCTGTGTATGACAGGTTTATAGTATGTATGCCTGAGTTCACAGGGTAGAACAAGGAGATAAAATGGTATATCTTTTGCATACACACAGTAAGGACTGACACTGGGGATGTGCATTCAGAAAAACAAACACAGTTGGCAATAGACAGATTGATAAACCTACATATCCACTTTGATGTACTGTAGTACTACATACACATGCCATACCCTACATAGATTATATCCATGGGACATAACCCACTACATCTTACAACACATACTGTTGTGAATGCCTTCATGGATGGAGAGATAACTCACCAGAAATAGCATCTGGAGTCATGTATTGCTCCTACTAGCCTGGACATATGATAGGGTAGCAGACGTTGTATCAGCATGATGTTTCAGTCAGGTATGATACTTGATGCTGGCATGTGTGTCACTACACTCACTGTGGCTGATTTTGCAACAATATCACATACATAGGCATTAAGGGACACAGGCCACAAATAGGTTGCAAACAGCTGGATATTCCACAGACATCTGTACAGAGGACAATGGTTTAACATGCTGCATGTGAGGCATATGACATTACCACACTATATAAAGTAATGCCATCAGGAGGTGGTAAACCGGCGTAGATGGTACATGCATCAAAATGTTATAGGCCAAACAGGATAGGATCCTCAACCAAACACACATAGTTTTGAGATTAGAACCCCCTACCTATCTATTTATTACTACTATAGTGTTATAGAGTTATCAGACGTGCTATGGAATATTATATGATTTCACCTAGTTGCAAGGTACTTCTATGGTAAATGACATCAACAGGCCTAGTAAAGTAGAGTGATGGGAAGTGTACAGGGTGGTACACAATTCAAAATGGTATGACGCACACAGTATATGATTCTCACACAAACACTTGAACTATTGAGATTAGAACCCCTACATATCTAGTTATTTTTACTATAGTGTTACACAGTTATCAGAAGCAACATTGGAGTTTATATGAGTTCTTCTTGTCCCAAGGTGCTTCTAAGGGGAATAACATCAGCAGGCCTAGTAAAGTAGGGTGATGGGAAGTGTACAGGGTGGTACCCAACTCAAAATGGTATAACCCACACAGTATATGATTCTCACACAAACAGTTGCCAGTTTTGAGATTAGAACCCCTATCTATCTAGTTATTTCTACTATAGTGTTATGCAGTTATCAGATGCGCCACAGAGCTTATATGATTTCACATTGCCCCTAGGTACTTCTAAAGTGAATGACATCAGCAGGCCTAGTAATGTAGGGTGGTCAGGAGTGCACAGGGTGGTACACAACTCAAAATGGTATGACCCACACAGTATATGATTCTCACACATACACACACTTACTTGCCAGTATTGAGAGTAGAACCCCTAATAAGGGGAATGACATCAGCAGGACTGAAAAAAGTAGGGCAGTAAGTGGGAAAAATATTAAAATATGTCTTCCTACAAACATACACACTTACACACACATATGCCAGAGCTGAGAGTAGAACCCCTGCTTATCTAGTTATTTGTACTATAGTATTATGCAGTTACCACATGCACTGCAGAGCTGAATGGACTGACAGCTGGCCAAAGGTGCTGATAACTGCACAGCCGAGGTAAACTATTACAGGTGCCATAATGTTTGCCTTCAGTTTTTCCCTTAGATCTTGCTAGTTCTTTCTCTCTTGCACTTCAAATAGCCTAATAGCTTTGCACTTCAACATGTTTTTGTATCAATTATTCTAGCACACCTGAGAGCCATCAGCAGTAGTTGTTCCTCATGGAATTAGCTCCAGTACTTAATAGTTATGACCACCTCTCCTGGCATGATTAAAGTGCAGTTCTCTGTGCTTTCACTCATTAACCTGGTGCACTTGGGCATTCTGAGGCACTGTTGCAACTAACTCATGTACACAGACAACCCTCTTCTTTAAACTTCCAACACTTAGACTTGTGAGAGATACCCCTATATCACCAAATTGGAAGATGTGCACTCTCCAGCAAAGACTGGACTAACTGGTTAAGAGAAGGAGGTCAACACCTGCACCACACCACATGGAACAAAAAGCCCTGCAGAACATCCACTATCACAGCTCTGACATACAAACAAAAAACACACCCTCCTTCATAGAGGCACTCAATAGACATTTACCCAAACAGCAGAGGCCACCAAGACAGACACCCACTCGACCACCACAACACAGCACAAACCACAGGACACACATCTCACCTACACAGTGTGCCCGTCAACCTAAGCCCCTAAGGCTAACCACCTTTCCCAATACAGTAATCATAGGTGACTCAATACTGGGGCACACAGATGTCCCACTCACTAGGTTGAATATGGAGAAGGTAACAGTTAGCTGTCTATCAGGTGCCACAATCCAACACATAACACACCCAGTCAGGTCACTCCACAACAACTACAAATATCACTCTGTCATTGTCTATGTGGGTGTGAATAACCTGAGATGCACCTCCCTGGACTACATGAAAAGAGACATGGTGGAGCTCTCAGATTATTGAGCCAGGCAGGTATGACAATAGCCCTGAGCAGTATACTACTGTCAACCAGAAAGATACTTCAGCAAAAACAAAAATGATTTACTTCAACAATTGGCTTAAGTGTCTGGTGTCACTCTTAGGGGATCCAGTATCTGTCTGCTTGGGATAACATGATTGACAGACCATGATGCCTTGGCAGAGATGGCCTGCAACTGTCACCCCTGGGTTTACAGGTACTGGCTAAGTCTCTTGCCACCCCTTTAGTGCCTTTTTAGGTGGTGTTCCAAATCAAATTGCCACCATAACAGCTATAAATAAATTCAGGGTCTATATTAAATTGTCAAAGTTCTACGACTTCAAATCACTGTACATTGAACACTAGTGATCGAAGTTGCAGAACATTGAAAAATTAAAAAAAAAAGGAAAGAAAAGTAAAAAGGTTTAAGCATGGGGGCACCCCCCACACCCCCCTACTGAAATATACCAACTCTGAGATTGCACTACAGCATAGCAAAGGGAAATCTTCCATTTCCGCACCATTCTCCATTAAAGTGTGATCTCAGAGTTGGTATATCTAAGTAGGAGGGGTGTGGGGGGCACAGCCCCCCAAGTGGGGGGTGCAGGGGGGCTTACCCCCTACTTAAAGCAGTTACTTTTTTTTTATCAGATATTTGATATGTCAGGACTTGATCATATGGGGTCGGCCATATGGTGTTCGAAGTTCTTAAACTTCAATTATCTGATATCGACCCATAAATGCAATCTGAGGGTCATGCTGCTCAACACTAAACATCTAAATCTCAAGCTGCAGTCACTCGAAGCACTCCTCAAAATGGAGAACCTTGATTTTTCAACTGTAATGGAGACCTGGTTTACAGCAGCAGACAGCACCCCTGCACTACCAGGCTATAACTCATTCCACACCTGTCAACCCCAAAACATGGACCACAGCTCCAAAGGTAGTGATGTCTCCATATTTATAAAGGATATGCACACCTCCAGACTAGTATCCCAGCATAATGCATCTGAGATACTTCAGGTACAACTGACATTGTGTAATAGTGCAATCCAGGGCATAGCCTGCTATAAGTCCCCATCCATATCCATAGACTCTCAATCCATATTCCTCAACACCCTGGAATCTATCAAGGTCCAACCCAACACTCTCATACTAAGAGACTTCAACTATCCCTCCATCAACTGGGAAAAGTACTCAAGCAGCAATACACTGGCCCAATGCTTCCTGGAATTCATCAGTTCCAATGCCCTGGATCAGCTCATTCTGACCCCCAGTAGAGGAAGCAACATCCTTGACCTGTGTTGATTACTAACATATGGGACTATTGCTTGACAAGAGTAGTCAATCCCTACCTGGTCAGATCCAACCATAAAGTAATCATCATGGCAGTCATGGCTTAGGGGTAGGTCATACAGACTAATGTTACCAAGGTCCTGGGTTTGAGACTGGCAGTGGGAATTTATTTTTCAATACACCCCAGGGGTTACCTCAGTGTCACTGCTCGACAGAGGCACAGCAAAATAATGGGCATAGTTTCTCCAAACTGGCGTAAGCCACAAAACTATGGGCTAGGCTTGTAAATGTCCTTGGGCAGATAGCCTAGTATGAACCTATGAACCTATGGAAATCCACATCTCACCCACACCACCCCCAAAGGTAACCACCTTGAAAAACTTCTCCAAAGCTGACTTTGGACTCCTAAAAACAGAGGTGGCTAACTTTGCAGCACCCATGCCAATGGAAACTAGCTTATGACTGCCAAATCATACACAAATGCACTGTACAAACATGTATATACATGCATAGAACTAGACATACCCAGCAGAACCAAGACACTCTCCTCCAAACACTGGAGGCCATTCTGGTGGTCCCCTGCCATGTATAAACTGTACAGCAGAATGAATAAACTGTTGCTGAAAAAGGTGGAGTCCCAAGACTGAAAAAAAGCCTTTATTAGGTTCAATAACAACTTGAGATCTCTCATGAAATCATCTAAGGCCAGCTATAATAGCAGAATTGCAGCAGACACTAACAACAATCACAAAGCATTTGATAGTTAGATCAAGAACCTCCACTGCAATACCCAGAAGTGCTCTGAGTTACTGCACAATGCTACCTCCTATACTGAGCCAACAGATATTGCCAACATTCTTGCAAACACATTCAGTGTCAGCTTTACCCCTCTCTCCCCCTAAGGGAACAATCACGATGCCAGAAGAATGCCAGGCACCCATCATTACTGCAGCCCAGGTTAAACCTGCATTGTCCACAGGCAGAAACACAGCTTCCATGGGACCCAAAATATCCCTGGCCGTGTTCCACATGAATTACAAAGAGACCTGACACCACATCTGTGTGCCCTGTTCAGCTACAGCCTTATCTCAGGTTATGTCCCTCCCAAATGGTGCACTGCTACAGACATCTCTCTCCATAAAGGGGTAGCAACTATATACCCTGTGAATTATTGGCCTATTAGCCTGACAAGTTTGACATGGGAAGCAATGGAGCACATCATCAGGGACCTGATCGACAAAGATATAGGTAATCTCCTAACTCTGGACCCCACACAGTTTGGCTTTGTGAAAGGGAGATCATGTTTGCATAACCTGGCTGACTGCTTTGATTCAGTCACCAGGGCTATGTATGATGGTAAGGTACTGCATACAGCCTACATTGATCTGGCCAAGGCTTTTGATACTATTCCTCAGTCAGGAATTATTGATGAACCCACCAAGCTAGGCATCAACCCCTGTATCACTAGGTGGGTTGTAAATTGGCTCAGAGATAGAACACACAATGAGAAAGTAGCGACTCCAAGTTAGACTGCCAACCAGTCACAATTGGTGTCCCACAGGTATCACTCTTGGGTACACTCCTGTTCAGCATCTACTTCTCAGGAGTCCAGGCCAACACAAAGAAACTCTGACTGACCAAGTTCACAGATGACTGCAAGCTGGGAGCCATCATTAACTCCACAAGTGATGCAGACATCCTACAGAAAGGCCTCACTGAGACCAGTGACTGTTGTGGAAACCATGGCTTGAAGCTTAACACCACAAAATGCATCATCATCCCCTTTGGTAAAAGCTCAGTTCCCACTAAGTACCACATTGATGGGAGCCTACTGAACACTGTAGGAGTTATAAGAGATCTGGGGACACAGGTTGCCAGCAACCTCTCCTTCAACAACCACATTGCCGCTGTGGTCAGGAAGTCCTTCTGTGTGGCACATCTTATTACCAAGGGTTTTGCACCCAGGAAGAAAGAGGCCATTGTCTCTGTCTACTATTCCCTCATTAGACTAATCATCAAGTATAATGGCCCATTTGGCATATACCTCACTAGACACCTGCAACAGCTGGAGAGGCCATAGAAGTACCTCACAAAGAGGATCCTAGGCATTAAACACGTTTTACACAGAGACTCAAAAGATTCCAGCTATTCTCTGTCTCATATCACCTACTTAGAGGAAATCTCTGCTTGACTTACAAATCCATGTCTGACCCAGCTCTTTTAGAAATGCTACATATAAAGACTTCCCAATCCCTCCACACCACACACTGCAGAGATCTCAAACTCATTACCACAATCAACACAACATGCTGGAGGAACAGGTTCCTCACCTAGGGACTGCACATGCCCTGGAATAGACTTCCCATACATGTCAAGCAGAGCACCTAGCTGACCCTGTTCCAGAGAAATCTTGATGAGTGGATGGGTAATAGAAAGTTCACCCCAGGGATCACTCCAGTGGCTCTGCTTGATAGAGGCAATGGGAACTAATGTTAGGTGGCACAATGGCAGGGCACTTCTATGGGCTAGGCTTGTAAATGTTCCAGGGCCATTAGCCTAGTACACACCTATGAACCTATAAGGGGAATGACATCAACATGATTGATAAAGTAGGGCAGTGGGTGGTAAACTTAACAAAATACATCTTCATACAAGCATATACACACACTTATACACCCACACACACATTTGCCAGATCTGATAGTAGAACCTCTGCCTATCTAGTTATTTGTACTATAGTGTTACACAGTTACTGCACAGGCTACAGAGCCTACTGTGCTGACAACTGTCCAAAGGTGCTGATAAGGGGAATGACATCAGCAGGACTGATAAAGTAGGGCAGTGGGTGGCAAACGTATCAAAATACTTCTTCCTGCAAACATACACAACCGCACACACATTTGCCGGATCTGAGAGTAGAACCCTTGCCTATGTAATTATTTGTACTATAGTGTTACACAGTTATCGCATGCTCTACAGAGCTTACTGGGCTAATGACTGGCCAAAGTTGCTGATAAGGGGAATGACATCAGCAAGACTGATAAAGTGGGGCAGTGGAAAGTGTTGTCAGTGGGAATAGCCTAAAACAGTTTCATCTACAAACAAACACACAACTCACTCACTCTTGCACACAAAACTGTCACACACAGTTGCCAGTATTGAGATTAGAACCTCTACCTATCTAGTTATTTGTGCTATAGTGTTGTGCAGTTATCGCATGCACTACACAGCTTATAGGGATGGTTGTTGTCCAATGGTACTTGTAAGGCGAATGACAGCAGCAGATCTTGTGAAGTAGGGCAATGTGAATTGCACTGAGTGAGAGCAGTCTACTAATACTTAGACTACACAAACACACAAACACACACACACACACACACACACACACACACACACACACACACACACACACACACACACACACACACACACACACACACACACACACACACACACACACACACACACACACACACAAAGGCAGGTGGTGTGATATTATAATCCCAACCTCAGTACTATTACACAATTGGGCTCGCCTTTTATGCTTGCGCATGTGACTGTTTAAAACCAGCATGCAACTGTCCACAGCAGGACATCACTCTATGCCATTCAGTGTATCCATGTGTGTGACTCACTCTGTGTGTGTCCTCCTGTTTCTCTCTGTCTATCACTGTCTGTCTCTCAATTCCCCACATCTGTGTGTGTGTATGTTTGACATATATAGTTATCGGTCGGCCATATATATGCCTGTGTGTCACACACAACAGATGCAGATATATCACATATGAGCCACCTACAGCTAGCTGAAGGTAATCCTGTATGATGTGTGTGTGTGTGTGTGTGTGTGTGTGTGTGGGGGGGGGGCAGTTAAGGTGTGCATAGCTGTCTGTATGCACAGGTATATATATATATATATATATATATATATATATATATATATATATATATATATATATATATATATATACAATATAGTCATATAGACCAATGCGGATTCCAACATGACCTATGATTCTCTAAATGTAGGAGCATGCCCAGTGTGACCTTGTATAGTTAGAGTGGGACTCCATTCAAATTTTGTGTGCTACAGACATACCTCTCAGAAGTATACAGGACTTTCCTTGGGGTACTGGGTTGTTTTAACAGACATTTTTCTGACATATCTGTAGTCTGACAGTGCAATGTATAGTGTCATTACCTAGTGGCAGACATTCTCAAATCATCAAAGTGCTTTACCAGTGGAATACTAGTTGTATGATGGGCAGACCAATATTATGAGGCCAGCTACATGCATTCTTGCCCAACAAGGCCAGTTGGGAGGTGTGGCTAGAGCTAGTAGAGTGATGACACTGTGTAAACAGTCAGCAACTTGGTGATATAGTGGCTGGGGATGTTCTGCTTGTTTGGTATCTGTGTAACCTGAGATGTGATATCCTGGTGTGGCCATACCTCTCAACTGTACATTTTTTGGCAAATTGGCCAGGTGTTTGGCTGGAGGTTTTGTCCAGTCTACATAAACTTGTGTTTTTATGGCACATTATTTGGATATAATTTAGGAGTGATGTTACAAAATAATGCCAAGACATTACTGTTTCAGACTACATAACCTTCAGACAATTCCCACTACTGCAAACCCCTCACCCTACCAACATTCTCAGTATGTAAGGGCAATATTTAAAATACATGCCTATCATTGTGCCTTTGTTCCACTTTTATTTCTGCCCTTGTCCAGATGTCTTGCTCTCAGAGGTTGGGAGTTATGGGTGTGGATACTGAGTGCATTCTACTGTGCAGGCTTGTCCATTATATACAAAAGCAAACATAAAAAAAGAAAAAAAGCATATTGACAATAACCACTGGCAACAGTACCAAGAAGCATGATAATTCACAAAAGCCCCAGCACCTCGGCTACACAGCCTTCAAGAAGTTCATTATATGTGTCGTATGTTCAATATAGCACTGTGACTTCCAGGTATGTCAGTGGCAGAGTAGTAGGTGTCACTGACATGCATAATAGTTGGCACTGCAGTAATCTGCACATGGCCCTGTGAAAGACACCCTGTTCCTAGGGCACTACAAGATGACAGCCAAATCCTGACAGTTTTGACTACACATAGACATAGCTCATTGACCTCTGCATATTGTGGACATGCAACATGTTTTCATGTGTATTGGGATAGCCCTGCCAATTTGTGTTATGCTGCTATTTCCTTGCAAACATACATGCTACTGCTTTTTTGTGGGTATATGGGGGCACACCTGTCAACTGCAGACATTTGCAGAGACTGTACTGATATTTTCTTTACATTTTGATTCCATTTACCATACTATTGGGGTCTATATTATATTCTCGAAAGCCGGCAATGTCGAATCTGACAATGTCGACACGAGAATAGCAAACGCTCAGAATCTCAAGCGTGTAAATGGAAATCTCCATAAGGGGAGATTTCTGTTTACTGCAATGTAGTGCAGTCTCAGAGTTGGTATATTTAAGTAGCAGGGGCTGTGGGGCGCAGGAGGGCTTGCCCCCCATTCTTAAACCCATTGGGGTACTTTTTTCTTTTTGTCTTTTTATAAGGTCGACGTTTGAAGGCATAGACCATATGGTGTCAACCATATGTTGTTTGATGTTTTCAACTGTCAATCTTATAATATAGACCCTACTATTGTGCACTGTCTTGAGGACTACAGGCATATCAGTAAAGAACACAGGTGAGATTGTAATGGGATACATCTGAGTGTCAGAATTCTTACCCTTCAGAGCCTTAATGCGACTTCGAGGCCTGCTGTGCTATCACTGTGGAAGTCTGTAGGAGGGGGGTGATTCAACATTGCCATCATTTGTGGGCCTTTGCCAGACATTCCTCTCTGGTTTTCTACAGCTGACTTGCTGTGTGGGTTTGAGGGGTGGGTATGAGACCCCACACTGACATCCATGGTTGTGACCTATGACCCCCAGTTAGTTGGCCCCACACATCTACTGCAGTGGGATTTGCCACCTTGGATACTACTGCATAGTGTTGAGAGGCCAGTATTGGGCAGACATCTCCTGGTGTTCCACATAGCTGTCAGCTGTCTGCTGCTATCCCAGAAGGCCTCCCCATTCCCTTGCATGCATGCAACTATACCATACATATGCTACCAGAACATACTGATACATTAATTTGTTGTTAAGAGAACTGACTTACCTTGTGCCTTGGCAGTTGTGTGGATGGTGCTTAAGGGCTGCCTATGTTGGATGCACACAGTACACTGCCTATACATGGTAAGTTACAGGTAGTGTGATGTGTGTGTCATCCCTTTTTACTGTGTGTGCAAGTACAGAGATGTGACAGTCCCTGAGTGCCTACAGAGCCAGTGTGTGTGCTATGCATTGCCTCTGGGCCAAGGCCAGGCCATACTGGGCATGTCTCTGTCTGCCTACAGGGGCTGGCTCAGGGGTTCCTTGTCTGAGTCCCTCTGTGCCTGTGGGGACCTTGGCAATGGTGGGGGGGCTGTGTGGCCCTTCCCCATACTGTTCCTGCTGCAGCTGTTCCCACACAATCATATTGTGTAGCATGGCACATACTATGAACATGTGTGCATATGTGACTGGACAGTACTGCAAGGCTCCACCAGATATGTCCTGGCAGCATAACCGTGACTTGAGCATCCCAAACACATGCTCTATAATGATCCTGGTTTGTGCATGTGCCTCAATATGGCATTCTTGAATGGGTGTGTGTGCAGTTCTGATGGATGTCATCATCCATGGCTCCAGTGTGTAGCCAGCATCCCCCACCAAATGACCATACAGTATGTCCCCCCTGGCAAATCCCAGATACAACTGTGAGGAATGCCAGATGTGGGAGTCATGATAGCTTCCAGGGCTGCCAGCACAACATATTCATGATATTGCCCTGGGCATTACACACAACCTGACAGTTGATAGAGGGGGAAACCCTTGTGGTTTATGTAGACCCTACCCTGCTCACCTGGTGGTGCTTTGATGTGGATGGGCGTGCAGTCTATCATGCCCAGTACCTCTGGGTATTCAGCTGCATGGTGGAAGAGATGCATACTGCTGGTCAACTCCTCACGGGTGTGGGGGAAGTATATGTGCTCACCGGCATGTGGTAACATGGCATCCAGGAACTGGTGGAGTACCCTGGATGCAGATGCCTGTGACACCCCCATGATGTCCCCAGTAGGTCTTTGGAAAGTTTGGAAGTAGCTAGTATTCTTAAGGCTACACATACCTGAGTATCCACTGGGATGGACTCCCCCCTGTTTGTTCTGGGTGGGAGACGAGGCCGGCACAATTCCATAACTTGCTGTAGTATGCCCCTGTCCATCCTGTAGTACTCTACTATCTCCAGGTTATGTATCCCCTGGTAGGGAACCCTGGGTCTGAACACTCTTCCCCTCCTGCTGAGTCTGGGCCCGTTGTCAGCATTATCCTCTTCACCACCATCAGCCCACAAGACATACAGATGTATCAAAGCAATAGCAGCCCCTAGATTTTTGTCAGTTAAAATTCCCAGGTTTACTCCAAAGGTGCAGAGGTTGTAGGAAAACTAGACTGACGGGTGCTTGCATTCTTTATAGTGGTGTTCTACAGCTGCTGTCTGTGTGATTGGCTGAGTATAATACATTCCAGCTGCCAGCTATATTACTAATGGCTTTGAATTGGCCACTGTGAGTGTTAAGAGGCATTAGTGGTAATTGGTACATGATTGCCTTTATTCTGCTGTTGCCCTGTTTTTCATTTGTTTAGTTACATCTCCTCCCATTTTCAGCTATCCAGCCACCTGCCAGCTGTATTAGTGAGTGCTTTAAATGGCACATTGTGAGTTGCAATGTCCCATATTACTGATATGTACTGCATTTTCCTTTCTTCTGCTATTTCATTTTTTTTTTCCCTATTTCCATCCTGTTTAAGCCCCGGAGCATGCCATGCAAACCTGTCTAACTAGTGTAAACAATGCTGAGAAGAAAAGGCCCTCCCCTGAATGCGAACATGATCACTGTTTCTTCACTCAGCTAAGCACAGCTAAGCTGTCTGAAACACACTCCCCCTCACTTAGCTGTGCTTAGCTGAGCACAAACATGGGCCACGGAGCTCCAATGTGCTTACAGCAAGCATGACACACACCCTTTTCATGTTAGCTGCTCCTCCTGCCTATGCGATCATGTTGTAGCACCTACATGGTTAGATGCAGTTTGACACTTAGAAGAATTTTTTGATTCAGTACACTTCCCCTCATTTAAATACCCCACTGCCTTAAACCATAGTTACTGCACTACACCAGAGTCTTTCCCCTTAGCAACCACTGTTTCCTGCCATTGTTTTCATTCTGCATGCCATAGACTATAATGGCAAAATGCAGATTTCCCTTAAAATTGCCTTTTCCCATTTGTTTTATTTTTGGCATGATTCCATTTGCGCAGTGCTGCCCTATGCTTAAACGGCTGAGGTCAGCGAAAAAAAAAATTATTTACAAAAATTAAGCAGTTTTCCATGCCAATGCCCATATATTTGGCCATTGGCATGCCTACACTTTGTAATACATGCTTTTATTTGGGCTGTCATGCCTCCGTTTTATTATTTGCAGAAATGTATTCAGCTACTAGCCAAATACATTTCTTCAAATAACACTGTTCCTGCATGGATACCTGCCTGCTTGGTGAATCACTAATTCACCTCATTTGCATGGTTTTCACCCGCAAATGAGGTAATTAGCATTCTGCAGTCATGTCTGTGCAGGAACAGTGTAGGCACGCTCGTGCACATCAGATCAGCTGTTTGCTGGATCGCTGGGCGGCCATATTCCATGCAGGAATGGCTATACTGTTCCTGCACAGAATTTTGAGCTTCCTGAATCATGGGGTCTGACATTTATGTGTACATAGGGGAGTAATATCATAACTAGGGGATAAGTTATAATTTTTACAAAAGATAAGAAGCCACCAGTCAGTATTGTACAGCCCTTGTTTGTTACAGTTCATAAGCTGAATTTTGATTGTGCACCTTTAGAATAGTTAAGATAATGTTTTTAATAAAATTTTCCAGTTAGATAAATTATTACCATGTTTTGTAAAATGACAGCACTTGTGTAGTATGTTGAAGGATTTTAAATGCTTATGCAACATATTAACACATTTATTCCAGTTAGTAACTTTAAGTTTAATCAGTTTTGCAAAATCTATATTTTTAACAGGGATAAACATGTAGTTAAGATGAAATGTGCTTTCTTTGTATACAAGAAGGAATATGTAGGATTGTAAATTTCCTTGTAATGTCACTAATTGCATGAATATTTAATTTGATTTTGTCTTCTAAGACATTCCAAATCTTTTGGGAATATTTAAATGACCAAAAATTATGAAAAATGTCTGCATTATCCTCCTCTCAGTCTTTCCAGTAACTGGTGCAGTTAGGAAAATATCTGTTTTTTAATCAGTTTTGAGGTCTTCTCAAGTAACTGTATGTTCATAGGTGGTCCAAACAGAAGAAAATAGGTATGATTAATTTTATTTATTGCTAATTTATAGCATTTTGATAAAGCTCTATTTTGAGTTAAGATGTGCAAGTACCCCTGAAAGAATTTAACTTCAGGAATTTGATTTTGGCTTTGTGTAAATCTTGCATTAATACAATGAATAATCTTATTAATTATACATGCAAGTAACCTCTGGGTAAAGCCATTTTTAAAATTCCCTTGATGTAGCTGCTTATCTCATCAGATGGAGTGCCCATAGCTAAGCTCCCTCTTTTAAAATATTTTTCACTGCCCCCAAGCTCGTACTACTGGCCTGCAGTGCTCTTTAACTGAACTGAGCAACCTCAGGATCAATGTTATTTTCAAATGGTACATAAACTCCTTCTTTTAAATGCCTTTTACCTGGATTTCCCCAAGCTTGAAGTATTGGCATGTAGTGCTCTTTAACTGAACCAGGCAACCTCAGGATCAGTGTTATTTTCAAAAGATACAGAAACTTCCTGTTTTAAATTGCCTTTCCCTGGATCCCCCCAAGCTCAAAATGCTGGTCTGCAGTGTTCTTTAACTGAACTGGGCAACCCCAGGATTGGTGCTATTTTCAAAAGATACAGAAAGTATGTTTTATCCACTGGACAAAATTGTTAATTACTAGCCCTTATTTAATTTTTTTTTTAACTAAAACACTCTGCCACGGATGTTAGCTGCCTTCCCCATCCTGTGCTTCTTAACAGCAGTCTCCCTTTGTATGCTGTTTAACTATTTGAAGGCCCTGCCCATTTTTGTTTTACTATTACTAAACCCTTTCTTTCAAATTCTGTTCTTTCAAAATCCCACATCTGGGAGAAAATGGTTTATTTTATTTCAATAAGAAAGGTATGCAAAACAAGTAAGTCCAAAGTACTTACTGCTTTTCCTGATTGTTTCTGCAGACTTGCACATCTGTGAAATCAGGGCCAGCCCTTTTCTTCACACTATTGGCTACCCACCATTTTCCTGGTCTATCAGTCCCCCCCCTCTCTGAGAAGACCAATTACAGCCTAACCTAGCTTTCTTAAGCTCCAGTAGCAATTTTTAAAATCCCCTTGGTGTAGGTGCTTGTCTCATTGGGTGGAGTGCCCATACCTAAGGTTATTTTTCATATTATTTGTTTCTTTTCACTTGGAAGATTTATTGATGTTGATTTACACCTTTGTAAGGAGTAATGAAGATGGACATGTTATATTTTAAGACAGGCAGTATTTGCAGTACCTCTGTGTGCTCTTGAAGCTATTTCCCTAGCCTTAGCATTAGTGTGACCCAGACACTGTACTTACTAGAGTATAGACTTGTTAGAGCTGTGCTGCTGGTATAGAGCTTTGTTATTGTTGGAATATTATTTATTTGCTGCTCACTTTATTATTGTATTTTTAAAAGAACCTGCCCAGACATTAGTGAGTACTTTTCCTTAGCTATTGGTTTAGAATGTGTGTTACATCACTTGACATATCTATAGTATAATTTGTATCACTATTCCTACATCCATTTTAAAATGTTAGCAGTGGATGTTGCACTTCTCTACTTATAACAAGTATAGTATGTGCTGGCTAATATGTGCTTAGTTCTGTACATGCTGTCTTTTATATACACACACTGATATATTTGCAACTGCATTAGTCTGTTAAAAGTATTACCTGCCAAAACTTTTCTCAGATGTTATATCATCATAAACTGAGGCTTTAATTATCTGTGTATAGATTACCTAGTTATTTTTTGTTCACTCCTCTGTTAGCACCTTTGTATCTATTGCATTTTTTCTTATTAACAAATGCAGTATATTATGTTAATATTACTTATTTTCTTCCTAGCTCCCTCTTTTAAGTTACTTTTTCCTGGACCCCTCACCCCCAAGCTTGAAGCACTGGCCTGCAGCACTCTTTAACTGAACTGGACAACCTCGGTATCAATGTTATTTTCAAAAGCTACAGAAAGTATGTTTTATCCTCTGGGTAAATATTGTTAATTGCTAGCTCTTGCTTAATTCTATTTTTTTAAATAAAGCATTCCACTGTGGATGTTAGCTGCCTGCCCCCACCATGTGCTTCCTAACAGCACTATCCCTTTGTATGCTGTTAGCTATTTGAAAGCCCTGCCCATTTTTCTACTATTACTAACCCCTTTCTGCCTATTGCCTTTTCTGCTTGTTTTTGCAGACTTGCACATCTGTGAAATCAGAGTGAACCTGCTCCATTTGCCCTCACTGCGCTCGGGCTCACTCTGCTCCCTTACCCTACTCCCCTTTCCACCCACCCCATGCTTCATTAGCTTTATACCTATCCTGTCTACTCCCACATACTAATTAGCCAAAGTCCACAAGATCACCACCCAATCAGTCAACCAGCACTTCCTAAAGTACACTCCCCTCATTTCCCTACTAATGCAACAACCAATCCCATAGCTTTTACCCTTCATCTTTCCCTGCAATCCTAACAACAACTTCTAAAGCAAAATGTGAACATCTGTAAAGCTTCCCCTAATTTTCATTCTTCATAGCACACTCCTCCTCACATTGACCAAACTCACCTCCCCTCATAACATAAAAAAGGACTAAAAACATCCCTTCAAACTAAAAACTCCCACTCTTCCCACAACACACCACAACAAAGTTAGTTATTCTAACATCTCATCATCACTATTCCATTGCAACATGCACACACCATTAAAATGAAAGTTCCCTCCATTGCTAACAATAAAACAAAACCTTTTTCTCTCAACCTTCTAAAATTCTGTCTCAAAATTTACTGCTCAACCTTCATAATATGTCACTCACTGCTATCTCAAAGTGATGATATTCACCTCAACCCTGGCTCTTCCCTCCCATTATTATCTAACATAAGACTCACCACAAACCCAAATACACCATGCTCCACTAAAGCCTATTTTTGGCAACAATAAATATATATAGCATTTTTAACAAGCTCACAGAATTTCATACCTGGCTAGAGCAATACTCCCCAGACATCATAGCCATCACTGAGACCTTGCTCAAGCCACATATATCAGACATATAAATAGTCTCAACAGGTTACAATATACTATGAAAAGCCAGGCTTCTAAAGAAAGGTGGTGGTGTAGCACTAGTCTATCACAACTCATAAACTATTACAGCTTTCCCAAAAACCATACCATCCTTTAACAATCTGGAAGCAATCATAGCACTATTACAAATAAATGACAATAAACAGATTTG
Source organism: Protopterus annectens (assembly GCF_019279795.1). Taxonomy (NCBI): domain Eukaryota; kingdom Metazoa; phylum Chordata; order Ceratodontiformes; family Protopteridae; genus Protopterus; species Protopterus annectens. The sequence goes on from NC_056729.1 coordinate 1,306,044,735, forward strand.
CATTACTTCCATATATATTCCACTGGGGCAAAATATCCCCACCCTTGAAGATTTCCTGTGCTGTACAACACACAATATATCCTCCAAAACTATAATACTAGGGGATACAAACATAAATTGTCAAAACCTAGAATTAAACTCCCCAACAAATAGAATTAATCTCTACAAATACATGTAACTTATCCAATGCCCCACCAGAGTACAAATAAACAACCTGAAATAACCTTTAACTGGATCCTTGTATCACATCCACACAAATTCACTAATTCAGGCTCCCTCCCCAATTTCCTGAATGATCATCTACCTGCTTTCACATATAGAACCCAGACCCAGGTACCAAAACCCCATACCTACAAAACAACCAGAAACCTCACTAAGTTCAACCCATCAACATTTAATACCATTCTAAAACCCCATAACTGGAGCCATCTACATTCTCTACAACTTTTAACAAACCTCAAGATTCAGCAACTCTCCATGCAAGAATAGAGTTATTCTTACACAGAGTGTCCCGTGTCTGTAAAGAACAGCAGCATGCCTTGCATATGCATGAAGGCACTCTGCTGTATTCTTACACAGATACCGGTCTATGTACAAGCAAGGGGGTATGCCCAAGAGCAGTGCTCTTACAATATACATACTCCCTGCACTCCAAAGTTGCCGTATGGCAATACAAAAGCAGCAAATGTGTCTGTGGGTACCTGTTAGTGTCTGTGACCATGGAGCTTACCTCTCAACTATTTTTGGAATGTGTACAGATAGTTGACTCATATATTTTGGTGTGTTCCTCCTAAAATGTGTACCTCCCTGACTCCACTGGACCAAAACATTAAGCTAATGCAAAACCTGTTTATTCTATCAACTTTTTAAGTTTGTAAGAGCAATACACAGGAAATGGTGCAGAAAGCAATGTGCAAATCCCTACAGTAAATAAAAATAAAACATATATGTATTTTTTTTTGTCCATAAATAAGTTTAAGCATAACTTAGTGGGAGTGCTTGTCACGCAGCTATGCTCAGCCTAGCTTACACATCCAAATGAGCTAAATACAAATATATGGCCAAAACAGTGTAAAGTGAAATAGTATAGTGGTTGCAGCTTTTGCTTAGTAAGCAGGCATTCACTGTTTGAGTCCCTATTTAGTCCTTTCATTTGTAGCTGTTAAAAAAGCACAAAAATATATTTTGTTATCAGTAGGTAGTGAATAATATATACATTTGTTAACCAGGGTAGTGTAGCAGGTCCAAATGTGAGGTGTCATTGTAGTACAGATGTGAAACCCCCATAGAAACACAAGTGTCCCATACAGCATAGCCACAAAATAATGTATTGTAATGAAAGCACATAGGGGAATGTTATGGAAGGTAGACATATATATCATAATATGTAATTTATGAAGAATCAGCCCCACAATGCTGATAGTCTGTAAAAGGAAACTTGAACAATGCTAACTTGTGCTTAGTGATGCCTAGCTAGTATAAGCATTGCTTAAATGTAAATTCTAAGAAAGAATTAGTGTAGCTAAGTGGATTTGTGCACTGGTAAGCAGTGCTTAGCATCTACCTCCCTAAGCAATGCTTATACCAGCTAAGCAGGTTTGCTCGGCACTTAGCTTAGCATATTCAAAACTGTCCAATCACAGCAATGGTTAGGAAATCAGCTGTACTTAAACATCACAGGTGAGAATACAGCTCATAGCAGGTTGTAGCTCCTCACTGTAGGCACTATGGCTAGTGTTGGAGAGGGTGTGCACTTTTGGGTGCAGCGCTGGGGCATACAGGAGTCCAGAGTCATGGTAGGACTCCTCATAAAGAAACATGATATGAGACTGCTGCAGGACCAGTACCAGGGGTCCAAATACAAAGCAGAGGCCTGAGAAACTCTCACACGCAGTCTCACCAGTGCCACTAGCACCCCTCAGACTGGTGAACAGGTCCAGCACCACTTTGCCAACTTGAAGTGGAGGAAGAGAGAGCTCCTGGACGACTGGATCCAAGATGCATGGCAGAGGAATGTCCCAGCCATGTGTAAGTATTAATATCAATAACTGTTTATTAAATTCCAACCTGTGTATGTGATGGATAGGTATGCATAAATGTTTCTCTTTACAGCTCCAGCTGAGCAGGCTGGGAACCAGGAAGCCCATGCAAGCAGGCTGATAAGGCTGCATTGCGAGGCTAGTGAGTAGCAATCTAGCTTGTAGTATTCATACCAAATAAATATAAAGGAGTAAAATGTCACCTTGCAGTATTAAAATGGGTATGGTTTGTACTGAATAAACCAGACAATATTACAGTAGCAGTCTCATATGGGTTATTAATATATATATATATATATATATATATATATATATATATATATATATATATGTATATAAATAAAACTGTAACTGCCTGTCAATAAAATTCAAAACCCTGGACTGTTTGTGTTTACTTTGGTATTGTATGAATTGAAATGTGTACAGGTTATGCACAGCAACTATAGCTCTGAAAGCATTAAACAATCAAGTTCTCATCTGACAAAGTTAGTGCCTCTGTAAGACACGAGATTAACTGATGAAATGTTTCATGCACCAAGATATGATATCTGAATAGTAATGTTGTGTTAACCACTGTTTTCCACATTGTGCTATGTCAAAAGGTATGTACTGGAAAGTATGTATAAGAATGTCATAATTACAAGGTCAAATTGTACAACCAAGAGAGAATTAGACAGAAAACATTCAAGGAAAAGACAACAGTTTCTCAATAGCTTGTTCTGATGAAACACAAAAACTTTTGTTGTATTTTCTTTACAAACAGGCACGGTCCAGGAGTGGTAGTAAGCTGTATGCATAATTTCACCTAGGATTTTGTGAATATGTGTGGAAACAGTCAGGTAGTGTTAACAGAAATTTCCTCCACGTCTGCCAGGTAAGAAAAGGCATAAAGTAGCTATAAGAAGGCTGTAGTTATACTGTGTCTAACACCCATGGTCCAACCCCAAGGCTGCAAATAACAGCAAGATAAGTGCATAAACCAAGTAGACTCCCGCAAGAAATGTTCAAGTATGCTGTCGCAGCTGCTGGTCCCTGCTGTCAACAACCAGGAAGAGCGATAGAAATCAAGGCAGAGTATGGCAGTAGCACATACACACACGCACACACACACACACACACACACACACACACACACACACACACACACACACACACACACACACACACACACACACACACACACACACACAATATGAGTGGACATATGTAACCCTGACTATGTGAATATGGGTAGAAACAGGTAGTGTTAACAGAAATCTTCTCCACAGGTCTGCCAGGTAAGAAAAGGTATAATGTAGCTACAAGAAGGCTGTAATTATACACTGTGCACAAACATACCACTGCCCAACTCAATGCCATAGGTTGTTGTAATAATACCTGTAGAGTAATGATTAGATCAGTGATCATTAAAGCTATGATCACTACAAGAATCTACATTTGTTAATTGACATTTTTCTCTCTCCCCCACCTTATCTTCACCAATAATCTAAACACATAAATAAATGGGTAGGTTTTTCACCAAACCTACTGTTGGGACATGGGTCCTATTGTTCTACAAATATTAAAATACTTTCCAATTAATGTTCCCTGTTCAAATGCTATCATTGGTGGCCTGTTGCTATCAAGGTAACTTGCATGATGGTGTAATGCCCACTGTGGTTCCATATATGCATGTGTTCTGTTTGCTATCTGTATGTTCCAAATCTGCTGTTTTGGGTTAATGGGAATATTCATGCATGCTGTTATAATTAATGCTGGAATGTGTTTTTCATGACTAACCAACATATGTTCTAAAACTGCAACTCCATATCATGACTGGGAAAGCTGCTTCCAGTGGCTCCATCTCTCCTGCCTCATCTGGCCATGTCACCGGGCCCCAGCATATCTGGGACCCACCCCAGGACATCCTTGTCTGTTGACCCTGCACCACCTTTGGGTGGAACTGCCTCAGGGGATGGGGCTCGTCCCTGCACCCTGAGCGTGGGCACCATCAGGATCCTGTCATCTGAAGGCAGGTACAGGGTCTGGTGTGTACGTAGTTCTGCAAAGAACTGGGAGATCTGCTATGCCAGCTTGAGGGCCACATGGCACATTTAGAGGGTCAGTCTGCCCCTCCTGCTCAGCTCCCAGCACAGCCACATTCGGGGCCATGGAGGTGCAGTGGTGACTGCCCATGGGTGGGGACCACAGTTCCACTGTATCCATTTGGGGGCTCATGGGCTTCGAGTTGCCAGACACCCTTCCCCATCCAAGGTGTTTACCCCCACATGTGTCATATATCACCCCTGTATGCTGTCTTGTCTGTCTTCCTACCCAACCTACCTCCACAAATATACCTACTATCCTTCCCCCAACATCCCACTCACACCTTAAAAAAAGGGCAATCTGTTCCCAAAAGAAAAAATGTCACCCCATACATAGCTGTCCATTTCACACACGTGACCACTGGACACATGTAATCTGTGTTTTATTATTTGGCTGACTAAATGTCCTTTTACTGCTATCCTCGTGGTGTTTTTGTGTCCCTGGGCCCTTCTGGAACTTATAGGTTGTTTTTGGTGTGCCTTGGTCATGTTTTTTCTGTTTACACATGTAATCTGTTGTAATTGGCTAATTTGCTTCACAACACATTATTGTTGTCCTCATCCCTCTCTCAGGGGTTTAAGTGTCCAAATTTACCTCCAAATTCAGTATATATGCACAGCTGTTGCTGTAGAAGAAATGGGCAGCTATGGACATTCCT
>NC_056729.1:1306052016-1306097016 GCF_019279795.1 Protopterus annectens
TTATAACTTATTCCACATCTTTTGGCTGCAGAACGTGGACTGAAGCTCCAAAGGTGGTGGTATTTCCATATTCATAAAGGATGCACACACCTCCAGAGAGGTAGCCCAGCATTATGCATCACAGATCCTGCAGTAGTAGCTAACATTGGGTAAGACAGTGGTTCAGGTTATAGCCTGCTGTAGCTCCCCAAATATGTCCCAAGACCCACACTCCATGTTCCTAAACACCCTGGAGAATATTAGTGTCCAACCTAACACTGTCATTCTGGTTTACTTCAACTATCCCACCATTAACTGGGAAAGCTACTCATGTACCGATGCACTTGCCCATCACATCGACCTGGTCCTTACTAACATGGGTGACTGTTGCTGACATCAATAGTCAACTCCTCCCTTGTTATATCTGACCACAAATTAATCACCTTTGGAAATTCACAGCTCTCCCATCTCCCCTGCACAGGTAACCACCATGAAAAGCCTTTCCAAAGCTAGCTTTGGCCTCCTAAAAACAGAGGTGGCCAACCTCACAGCAGCCATGCAAATTGAGACTAGTTGCATGACTGCTGAATCAAACAACAATGACTATGAACACATACACAAATGCATGGATACTGTCATACCCAATAGAACCAAGACCCTCACCTCCAAAAAAGGAAGCCAATCTGGTGGCCTCCCGCCATAAAAAAAGACAGTACAACAGAAGGAGGAAACTGATATGGAATAAGGTGAAGTCACAAGACTGGAAAAAACCCTTATCAGCCTCAATTAAAAGTTAAGATCCCACATCAAATACTACAAACTAGATGTGAAAACAGATTTGGAGCACATGGTAAAGACAACCACAAGGCCTCATACAGTTAGGGAACGAATCTCCATGGCAATATCAGGATTTGCACTGAGCTACTGGATAATAGTACCTCCTAGACTGAGCCAACAAATACTGCCAATATACTGGCCAACATATTGAGTGCAAACTTTACCGCCCAAAGGACCAATCACAACACAGGTACACTGCCAGGCACCCAGTATTACTGCTGCACAGGTTAAAACACCACTGTCCAAGGCCAAGAATACAGTTTCTTTGGGACCTGACAATATCCCTGGCTGTGTTCTACATGAACTACACAGTGACCTGGTCCCTCACCTGTGTGATATGATCAGTCACAGCCTCACCTCAGGCTCTGTCCCTACTGAATTGTGCACTGCTACAGTCACCCCTCTCCACAAAGGAGGAGTGACTATAGAACCTAGGAACTACCACCCCAATAGCCTGACAAGTCTGTTATACAAAGCTGTGGAATGCATAATCATGCACCTAATAAACAAGGATATGGGAATCTGCAGACTCCGGATCCCACACAGTAATTGTTTTCTGACAACAATCATATCATCACAGTGATTTACCAGAGAAATGCAAATAATCTGTAAAACAGACCAGAAATATGAGCAATAAACCTGGACATCCTGAAACAATCCAGCCAGTTGAGAGGTATGCTCAGAACCCCTTACTGCAATGAATCTGGACCAAGGCTGACAAAGTGGTGGATGGAAGCCATGCAAATGGGGATGTAACTGAAGTACTGACATAGATAAGCTAACACAGTTGCTGTAGTAACACCTTCCTGTGTGGTCTAACATATAATTAGTGAAATAGTGAAAGCAATTCAAATAGGAAATATGCTATGGGTAATTACACATGTATTTACAAATATAACAGGCACTACAGGGATGTAACAGCACTGACAGACACCAGTGTGAAAGTGCATACCTACAACCAATATCACTACAGTTACAATCACATACCGGTAAATCAAGTGAACAGTAGAGTATACGGACTATGTGAACAAATACATCATTGTTTGCCACTCATATACTAGCCCTACATATACAGTCCCAATTCTCAGTGTAGTCTGAATCCTGACCTTGGTATAGGACATGTCTCAGTCTGCCCCTACAAACACATACAGCCAATTGATCAGTAGAAACTGGAGCAGCATGCACAGTCAGATAAAAAAGGAGCCATAACACTTACATCCACCCCCCTCCATACACAGCCCAAATGACATGTACACATGACATGTGTACACAATCCTGACAGTCTGTTAACATTGGCCAGACATACACAGGCCTCTCACATGTACAGTTCACCTCAGAATGTACATGCTCAGGACTCATATCTATGGCCTCTTCCCTGACATGTCTGTGGGTCTACTACGTCACTGGGATGGTAGCAGGAATGAAGGCAAGAAATAATGATAATAAATACGTCTGAGTCTCTTTGCCATCTGGACAAAGCCTGAAATCATTTGGAGACAGAGGCACAAACACAGGGGTAGACTGGACATACTGCTGTCATACATTGAGATAGTTTCAGGTGTTACTGGGTCTGTTGTAACATATCCTTTATAAGGAATATGAAGTCAGTAATACCAATAGATGGGAGTATTTACTGACTGCATTCCCCAGAGTCCACGACTGATTTACCAAGGAAACCACCTGTCTGGGGAACAGAAAAATCATAACAGGAAAACATGTTGCCAGTCTGTAGACAGTGTGCCATTGGAGAGATATGTCAGAAACATATCACTGTCAGTCGTGAAGTCACTCACTAATTGCATGTCCACACACACCCTGTCAATCTATCAATCCACCATGTGTATAACAGCACTGATGACATAGAATATGTTCACTATTCTGGAGATATGTTTGCCATGTTGCTGGGCTGTCTCCAAATGTCCTGTCCTGTGATGTATTGCCACCTACTGTATGTGAATCTGTAGCCCACCACCTCTGTAATGTCCCTCACACAGGCAAGGAAAAGGAGCAAGGCCCACATTCAGGAATGTGTTGGAACTAGCAGCAGTGTCCAGGCCTACCGCACAATACTATGTGGGCACCTACATAGTTGTATAGCCTTAGCAATACCTGACATCTGCACATCAGTACAGAGGACAGACAGAAAGTAGATAGCCAACAGGTTATGCATTAGGATGAATATTGTGAAGGATAGAAGTCTGAAACTGAAAGACATGCCATTACTACATGACAGCAGTCCTCAATGACATGTCCAAAAAAATAGTAGTCTACAGTTAATATTATAATATCATATTAATATCCAATAGGAGATACATAAAAACATACAACTCAAACACCAAGAGCAGGATAGTTAGTACTCAGAGTCCCAGCTTTGCATGCAGAGGTGTATGGTTCAAGTACTACAATGTGCAATCTACCTTTACTTAGAAAAGCACTGTTAAAAGTACTAACTTAATAATACAGTATGTGTTAAACTATTTTTGTCAACCAGTGCACTGTAGATGGTGTAACATGCAAGTGTGACTGCATATAACCTGGGATACTACCCATGTATAAAACAAATAAAAAAAAAGATTGTGGTATTACTCATGTATACCCAAGTGTCCCACACAGTATAGTCACACCCCTTGCTACTGTAATGACAGCACATAGAAGAATGGTATGTACAGGAAATTAAATACACTTATTAAAGATGTCATTATCCTCCTATTTTATCAGACTGGAATGTGATCAATGGTTACCAGGGCTGAGCTATGCTTAGCAGATTTAAGTATTGTGTAAATGTAAATGCTAAGTAGCTTTGGACACTGGCAAGTGAAGCCTACATGGTGTAAGTGCCTATTTGTTTAACCATAAGTAGCAATGCTTAACATTGCACAAACCCACACAAACATGCTTAAAGCTGCTCAAAACTGCCTTAATCACTCTGTATCCAGCATTACTTGTTCTGCCTAGTAACAACATAAACAGTCATTGCAGGACTTGAACCCAGGACCCTGCATACCATAGTGGCTGCAATTTACCAGTAAGCCATCTGAGATGTATGGGTTTTGGATGTTTTCTCAAACATACCGTACTTTACAGCCATTTTACAATAGGAAAGAGACACTGTGAAATTAGGAAGGATTGACATCTACAAACATATATATATATATATATATATATATATATATATATATATATATATCTGAAAAGAAACATATACATAGAGAGAGAGAGATAGATATGTATGGAGATACATATTTGTGTATAACAATATACAGATATATTACCAATAAATACTGAGGTGTGTGTGTGTGTGTGTGTGTGTGTGTGTGTGTGTGTGTGTATATATTTGTATATATATATATATATATATATATATATATATATATATATATATATATATATATATATATATATATATATATATATATATTATATATATATATATATATATATAATATGTATATATATATGCATACATGTCTCAAAATATATATGCATACATGTCTCAAAATGACCATACAAACATATGCTGCTAATAGACCACCCATAGCTGGGGCAGCATGCACAGTTGGATACAAAAGGACCCATGACACTCACAACTGCCCCCTCCCCCATAGTCCAAATAAATAAGTGAACAGTACACTGCTACAAAATCATGATAGGCCATACACAATGGCCAGACATACAACAACCTCTTAGCAAAACAACTAAAATGACTGAACATAGCAAAGAGAAATGCAACCAGCCAGTAATTCACACATGTTTATTATACTCTGTCTTGGCCAAAGCCTCCAAAGAAGGCTTGCCTTAAATACGAGAAGCAATTAACAAAATAATGACATAATTAAATACACAGCCTCCAATTACACTCCTCATTTATCAGCTAGGGGATAAATTATCACATTTAATAATAATAATAATAATAATAATAATAATAATAATAATAATAATAATACATTGATTGAGTACATAACGTGTTTCATCAAACTGAGAAACAGACTTTTTCCAAAACAGCACCTTGTAACCCACTACTGTCCACATGGTGAGATGTATTCAAATATACAGCTATAGAACTGTCTTCTTTCTTATCAGTAATATGTCTCGCATGTTATAACAGCCTAGTTTTAAAACACATGTTACTCTCCGACATATAAAGTATGTTACCAGGGCATCTAAGAGCATTCTCTATGCACCAACCTTTTGAATGTACAGACTTTAACATGTTTTCCAGCCTTTCCCCTCAGCAGGAATGACAGTACTAAATAATGATAGACCATTATACCTATCAACCTCCTACTGTATGACATCTGGACAAAGCCTGACATAATTGGTGGACAGAGGCCCAAATACATGGCCATACTTGAAATATTGCTGTTATACATTGATAAAGTTGCTAGTGTTACAGGGTTTGTTGTAACATAACTTTTCTGAGTGGATATAAAGTCAGACAAACAAATGGATGTTAACATTTACTGATTGCAGTCACCAAAGTATTCTACTGATTTGCCAAGGACAAAACCTGTCTGGGGAACAGACCAAACATAACAGGCTAACCTCTGGCCATTATGTGGATAGCCCTACAGTTGAGAGCTATGCAAAGACAGAACTTTGTCAGACTGAAACCCATGCAGAAGTAGCATGTTCAGACAAACCCTGTTAAACTAGAAGTATTCCAAACATATAGCAGCAATACTCACATTCTGCCCCTAAGTCTTGAACCTTCTCCACCATTTATTCGGCTTGTCTCCACAAGTCTTGTTGTGAGAGATATTATCTCACCCACCTCCAGGATGTCTTTCTCACAGGTAAGGGAAAGGGCCAACACCCACATGGGGTACTCAATTATAGGAGTGTGCTGCCATGACATTGGCTATTGAAAGAACTACATGGCTGCTCTGCATGCAGTTAGCAATGGGGGAATACCAGTTGGTGCTCAGGGTATCACATGGTCATGAGCATTACCTACAAAAGACAAGCTGCTACCTATGCAACACAGATGTGCACCCTACATGTGTGTGGAGAGGGAGTGGGAGAAACTGGGGAAAAGACAACAAATATCAGCATATAACCAACTATAGCTTGCAAAATACAAAGACATTTATGGCGAACAAGTAAGCATCTCATGGACTGTAGTAGAGGGTATATAAAAATGTGAAAGATGAGGGTTAACATATATGTCTTAACAAACCTTGCTGTACTAATATATTGCTGATCAGAAACTATGGCTATAACATCTGGGTCTGTCTGCAGTGACAGATCATCTGTAAGGCCCCAGGAAAGGATGGCTCACATATTACTACTACTGGAGTGTGTTGAACAATGCTGACTTTGACAATGATAGGCCAGCTACTGTGATGTTGTACATATCCATATCTTACTTGTAAATTCAACTAGTATATAGTTGTTTGTCTCAAATATGTGAGATACCTATACATGGCATTTGCATAGTAAAGTACTGCTGCAGATGTGTGGTGAACTGCATGTTACATACTGAGCTCATAACATTTAACTGTCCAGTGTTATGCACACTGACCATATGTGTGCCTCATATATGTAGTCATTTACCCATAGAGTTGTGTTATGTCTGTCAAATAGGTGGAAAATCTGTGAAGACTGACATTACAAAATCCCCCTTCATTGTCCTCTGGCTTTTTCCATTCGGAATTGCCACAGTGAATCATCTGTTGCCATTTCTGCCTGTCCCCTGAATCTTGCTGTCTCACACCAACAACCTGCATGTCCTCGCTCACTACATCCACAAACCTTATCTGAAGCTTTCCTCTCTTCCCCTTACCTGGCAGCTACATCCTTAACCATAGTTTTCCCAATATTCTCAGCAGCCCTCCTCAGCACATGTCCAAACTGATGTAAATCCTGCCTCCAACTTAGTGTCATATCTGTCCAACATAGCCTGTCCCTCTCATATACACATTGCTAAACCTGTGCACTCATGTCACACCCAGTGCAAATCGTAACATCTTTACCTCTGCCATGTGCAGCTCTGTCTCCTGCATTTTTTCTCACTGCTACTGTCTCCAACCCATATAACATAGGTGGTCTGACTACCTTCTTGTAGACATTACATATCGCATTTACTAGTACTTGTCTGTCACAACTCATTCCTGACACTCTTCTCCAATCTCTCCATCCTGCCTGTACTCTCTTCTTCATGTCTGCCACAGTTGTCATTACTCTGAAATGTTGATACCAATCATTTAAGCACATCCACCTTTGCCAAGTTTTCCCCACGCATCCTCACCATTCTGCTATCCTCCCTCTCATTCACACACAAATATTCAGTCATAGTCCTGCTGACCTTCATTATTCCCCTCTCTACAGCATATTTCCACCTCTGTAGGGTCTCCTAAAATTGTTCCCTACTCTCAATAAAGATCATACTCAATGTTATCCCTCCATAGTTACCACAGCTCTGCACATCACCCTTATACTTAAACCCATTCCCAAGCACTTTCTCTCCACTCCTCATGCAACTTTACACCACCCAAGATATCAGTAAATAGTGTGGCTAAACACACCACTGCCATTTCACCTAAACACCTCCATGCTTCCACATGTATGTAATGTGGGCCAACAGCCTTGCCAGTATTCAACCCCTTCATAGCTATCTTTACATCTTCCTTGTTAAGCTGTTTCACTTCCTGATTCACCATACCCACATCATCCAATCTTCTCTGTCTCATACTCTGCAGTCATCAGCCTCTCAAAGTACTCTGTCCACGTGGTCAACACACTCTCCTCACTTGTGAGTACATTTACCTCATTATCCTTTATCACCCTTATCTGCTGCACATCTTTCCTAGCTCAGTACATCTGTCTAGCCAATTGGTATAACTTCTGCCATCCCTTCTTAGTATCCAAACTGTCAGACAACTCTTCATATGCCTCATTCTTAGCCTTTGCCACATCTCTCTTTGTCATGCACCTCATCTCCTGACACATCTGCCTACTTTCCTCATCTCTCTGACAATCTCACTCCTTCCCCATCCTCTTTCTCTGAATACTGTCTTGCACTTCCTCAGTCCACCACCAGGTCTCCTTGTACTACTTCCTCCATCCACATGTCACACCAAGCACCTTTCTAGCCATCTCCCTTAGTAGCTCTGCTGTACTTAACCAGATGTGTGGTAAATTGACAGAGCCACCCAGTGTCTGTCTTAAGCCTTCCTTGAACTCCACCTCACGATCACCCTTTTCCAATTCACACCATGTGATCCTTGCTACTGAACTCACACTTCCAGTCTTCTTGATCACCAACATCATCCTGCAGAACAATATTCTATGCTGCCTAAATGCACTTTCCCCTTCACTACTTTACAGTCTCCAATCTCCTTTAAACTGGCCCTCCTGCATTGGATATATTCCATCTGTGTGCATCTTACCACAGTCTTGTAACTCACCCTATGCTCCTCCCTCATGTTATAGTACATATCAAAGCCATGCCCATCTGTTTTGCAAACTCCACTACCATTTCACCATCTGCATTTCCTTTAACACCATGCATACCCATCACTTCCACAGACCCTATGTTCCCTTCACCAACATGCCCATTGACATCTGTTGCAATGACCAGTCTGTTACCTTTAGGTACAGTCATCACCACATCATACAAATGGCTTCACATTTCTCTTTGTCATCCATCACACAACCAATTTGTGTAGCATATGAGACCCTGCCAACCTTGGGGCACACACCCCAGTACAACACCAGGGCATAGAGGCCAACATGCTGGAGGTGGGTGGCACCCACACAATGGACAGGGAGTGTGCAGGTAAGGGCCCAGTGGGGATTAGTACACTTATGTATCAAACATAATTGTATCTGTATTGTATCTATATCCATGTGTCAGGTGCAATTGCAGCTGTGGATGAGGTTTTCTAATGCACAGAGGTGCACATCTATGGTGAGGACAGAAAATTGTGTAGTACTGGGGTTTGTACTGTAAATGTGCAGACATGCTGCATCCATCCTGTACCAAGGCCACATGTGAGTCTGCTGACAATACATCCCTCTCACAACTACCTAGGACCCTCTGGTCTGCATATGGGACAGCAGCCTGAAGCTGGTGAGTATGACATTGTTCTGTTGTGGTCTGGCAATACCCCCAGGCATATGAAGAGCATGCAACTTGCAATGCACACAACTATCAGCAATTGCTATATTGCTTTATGTGTATGTTCACTTGTAGTAAAATGGGCAGGACAAATGGCCTAAGGTAGGGACATGTGTGACACATTACTGGTATACAGTGTATATAAATTGTGTACACACTCCTGTTAAGAAGATGCAAGGTATTTTCTTTTTTTTAAAAACAAGTTTATTATTTTTAACATACAAAATAAATATTATAACAATCTTATACAAGCAGTTAATATATAAACAGTTATAACATTTGATAAAACAACCAAAGTATTTACAAAGACATCCATTGCAAATCAAACCAATTAATTAAGCTGTAACATCTTACTAATGGAACTAAGACTGTTTTAACAAATTTTGTAAAGTATCCCATATATTATAGTAAGACATTTTTCTAATGGTTCTTGACTTTATTGTCATTAGTTCCATATGACACACTTCAATCATAACATTTTTAAATTCATTAAATGAAGGAGGAGTATCTGAAATCCAATTTCTGGTTATTATTTTTCTAGCCACTGCTAGAATAGACCATAATAAGAGAAGTTTAACTTTTTTAACACATTTAGGAATGGGGGTGTTAAATAATATAAGTGATTTAGAGACTTTGAAATTATCTGTGAAAAGAGCCTGCAAAAAATCATTGATTAACATCCAATATTCCTTCAATTTTATACAGTCATAAAACATATGTGCCCAATCAGCATTTATTTCTACATTACATCTCTTACATATGTTGTCTTTATTGTTTATTTTATTAATCATTAAGGGTGTATAGAAAGATCTATGTAAAAATTTCCAGGTAAAAAGTCTCCAATTAATAGAAGAAGTAGTTTTATAAGCAGATTCCAATATATATTGTTTATCTTGTTGTTTTGGTGATTCACCATTAATGGAAATGAAATAATTCCAGTAAGTATCTGAATTGTAATGTGTTTCATCTCTAATAATTTTATGTATGTGTGAGAGCTTACCTTTATCAGAAACCCTATGTTGTAAATTTAATATCAAGTAGTCAATCAGAATTGGGACAGATTCTTTAACTGTTAACGACATTAAATCAAGTTTATTAATAAGATGTTGTTTAAAAGTCTGAATCTCTAACCAACATGTTTCTCTCAAATCAAATTCTTGCTTTAAGAAGTCTAAATTTTTTGCTTTATTGTCAGACAGCAACTGATACCAATACTTTAAATCATTCTCTGTGACTAGAAGAATTCTTTCAGAGGTGGATGATAAAATAATACCTTGTGTGTACATTATAGGAAATAAGATAAAATTCCATTCCTTATACTTAGGATGCATAAATATAAAATTACGATATCTAATAATAATATTTAATGGGTAACTACTATATATTTTGGTGTAATAGATGAGGTACAAAACTCTTTTAGTAACCATAACATGGGATTGTTTACAATAGTATTTTTGTGTATTAATGATATTTTCGTGAAGTGAATGCTAATTAGTTCCCAATATTCCTTCCATTTTGCAACATATGACTGATCTATTAGCAATGTTATAACTTTTATAATAGAAGAGATAGCATATAAATTAAAGTCTGGAAATGATATGCCCCCTTGAGACCAACTATTAGTATGTTTCTTTAATGCAATCCTAGGTCTATTAGGTGCCCATAAGAAATTTAACATTTGTGAATTCAATTTCTTAATAATTATTTTGTAGGGAGTATTATTGATTGTATTATGTATAATATCTTGAATATTATCATTTTAATAATTGTGAGTCTTTCTTCCATAGTAAAAAACATATTATTCCAGCTATTGAAAAGATTTTGTATATTATGAAGACAATTACTATAATTATTATGTATAGTGGATTTAATATCTTTAGTTAATATTATGCCTAAGTAAGTTATTTGACCTGAATTGGGTATATATTTGAGAAAATCATTAGTGAGAACATTTTTCCGAGCGTATATTGGTAATATTTTAGTTTTTTCTTCATTAAATATCAAACCAGAAATATTCTTGAAATCTGTCATCTTGTCAAATAATGACCGCATAGAAGAATTTGTTCCTGCTGATGTAATTAGAACATCATCTGCAAAGAGCTGAATTTTAGATATTGTATTTTCATCTATATCAAATCCTTCTATATCATTGCTGTTTCTAATCAAATTAGCCCAAGGCTCCATTATTAAAGTAAATAATAATGGTGAAAGTGGACACCCTTGTTTTGTACCTTTTAATATGGGTATTTTTTGTGAGACATATGTTCCTATTTTAATGTAAGCCAATGCTCCTTTATATAGATGTTCAATTAAATTCACAAATGCATCAGAGAAATTTGTACACTTCAATAAGATAAACAAATAGTCCCAACTTACTGAGTCAAATGCTGAACTTATATCAAGACTAATGAGTGTCAAGTCTTTCTTTTTTCTGTTTGCATAATCAATTAGCGTTAAAGTTCTCCTTATATTATCAAAAGTATTTATATTTATAATAAAGCCTGTCTGATCTATATCTATTATACCTGGAATGATTGTCTTTAATCTGTCAGCAAATATATTCATGAACATTTATAGTCAACATTAAGTAATGAAATAGGTCTATATGAAGTGCATCTGGTTGGGTCTTTATTGGGTTTCAAAATTGGTGAAATAAATGTGTAGTGCCAGGATGGGGGAATTGATAACTCATTTTGAGCTCAAATGAAAACCTTATGTATTAATGAGTAAGTACTCTTAGGAAGAATTTTATAAATCTCTGGAATAATACCATCATTACCTGGTGCTTTGTTTGATTTAAGTTTATTTATTTGTGTGATAACCTCTGTATATGAAATATTTTTATCTATTAATTTAGTCTGTTGTTTATTAAGTTTTTTGTTCATGTTTGAAATTATAAAGTTCTTTATTTTGTCTTTAGAATCCATATTAATGTTATTATGGTTAATGTTATGAAAGTGATTTCTAAATTCATCTAATATTTCTGGTAAACTAGAGACGTTCTTCTTTTCCTTGGAGAAAATTTCTTTGATGTGATTTTGTTTATTCAGCCTTTTTGTTTTATTTTTAAGTCTATGTAAATATTTGGGACTTATTGAGTAAGACAAAAATTTATATTTCTCTAATGTTATTTTGACTTTGTGACTTAAAATTTCTTTGTATTTCTCATTTAATTTATTTATTTCCTCAATGACTTTTTTGTCCATAATATTTTCTTTATTATTATGTTTATATGAGTCTAATTTGTTTTGAATGCCTATTAATTCCTTGTCCCAAGATTTCCTTTTATTATTATACCATCTGATACTTTGTCCATATAAATATGATTTTATAGCATCCCAAATGTGAATAATGGAGACGTCAGGTGTAGTGTTTAAGTCTAAGAAATGTTGCACCTCTGTAAGTATATAATCTTTATAATCCTTTAGTTGAGTTAAGTATGCTGGTATTCTTTTGATCTGAACATTATAAGTACTATTTACCATAAATTCAAAGACAATTGAATTATGATCTGATATAGGACATGAAATGATCTTAGAATTAATTAAGTCTGTTACCAGTTGGTTAGAAATAAAGACTCTATCTATTCTTGAATAAGTTTTATGTCTATTAGAAAAAAAAGTGTATGGTAATGATTTAGAATCTGTCTGATTATTAATATCGTTCAAATGATATACATTAATTAAATCCTTTAAATGTTTTGCATTAGATGTGATTTTCCTTTTTCCTATAGTAGTAGTATCTTTTTCATGCAGAATACAGTTAAAATCTCCTGCTAAAATAATATCTCCTATAGAAAATGATATAATCTTATTGAGATGGTGTTTCACTGTATTAGTGCCAATTCCTGGTATCCAGTATACATTAATTAATGTATATATTTTCCCATTAATCTGTATTGTAACCATACAGAACATTCCTTTATCATCTTTATAAGACTTAATAGTTTTAGGTATGGGCATATTTTTGCTCCATAAGACAGCCACTCCTCTTTTTTTCTGTGTGTGTTCAGAGCTAACCAAGACTGTATATTTATTAGTGGCTAATTTATCTATATCTTTTTTTCAGGAGATGTGTTTCTTGAAGGAATATTAAATTGGCTCTATGCAGATTAATATATCTCATTAAACTTGCCCTTTTACATGGGTTATTCAATCCATTAATGTTTAAAGAAATTCCTTTTAAAGTTACCATTTAACTTTTATAAACATATAAAACTTATAATCAGAGTAACATTTACTAAAATAAGTATTATTATGTCTCCTCCTTTAGGTGTTCTATTAATTATAGCTGTATTTAATGAAAATCTTATGGAATTTTGTGTAATTTTAACTTTTGTTTGTAGTGACAATGAGTTTATAAAATGTGATGTGGATGTCAAAACTATATACACATGACAATAATCAGGTGAAAATATTGTTTGGATTAAACAATGCATCCAGCCTGGAGTTAAGAACTCCAACTTCGAGTAGCAAATACCACTCAAGTTATCCCCCTATCCTAAGCAGCAGTACTCCAGCTGCCACCGAATTAATTCAATACTAACTATTATTAATTAAAGTTAACCTCATTTAATTTGATTATCTATAATAGCAAGGCTTAAACAATTTATATAACAGCATCATATAATCATATAAAACATTTATAGACAACTAATATTGCTATGTACATCTATTCTATATAATAAATTCATAATCATAATAGCATTCTAACAATCTTGATAGTGGGAGCAGAGAAGAGAGAGAGAAAAAAAAAAAAAGAAGAATACCCATATGGTAGTTTAATAAAAATTTGTAATAATAAGTTCTTATTATATGTTTATGCTCATTTGAATTCAATAACATTTGTTTTCTCAGGCTATTATGACTCAGACATTACTTACATTAGGGTATTCCCATTTTCTGCCATAGCAGTACTGTTAGTAGCTTTAAAACTTTAAATTACATGCACTAGAAGCTTCCTTCTCATACTTATTCTTACCATTTAAATAAAATGATTATTATCAATATATAAGTTAAAAGAACATACAACACAGCAATATTGATCCCTAGTTATACATAAATCATTGTGATGAAAGCCATCTGTATCTTATATATCTGCACTGCAGCTTTAAAATGTATCACATGACATTTTCTTCTGAAATATAATCATAATAATGCACATACTTGTCTGTTAGTCAAGGCAAATGCATTATAACATTACATATCTTTAAATCATAAGCATCTATATGCATTAAAGTGCAGCAGTCATATAAGCTTTCAAAGACATATGTGCATGAGTTTTACCTTCTATGCCTTCTAAATTATCTCATTTGTTTACTATGGCATATTAAGTCATTTAAAATCATTATAACTTTTATATTTTATAAGTTACATCTTAAATAAGTAAACTATTATAAAGAAAAACTCACATTTTGTTGTCATAAAGTTCGTTTTTCATCACAATACCACATTTACAGCAGTTCTACTTCCTGAAACAGTTTACTTCTTGAATTTGCGATGAGTCTGTGTGAAATCAGGAGTCAAAGTTCAAAATGGCTGCATTCAGCTTCTCTGCGTGTTTTCTGGATGTTGAAGCTTTTAAAACGGCTCGAGGACACTATTCACGAGGATACCCACAACCCAAATTGTCTCCCATAACATTCTTAGGTCTCTTTGTCACAGAAGAGAAACAAGTTGATTCATATCAGGTTATTTGTTCCTCAGGAAGTTTGATTATTTATAAAACAAAATTCAGTTCTTGCACATTAAAATAACTTTGAACAAATCATTAAGATATTTGTGGTTTTCTTGTAAATGTAGTAACTGTAATTAAAGAGTTCAAAGAAATATAAAACATGTCATTTGTTTTTTAGTCTTTTTTGTTTCTCTGATGTCTTCCAAGAAGTTCCTGTTGCCATTCTCTTTAACGAAGGACTTGCCCATTCCATATCCTCTATTTTATCTAATATTTTATTTTTTTTTAATATGCAGCAAAGCAGAGTCCAAGTCTTCAAAAATTCTAGGGCCATCAGGTAAAAAGATTTTTAGTTTGGAAGGAAATAAAAGATGAGTTTTGAACTGTGCTTTCTTAAGCTCTCTTATTAATGGTAAAAAGACCTTTCTTTTTGATATTACCAAAGAAGAATAGTCATTGTCAAAGCACAGTTGCTTCATTAATTTTATAGGTGCTTTAGCCCATGCAGATTTTAATACCATCTCCTTGTCATAAGATGATAAAAATCATACAATAACTGATCTAGGATACTTTTTATTTGTATTAGAATTAGATAAAGACCTGTGGGCTCTTTCAATACCAAAAGAAAATGCCTCTGACAGATCTAAAGTTTTGGGAAGCCAAGTATTTAAAAAAGAAGTAATGTTATTACCTTCTATATTTTCTGGCAGTCCAAAAATCCTTATATTATTGTGTCTGGATCTGTTTTCCAAGTCATCTAATTTGGATTGAAGGTGTGTGTTTTGTTTCAATAAGAATTCAATGTTTATTTCTTCTTCCTTAATTCTGTTGTCCATATCATTAAGTGTCTCTTCTATACCTGTAATCTGTGCTTTCTGATGTTGTAGATCTTGGTGTAGCACATCCATTTGTTTTGTGGTTTTCTCTATAAAGTTATCAATTTTAACATCCAGTCTGTCCATTTTAGTTGTTAGTTGCTGAATAGTTGATAGTAAAGTCTGAAGCTCTTTCTTAATGCT
Organism: Protopterus annectens; assembly: GCF_019279795.1. NCBI lineage: Eukaryota > Metazoa > Chordata > Ceratodontiformes > Protopteridae > Protopterus > Protopterus annectens. The sequence continues at coordinate 1,306,067,647 of NC_056729.1, forward strand.
GGAATCCTGGCTGTTAGCCTTGCTGGAACTCATTCTGAACAGAAGTGATGAGAGAGAAATTTCCAAAAAGATTTCTGACAGGAAAATTAGTTAAATTTTCTTTTTTTTAGATATTATTCAAGATACTGATATTCCAAACATTAATAGAATGAAAATTATTCCATTAGTTGAATTTTGAAGTAATAATTTCCTGTTAATGTAGTTATGTTGGTGGAGCTGAAGAAATCTGTTGCTATCCTGTGTTCATCCTTGGCCACGCCCCCCTATGCAAGGTATTTTCTGATACATACAAATTGGGGCCACAATATGTCAGTCCACACCTCTTCCAACCTTTAATGTGACCCATAACATGAACAGTTCACTTGTAAAACCAAACATCTGGACTCATGTATTGCACCTACAAGGCTGGCCACCTGAGAGGGTGGAAGATGTCATATCAGCATGATGTTTAATTCAGGTATGATACTTGATGCTGCCATATGTGTCAGTACACTCACTGTGACCTATATGGCTACAGTATCACATACATGGGCATTGTTATGGCACGCAGACCACTTCCAAACATGTATAGGTTGCAAACATCTGGATATTCCAGACACATCTGTACAGAGGACTGTACAATTGTTTAACTTGCTGCATGTGAAGCACATGCTGTTACCACACTATATAAAGTAATGGCATTGGGGGGTGGTAACCAGCCATGTATGGTACACACATCAACATGGTATAAGCCACACAAGATATGATCCTCACACACAAACAGTTGCCAGTATTGAGATTAGAACTGCCTATATAGTTATTTTTATTTTACTGTTACACAGTTATCAGACATGCCACAGAGCTTATACATTTTCATCTACTCCAAAAGTACTTCTAAGGTGGATGATATCAATAGGACTACTAAATTGGAGTAAGGGGGGAAGTGTAAAAAGTAGTACACAGGTCAAAATGGTATACCCCACACACTACATGATTCTCACACAAACACACACTCATCCAAACAGTTGCCAATAGTGAGATTGGAACTCCTGCCTATCTAGTTATTTCTACTACAGTGATACTCAGTTATCAGATGTGCCACAGAGTTTATATATTTTCACCTACTCCAAAGGTACTTCTAAGATGGATGACATCAACAGGGCTACTAAACTGGAGTAAGGGGGAGTGTAAAGGGTGGTACAGAAATCAAAAATGGTGTAACCAACACAATACATGATTTTCACAGAAACACACACATCCAAACAGTTGCCAGTAGGGAGATTAAAACTCCTGCCTATTGAGTTATTTTACTATAGTGCTACACAGTTATCAGACACACCACATAGCTTCTAAGGTGGATGACATCAACAGGACTACTAAATTGGAGTGAGGGGAAGTGTAAAGGGTAGTACACAGGTAAAAAATGGTATAGCCCACACACTACATGATTCTCACACAAACACACACACACATACAAACAGGTGCCAGTAGTGAGATGAGAACTCCTGCCTATCTAAGTATTTCTACTATAGTGCTATGCAGTTATCAGACATGCTACAGAGTCTACACATTTTCACCTCATCCAAAGTTACTTCTAAGGTGGATGACTGCAAACTAGGAGCCATAGTTGAGTTCCTAACTGATGTGAATATCCTACAGAAGGGCCTCACTGAGACAGATGCCTGGTGTCAGAGGCATGGCCTCAAGCTCAATGCCAAAAAGTGCATTTTCATCCCCTTTGGTAAAAACTTTGTACCCATGAACTACCACATAAATGGCAGTCTATTTAACACCTAATGTGTGATAAGAGACCTTGGGACCAATTGGACAGTAGTTTCTCCTTTGATAATCACATCATCACAGTAGTCAGGAAATCCTTCTATGTGGCACACCTCATCACAAAAGGGTTCTCATCCAGGAAAAATAGTTCATTGTCCCCATCTACTCAGCATTCATTACACCCATTATAGAGTGCAACGACCCTTTTGTAATATACCTCACAAGACATCTGCAGCAGCTGGAAAGGCCATAGAAGTACCTCACGAAGAGGATTACTGGCCTCAAACAGATGCCCTACACTGACCTTCTCAAAAAACTCCAGTTTTACTCTGTAGCATATCGCCTACCCTGAGGAGATCTCTGCCTAACATATAAAGCTATGTTAAACCCAGAGCTGTTGGACATGCTACACCTAATGAAATCCCAATCCCTCCGAGCTATACACTCTAGGGACCTAAACCTTGTCACCACAATAAACAGAACATGCTGGTGGGATAGATTCCTGTCTCAGAGACTTCCTATACTCTGGAACAAGTTACCCATCTATGTCAAGCAAAGTTCTTCATTAGCACTCTTCAAGAAAAATCTTCATGAGTGGATGGGAAGTAAGAAATACACCCCAGGGAACACTTCTGTGGCTCTGCTCGACAGGGGCACAGGAAATTAACTTTCTTGGGTGGCATAGGCCAGGATACCTTGTTGGCTAGACTTACTAAGGACCTTGGGCCAATAGCCTAGTACCTACCTATGAACCTATGACATCAACAGGACTACTAAATTGGAGTGAGGGGAAGTGTAACAGGTGGTACAGAAGTCGAAAATTGTATAACCCACACACTACATGATTCTCACACAAATACACACTCACACATCCAAACAGTTGCCCATAGTGAGATTAGAGCTCCTCCCTATCTAGTTATTTTTACTACAGTGCTATACAGTTATCAGACATGCCGTAGAGCTTATACATTGTCACCTACTACAAAGGTACTTCTAAGGGGGATGACATCAACAGGACTACTAAATTAGAGTGAGGGGAAGTGTAAAGGGTAGTACACAGGTCAAAAATAGTATAACCCACACTCTACATGATTCTTACACAAACACACACTCACATCCAAACAGTCACCAGTAGTGAGATTTAAACTCCTGCCTATCGAGTTATTTCTACAATAATGCTACACAGTTGTCAGGCAAGCCACAGAGCTTATACATTATCACCTAGTCCAAAGGTACTTCTAAGGTGGATGACATCAACAGGACTACTAAACTGGGGCTGGGGAAGTGTGAATGGTAGTACACAAGTCAAAAATGGTATAAACCAGACAGTCGATACAAACTCCTCGCAAGTATGGCAAGTGCCAGAGCCCAAAAACCCAAGGCAAATATGAAAAGGTAGGGCCAGCACCAAATGGAAGTTGCCAAATGAAGATTAGTTTATTAAATAAACATTTTCAAGAAACTAAGGGTGTCAAACACCCCCAGTAAAGCAAAAAGTGCTCCAAGAAAAGCAAGCCGGTTTCGGCTGTATTAGCCTTCTTCAGTGCACGATAGCCAGACAGACCATGATTCTCACTCACACGCTCATGTACACAGACAACTCACCTCTCTAAACTCCAAACACTCAGACCTGTGAGAGTTACCCATATATCACCCAATGTAGACATATGCACTCTCCAGCAAAGACTGGACTAGCAGGTCAAGAGGATAAGATCAACACCTGCACCACACCATGTGGAAGACATAGGTCACCATGATACCCACTTTGCCAGCCATGGCATACAGTGAAAAGCCACACACCCACCTTCACAGAAGCACTCAATGGACATTTACCTAAACAGCACAGACCAGCAAGACAGACACGCACTCAGACCATGACATGGCACATGCTAAGGGACACATATTTCACATATACAGTGTGCCCCTCAACCTAAGCTCCTAAGGCTAACCACCTTGCACAATACAGTGATCAAGGGTAACTCAATACTGAGGCACACACATATCCCACTCACTAAGTTGAATATGGAGCACATAACAGCCAAATATATATCACATGCCAGCATCCAACACATGACACAGCCAGTCATGGCACTCCACAACTACAAGTATCACTCTGTATTCATGTGGGTGTGAATGACCTGGGACACACCTCCCTGGACTACATGACAAGAGACATGGTTGAACTGTCTGATTATGTGGTCCAGGCATGTGTGACAGTAGCCCTGGGTAGTATACTGCCGTCACCCAGAATGATGCTGCAGTACTATCAACAGATGATTGACTGCAACACTGGCTTACATGTTTTGTGTTATTCTCAGGGGATCCAGTATCTCTCTACTTGGGATAACATGATTGACAGACCTCAATGACTTGCCACAGATGTCCTACATCTGTCAGCCCTGCGTTTCCAGGTACTGGCTAAGTGTCCTGCCACCCCTATAATGCCTTGTTAGGCAGTGTTCCAAATGTAATTACCACCATAACAGCTAGACATGTATGCAATCTGAAGGTCATGCTGCTCAACAGTAAACATCTGTCAGGATGCAGTCACTCAAAGCACTCCTCGGAGTGGAGGACATTAACATTTCTGCTGCAATGGAGAGGTGGCTCACAGCAGCAGACAGCAGCCCTGCAGTAACAGGCTATAATGCATTCTACAGCTGTCAGCCCCTAAACATGGACCACACCACACCTCCACAGGTGGTGTTGTCTCCATATTCATTATGGATAGGAACACCTCCAGACTAGTATCCCCGCATAATGCATCAGAGATATTTCCTGTACAACTGCTTTGGGGTAATATTGCAATCCAGACCATAGTCTGCTATGGGTCCACATCTATGTCCTTAGACTGTCAATGCACATTCCTCAACACCCTGCCATCTATGAAGGTCCAACAGAACACTGACATAGTAGGAGACTTCAACTACCCCTCCATCACCTGGGGAAAGTATCCAAGCACCAGTACAGTGGCCCAGCACTTCCAGGAATTCATTTCCAATGCCCTGGACCAGCTCATACTGACCCCTGGTAGAGGATGCAACAACCTTGACCTGTGTTGACTACTCACATATGGGACTGTTGCTCATCCACGTGTCAGTCCCTACCTGGTGAGATCCACACAGACTGTAATCAACATGGAACTCAACATGTCAGCCACACCCTCTGCAGAGGTAACCACCTTGCAAAACCTCTCCAAAGCTGACTTTGCAGCCATAAAAACGTGGGTGCATGACTTCACTGCACCCATGGCAATGGGAAATAGCTGTATGACTGTTGAATCATACACATATGTACTGTACAAACAGGTACATGAATGCATGGTACTAGCCATAGCCAACAGAACCCAGACACTGTCCTCCAAACCTTGGGAGACAATGTGATGGCCCCCTGTCATTACTAAAGTGTGCAACAGAAGGAGGACATTGTTGCAGAAAAAGGTGGAGTCCCATGACTGCTGAACCCTCTTATTAGCCTCAAACACAACTTGGGATTCCTCATGGAATCCCCTACAGGCATCTATGAAGGCAGAAATGCAGCAGACATTGATGACACTCACAAAAGCCTTTCATACTATTACTTTGCATTGGGCTCTCTTCAATGGTTGACTGCACTTGGAGGGTCTTGTGTGTGTCAGACTGTTTGACCAGCCTGGAGGTGTGTGTTTGTCATACATATCTGTATGGCCCACCTCATTTTGCTTGGATGGCCACATGTTGGGGTCAGAATGTTGCATAGGATGAGTGATTAGGGAGGGGTGTGTTACTCCCCTTGGCTGTGGCCCAGGGTTCTGTGGGTGCAGACATGTTACCATCTTCCAGGGTTAGGCCTGCCTGCAGTGGGTGCATTCCCATGCTTAAACTCCTAGCCCTGCCTGTAGACTGCACAGAGTATCACAGAATGTCCACATCCATGTCTCATAAATTTTGTTAGTTACCCAAACAAGTGTGGTTTTCCAGCAAAAGTGTTTTGCAAGTCACTCAGTGTTGAAGTCAGATATTACAGGCAGTTGACATTGCAGTTTCAGACTTTGTACCCATCAGACATTCCATGCTACTGCAAATCATTCCATCAACTTTATAACATTATTAGAGCAGTATTTTACAGGTGTCCATCTCTTTGGGCCTTCATCAACCCATTATTCATGACTTTGTCCTGATTGTTGGCTCCCTGAGACTGGCAGGTTTGCTCCTAGCAGTTGTCAGCATGCCCTTTCCTTGCATTTTGTGGACTGTGTTAAGTTGGTGTTGTGGAACCCATGGCACTCCCTAAAGGGCACTGTGGGTGAGGCATAAGCATTTTCCAGAGGCCTGTAGTCCAGGTGTGACAGATGCAGGCCATCTATAGCAAGGCAGTGCATTCTGATGATCATATGTTCCCAGGCTGCCAGCAGGAGAAACCCCTGGGATGGCACCAGTAAGTTGACTGTGGGTGCTACTGACAATTACTTTCTGTTACTATTGCACCATCAGTCTGGGTGACAGCTAGATGCTGCTTAAGTCTAGGAACATATTGCTGCATGTCTATGGGACTATGAGGGGGTGACACGACTGTACACATGACACATCTGCACAGACTGTGTTGATATTAGTTTAACATTTTGGTCCCATGCAGCATGGTGGTGTGCCCTATCTTTCAGACTGCAGGCATACCAGTATCAACCACAGGTCAGATTGTTCTGGCATAGACATTTGTAGTTTCAGACTTCTTACCTTTCAAAGCCATACTGCCAATGCCAGACCTGCTGTGATATCACTGTGTAAAAGTCTGTGGGTTATGATTTCATGGGTGTCACCATGTGGGAGCCTTTGCCAGGCATTTCTGTATGGTTAGAAAGGGAATGTCATGTTTTTAACTTGAGTAGCACAGTTTTTTTTCAAATGATCAACTAAAGCTGTTATCTAAAGGCTTTTCCTTCCTACCAGCAAATAGAGCTCCCCTTGTGGACACCCTGTTGGACTTTAAACTGTTTATGAGAAAATTAAATTTGAAATATATCTTACATGATGTTGAAACTATTGAACATAGATTTGGAAATAGCACATATAACCCTGGGTTAACACATACTTTAGATGTTTTTTCTTCATTAGTCGAGACAGAATTATATGATATGCTGAATGATTATAACAAATGGTCTAAACGCCAATATTGTAATTTGAGCACAAGGGAAATTACTGCATTAAAACAATTAGCTAACTATAATAATATGAGATACATGAAGGCGGACAAGGGACGGGGTATAGTCATTATGAATTATAACACTTATTTTGAGGCTATGCAGCAAGTATTAGGTGACAGTACCAGCTACAAAAAAGTGTCTAAAGATTTTGTTAGACTTAATTATAAAATGGTAGATCTTAGTTTGTTAGACCTTTTACATCAAGGCTACATTGATTTTAAGACATTTGAATTCTGCACAGTAGAGGAATCCCAACTTGGACATTTATTTGGTGTTCCTAAAATTCACAAAAACCCTGTCCATCTGCCTTTTAGGCATATTGTATCAGCACTTCACAGCAAAACAGGAAAAATATCAGCTTATTTAGATCGTGTTAAATCCCATAGTGAAAAAAGCAAATATTATTTGAAAGATTCATGGCTTTTTTTGCATGAATTAAAAAAAATACAGGTTTACAGGTGATGAAAGTTTTATAATCACCTTAGACATTACTTCCTTATACACATCTATTGAACAGGAAGACTGAATTGATTTTGTTAGACTATATCTCAGTAAGTATTGCAAACATTGTAAAGTAGATATTCCTATTATTTGTCAGTTAATTGGCTTGGTACTTATAAACAATTTCTTTTCCTTTGATAATCAAGTATTTCAGCAAATAAGTGGCGTAGCGATGGGGATACCAGTGGCCCCCACCATCTCCGATTTGGTTCTTTGTTGGTGAGAAGAAGAATATCTGACAAAAATGTCACAATTCTTACAAGTTAAATTTTACAAAAGATACATTGATGACTTGATTTTCATTTGGGCTGGTAACTTAAACCAATTTCATGAGTTTTTGACAGAAATTAATAGTAGTATCTCATGGCTCAATTTTACAGTAGGGGAAGTAGGTAACGTAGTACACTTTTTGGATAGTAAAGTGGAGATTAACACTGCAGAATACAATTTTTCCAGTAATATTTACAGGAAAGATATTTTACCAATAATTATTTACATTTCAATAGTTACCTCCCCACTTATATGAAACTAAATGTTTTCAGGGACAAGTTATCAGACATAGCAGGATAGTCAGTGACGACAGCCTATTTATTGAGGAGACCAACAAAATCATAAGACTATTTGAGAAAAGAGGGTATCCCATTCTTAAGTTCACAGCATTGCTGACAAAGTTAACCAACACAGATACAAAAAGTTTTTTCCTATTATTAAATATGGGTTTACTTGTAAAAAACCTACAGTGGAACAAGATTTTGGTTGTACTTTTCCTGTTCCCATTAGCATACAGATTAAAGAAATAAAGCATATTATTCACAATAATTGGAAGATAATACTTGGTAATCAAGAATTGTCTAAAATTATTGGAGATAGACTTAAGTTTATACACAAGAAGACAATAAATTTCAAACAGGTTTTAGAAAATTTGCCCAATGACGTTAAGAACAACAACATTGAAACAAAATTAGGAACTTTTCCCTGTAATAATTGTTCTTCCTGTAGATTTATTTTACCTTTAAGTACTTATTTTTTTTAACATAACAAATTCTTATATACAGCTAAAGGCAGATATTCCTGTACCACAGAAGGATTAGTGTATATTGCTATCTGTTCTACATATAAATGTTTCTACATAGGTAAAACCATTTGGAGGTTATCAAGTAAGATGAGAGAACACATAGCAGCTATTATATGGTTACTAGTTCTTTTTTCTTCATTTTTTTTTTTTTTTTTTTTGTAGTGTATAGGGTATGTATGATCTATCTATGTAACTGTTGAGCATCATGTACATTATGTATAAGTAGTTAGTAGTACTGTTAAAGTTGTTTGAAAAAAATAAATAAAAATTATTTAAAAAAAAAAAAGAAGAAAGATTTAAATAATGCTTTAGCTAACTAAGTGCCAGGATTTCAAAAAAATTTAATTTTTGGTAGTTGAGAAAGTAAATATAGGAAGATTCACAGACAGATTTAATGCTTATCTTGAAATATTGGAACTTAAATGGCAAATTATTTTAAAAGCTGATCTAATACCAGGCATTAATGAGAATATTTTCATAAAATGCCTTTTAAAGTTCAAAAATAACTAAAAGGTACTTTTATTTTGTTATAATCATTTACTTTTAGACATGTAAATTTTTATTGTAAAAATTGATGATTCATTCATGTATGCAAACAGGCATTTTTTGGTTTGATATGTCCTGTATGTTTAAATATACAATTGAGCTAGTTATGATTTCATGATAAATTCAGTATGAGTGGCTAATTAGTAGCATTGGTTAATTGTTGACAATATTTATTGATGCAAGCTGAGTGATTGTATTGTTTCTGAAGATGTTCTGTATTAAATGAACGAAAGCGCTAAGGACAATGTCTCTGGGTCGTACTTTGTTTTTGATTTCTGTATGGTTGTCTACAGCTGATCTGCTGTGTAGGGTTGGTGGTGGGTATGGGACTCTCACTTTGACATCCATGCATGTGACCTATGACCCCTCCCCCAGTTATTTGGCTCACCACATATACTGCAGTGGTATTTGTTGACTAGGATTGTACTGCATGGTGTGGGTAGGGCAGTACTGGGGATACATGTCCTACTGTCCCACAGATATGTCAGTTTTCTGCTGCTATCCCAGTTAGCCACCCCATTCCCTTACATGCTTTATCAATACCATAGATATGCTATCAGAAAAGTCCACCCCATTATTTTAATTAGTTACAGAGACTGGCTTACCTTGTGCCTGCAACTGTTGTGAGGGTGGTGCTTGAGGGCTGACTATGTCAGATGCACACAATGCACTGCCTATACATGGTCATGTATAGGTGGTGTCATGTCTGGCATCCATTTTACTGTATGTGTGAGTCAGAGAGAGAGAGAGAGATATCAGTCCCTGGGGCCCTACAGTGTCAGTGTACATGCTATGCATTGCCTCTTTGCCAAGGCCAGGGCATTCTGGGCACACCTCCATCTGCCTACAGGGGCAGTCTCAGGATGTTCCTCCTCCAAGTCACTCTGTGCCTGTGAAGGCCTTGGCAATGGTGGGGTGCTGTGTGGCCCTTCCCTATTTTGTTCCTGCTGCAGCTGTTTCCGCAGGATCATATTGTGTAGCATGGCACATACTATGACTATGTGTGCACATGTGGCTGGATAGTACTGCAAGGCTCCACCAGATATGTCAAAGCAGCAAAACCGTGACTTGATCATCTCAAAGACATGCTCTATAATGATCCTGGTTTGTGCGTGTGCCTCATTATGGTGTTCTTGTGTGGGTGTGTGTGCATTTCTGATGGGTGCCATCATCCAGGGCTCCAGTGCATTGTCAGCATCCCCCACTAAATGGCCATATGGGATGTCCCCCTGGCAAACCACTGATACAGCTGTGAGGAATGCCAGTGGTGGGAGTTGTGACAGCTTCCAGGGCAGCCAGCACACACATTCATGATAATGCCCTGGGCATCACACATGACCTGGCAGTTGATGGACTGAAACCCCTTGTGGTTTAAGTAGACCCTACTCCGGTCACCAGGTGGTGCTTTGATGTGGATGTGCATGCAGTCTATGGCACCCAGTACCTCCGGGTAGTCTGCTACATGGTGGAAGAGATGCATATTGCCAGTCAGCTCAACACGGGTGTTAGAGAATTTAAAGTGCTCCTCGGCTTGTATTTGCATGGCATCCAGGAATTGGTGGAGTATCCTGGACACAGATGCCTATGAGACCCCCATGATATCCCCAGTTGTTCTTTGGAAAGTACCTATAGGTAGTATTCTTAGAGCTACAGATACCTTGGTATCCACTAGGATGTGTTCCCCTCTGTTTGTTCTAGATGTGAGATGAGTTCCTCTCTGTTTGTTCTAGATGTGAGATGAGGCCGGTACAGCTCCACAATTGCTGCAGTATGTCTCTATCCACCCAATCTACAGATCATGTTGCCCCTGGTAGGTTGCCCTGGGCCTGAACATTTTTCTCCTCCTCCTCATAAGTCTGGGGTGGTTGTCAGCATTGTCCTCTTCACCATCCTCAGCCTCTTGCACAAACTGATGTATGAGAGTGACAGCAGCCTCTAACATTTTGTTAGTTTTGTCAAGTAAAATTTCCCCATCTGTGTACACCAGTGGTATAGAGTTTGTGGGAAAAAGAGACTAAAAGGTGTTTGCATAGTTTATAGTGATGTGCTGCAGATGCTGCTTGTGTGATTGGCTGAGTATGATACATTCCACTTGCCAGCTCTTTTACTTATATTTCAGTGCCTCTATTCTGATATTTCCCTTTTTTTTCTTGTTTCACTTGCCATTTCCTGTATTTTTTTATTTTGTTGTTTAAATCCAGGTGCACACTACACTTAGGCAAGGTAAACAAGGCTACAGAGCCTCGGACATACCCCCTTGCTTACATATACACAGTGCTGCCATTTTCTGTGTTTTTTTTTTTTTTTGGTTTGTTTAAGTCCCAGTGCATGTTGTGCACACTCCGTTTAGCTAAGGTAAATACATTCTAGCAGAAATGTCCCTCCCTGGAAGCAAACACATTGTTCATTTCATGGTGTAAGACATTACAGCCTCAGATACACACCCTTGCTTAGTTGTGCTTAGCTAGGTGCAAACCCAGGCAATAGTGCTCCAATGTGCTTACAGCAAGCATGACACACCCCCTTTTGATGTCATTTACTTCTCATGCTTTAACAGCTGCATTAGAGCACCTACACTGACAGAACTAACTGGCTCACTGACAGAACCCACACAGTTAAAGTAGTCGACTCCAAGTCAAACTTCAGACCAGTAATGATTGGAGTACCAGAGGGTTCAGTCCTGGATCCTTTCCTGTTTGGCATCTACCTCTCTGAAGTGCAGGCCAACACAGAAGGTCTTTGGCTAACAAAGTTCACAGATGACTGCAAACTGGGAGCCATAATGGAATCACCTAATGATGTAGACATTCTACAAAAGGGCCTCACAAAGACAAATGCTTGGTGTCAAAGTCATGGCCTCAAGCTCAATGCCAAGAAGTGCATTGCCATCTCCTTTGGGAAAAACTCAGTACCCATGAACTACCACATAGGTAGTAGGTCACTAAATACTGAAAGTGTGAAAAGAGACCTCGTGACACTGGTGGACAGTAGTCTGTCCTTTGATAACCACATCACCACAGTAGTCAGGAAATCCTTCTACATGGCACACCTCATCACAAAAGGGTTCTCCTCTAGAAAAGGGAGGTCATTGCACCTCTCTACTCATCCCTCACCAGACCCATTATAGAGTACAATGCCGCATTTGGCATGTATCTCACAAGACACCTACAATAATTGGAAAGGCCACAGAAATACCTCACTAAGAGGATTACTGGCCTCAACAGATGCCATATGCTGACCATCTCAAAAAACTCCACCTCTACTCCATCACATATCACCTTCTCAGAGGGGATCTCTGCCTAACATACAAAGCTATGTCAAACCCAGAGCTGTTGGATATTCTACACTTAAAGAAATCCCAGTCTTTCCATACCACATGCTCCAGGGACCTAAACTTTGTTACCGCAATAAACAGAACATGCCGGAGGGATAGAGTCCTATCCCAGAGACTTCCCATACTCTGGAACAAACTACCCATTCCTGTCAAGCAAAGCTCCTCCTTAGCACTCTTTAAGAAAAATCTTGACGACTGGATGGGAAATAGAAAATTCACCCCGGGGATCATTTCTGCAACACTGCTCGGCAGGGGCTCAGGAAATAATTTTCTTGGGTGGTAAAAGCTAGGGTACCTTTTTGACTAGGCTTATATAGGCCCCAGGGTTGATAGCCTAGTACCTACCTATGAACATGGTTAGGTCCAGTCACTTAGAGGAAATTTGTGATTCAGTAAGATTCCCCTCATTTGCATACCCCACTGCCTTACTCCATAGTTACTGCACTCACACTCAGCCTTTCCCCTTAGCAACCACTGTTCCCTGGTATTGTTTTCATTCTGCATGACAGGACAAAGTAAACATTGACTATAATGGCAAAATGCAAATTTTTCTGAAAATTGATTTTTCACATTTTTTTTTATTTTCGTCATAATTCCATTAGGGCGCCACTGCCCTATGCTTAAATGGCTGAGATCAGCCAAAAAAAAGTTTCATTTTATAAAAAGTAAATTATTTTTCATGCCAATGGACATATAGTTGGCCATTGGCATATCTACTAACTGTAATACATGCTTTCTTTTGAGCTGTCATGCCTCCATTTTTTTTAATTTGCAGGAATGTATTCAGATACTAGCTGAATAAACTTCTGCTTTGTACACTGTTCAGGCACATACAACTGCCTGCTTCCTGGATCACTAATTCACCTCATTTGCATGGTTTTCACCAGCAAATGAGGTAATTAGCATATAGCAGTAGTGTCCATGCCGGAATAGTGTAGGAGCACTCGTGAACATCTTGGGTGCTTGATCCTGGATTGCTCGGTGGCCATATTGGATGCACTATTCTGACACTCTGTGTAGGGCTTCCTGAATCTGGCTGCAAATCTTTCTAGATACCCTTAACTCTCTTTCCCCTACACAAACAAAAAGAATTAAAATTAGCCATGCTCCATGGTTAACTAAACCTACAAAACTACTACTTTTAGTTAGAGATATAGCCTGGAAAGTCTGGCAAAGTAACAAGACACTGACAAATAAATCTAACTTTTAACAACTCAGGAACCAAGCCAAAAATCTAGTCATCAATGACAAAAAATATTTCTCAAAACTATCCACCCATAAAAACAACCCCCACATTTTTGGGAAATCTGTATCCTCTCTCTTCAAACCCAGAACCACTCGAAATCCATCTCCATCCCCTGACACAACCCCACAACATATAGCCCGCACTTTAAACTCCCACTTTATTGATACCACCTTTAAACTCATTCCTGAATCCCCTGCAAACTCAAATCCATACACCACCAAAAATACAAACATCAGGCAAGCAACCATACAAACTTTTTCCAATCATCTTGCACCCCATGAAACTACCACTAAAGCAATACCAGAGACCCATAGTTTCTCCCTAAAACCTGTTTGCACCTCTCTAATTCTAAAACTAAAAAAAAACTGAAACCCTGTTCCCTATCTGCTGAGAACCACCCCCCAGAATACTTGAAAATCACTGCTGATGCAATAGAATACCCTATCAGTATTCTAATAAACTGATCCATCTGTGAAAGAACCATCCCACAACTCTGGAAAAATTCCATTATAATTCCATTCCATAAATACAGTAATACAAATGGCTTTTCTAACTATAGACCAATCTGCATTATTTCTTTTCTCTTTAAAATATTAGAAAAGTGTATACATAGTCAACTACTCAACCACCTCATAGACAACCTCCTCGCCCCATTACAGCATGGTTTTTGCCCATTCCATAGCATCACCACTGCCCTCCTCTCCTACATAGACATCATGAACAAGGCTTTAGATGCAGGTCTAATAACTTCAGTAGTCCTGTTGGACTTATCAAAGGCATTCAATACAATTTCACATACCAAACTACTTCAACAACTGTCATAAATAGGTTGCTCCCTACATACGCTGTCCTGGTTTGCTAACTTACTTACACAACAGACAACAATAAGTGAAATGGCAGAGCAAACAATCTGCATATCTGTTAAATAAAATAGAAGTACCCCAAGGGTCCATCCTCGGACCCCTGCTCTTCACTAATTTAATAAACAATTTACATCTAGTGTCCCTCCGACCACACTTGTCTAATATGTGGATGACTCCACAATCATATCCTCCTCCAACAACTTTCAAGACCTCCTAAAAATAACCCAAAAACATTTCAATCCATATAAACCTGACTTAATGACTCTCAATTATGTATAAATGCCAAAAAACTAAACTACTTATTTTCTCCACCAAAGCAACACCGCGAGACTTTAAAATTTACTCCCAAGATAAAATGGAAATTCAGCTTGTTCATTCTGTAAAACTACTTGGTATAACAATAGATGATAAACTCTCTTATGAGCAACACATTTTTAACACTATAAAAAGAACTCACTTTAAACTAGGTAAACTCTACAGGCATTAAAAGTACATGGATGGCCCCAAAAAATCAAGCTGGTCAAGTCTTTACTACTTCCCTCCCTCTTTTATGGTATTCCCATCTTCACAAACCTTCACTCCTCCCTGTTTAATAAACCACAATGATGCTACTATAAAATTGCAAAATTTGCCTACAGCTTGCAACAGCGAACCCATCATTGCCAAGCTATCAAAATGTTTAATTGGTATGAATTCTCCCAATACCTCAGTTACACCCAACTAACTCTGGCTAGTATATAATCCAGAGAAATTCCCTGCTTTACTGTCAACTCTTCAACCCTATATCCCCTCTAGAAATTCATGGTCCACAAATAAACAACTTCTGATTATATCAAAACCAAGCAAAAGAGCAGGACAAAGCCTATACTCCTATTCTATAGGTAAATTATGGAATGTTCTACCAACATCTATTACTTTGTTATATTCCCTTAATGCTTTTAAATCATCACTAAGAAGCTACTATCTTAACAACCCCACATGTTCTTGTTCTCTTAATACCAGACCCCCATAAACTTCTCCTTATTACTCTCTCCATCCAAAGCTATAACCAGTCACTAACAACCAATCTACCTACTATTTCTCCCTAACTCATTCCCTGGTGAAAAAAATATATAGTGAGTGGTTACTAGTGCATCTCTCAGTTCTTCAGGCAATGTACTTAAATTTAATTAAATATAATTCCTTTTTTCTACAAAATGTCTTTACCTTCACCTCTTTATTAAATAGAAGTTATTTGTAAAAAAGTTTGCTATGATGTGATAAGTGTTGTCTATATTTCTCTATATAGTTTAAAGTCTTTCTTTCTAAAATTGTATAACCACCTATCTACTGTAATCTGATGGTGTTATTTTATTCGTTGTGGAGCTTTTCTCCCTGCGCTTCCACTGAAAATGAGTTTCTGACCCAAGTGGACTTTCTTGGTCAACAAATATATATATATATATATATATATATATATATATATATATATATATATTCTGTCAAATTTGAAACCTCTATCACAAAGTCCTATATTCATTTTTTGTTTTGATAGAGGGAATTTGCATAAAATCAGTCATTTGACTATTTAACAAAATGTTTGGGTTTAAATTAATACTAATTTTTAAAAAAACACATATCTTCGTGGTGGTGGTGCTGCGGTAGCATTATCGCCTCAAAGCTAGATGTTGTCCCATTCAATTCTCAGCTAGAGTGTCTTCTGTGTGGAGACATGCGTGAATGGGGGTACCTTCATTGAAGGTTGTGCATCAAGGATGGCAACTCGGCACGTAAAAATCTACTGCCAATAATTACTGGACCGGATTTCCGCCGTGGCGACCCCTAACTGGGAAAAGCCGAAAGACACAAACAAACATATCATCTCCAAGAAAAATGTGTGCATTTATTTTTATATATTATAAAGTGTAGCCTCCCAGACATCTCTAATAAAACACAGCATCAATGGGACCGATAGTGTCCATGAACTCAACAAGGAACTAAACCCGCATATAAGGCAACTGTTTAATCTTAGCCTTACCACAGGATACGTGCCCAAGGAGTGCGCACGCGGCAACTGTGGTCCCTCCACAAAAAGAAGCCGTACCCTGGACCCGGAAATTACCCCACCCCATGCTTAACAAGTCTGGTCTGCAAAGCTATGGAGAGGATCATAATGGAACTCATAAACAAAGACATAGGGGACTTGCAACATTGGACCCGACCCAGTTTGGCTTTGGCAAGGGCAGATCATGCTTTTTGAACTTGGTCACAGTCACCAAGGCCATTGATGAGGGAAGGGCTGTCCATTACAGCCTATCTTGACCAAAAAAAGCTTCACACAATACCCCTTCGGGTATTATAGAGAAGAAACTACCCTAAAATGTAAACCCATATGTACATTGCCCACCTGATCATGAAGGGATTTACATCCAGATCAAGTGAGGTCATTGTTCCCCTCTTCTTCACAGATTATCACCAATGTACAATGCCCCCCCCATCTGGGATGTACCTCACCCGACACCAGCAGCATTGAGAGACAGAGAAAAAGTTCCTCAAAGGATAAAGGGGAGACTCCAAATGTCATATATGCTGCCAGACTGAAGAAACTCCAGCTCTATTCAGTCGCATACCGCCTTGCTCAGAGGTGACCTGTGCCTGACATACAAGGCCATGTCCAAATCTACCAGATCCACTAGAGCAAGGATATAAATAGGACATGCTGGAGGGATAGATTTGTCACCCAGACTCCTATTCTGTTGTGGAAAAATCCCAGTCCATGTGAGGCAGAGCACCTCACTGGCTCTGTTCAATTGAAATCTTGACAGGTGGATGGGAGATCGTAGAGGTTTGCGTGGGTTTACCCGGAATCATCTCTGTGTCACTGCTGGACAGAGGCACAACAAACTAATGGGCACTTTTCCTATCTGGACTTCTGCTGTTGTTCCTAAAACTAATGGGCAGTATTTTTTTTTTTATAAGAAGGGGTGCGTAAAACAAACTTTTTTTTATAAGGCTTATAAATGCCTATGCCTTAGAGATAGGCTAGTATAAACCTATGAACCTATGAACCTATATATCAACTCCAGGGTCGCACAACATTGGGGAGGGGGGCAAATCTGCCTGTCGACCAAATGAATTGTCGACCAAATGAGTGTCGATCAAATGGCTTGTCGACCATCTCAGGTAGACCCATATATATATATATATATATATATATATATATATATATATATATATATATATATGTTTATATCAATGAAATAAATATGGTAAAAGTAGACGTGCATGTCTCATGCCATTTTAATATGCATAGTTTGAGAGGCTAGTTTTTTTATTATTAGTTGGGTTGTTAGGTTATCATATATGATTTTTATGTAGTTCATAAAGGTGTTGGGGAAGCCAAATGTTTTCAAAACTAAAAAGAAAAACTGATTATTTACTCTGTTGAAAGCTTTTAGAGTCTAGTGTTAAAAAAAGCCGGTTTGCTTTGTTAGTAGATCATAAATTTTGGAGACCATATATGGTTGGTGTTTGTCTGCTGTTTGTGTGTCTTTTATGAAACCTAATTGACAGGGTGACACAATTGTTCTCAGGATAATTTTATTTCTGTTTATTACTTTATATATTAAAATTATATAGATGTTTAATAATAGATTTGGCTGTAATTACTTATGTCTGTAAAGCCCTTGTTTGGTTTAGGTATTTGAATTGTCTTGGCACAGTTATATTTGGTAAGCTAAACTGCCCACTTTTTCAAGTCTGTAGATGTTACTGTTGAGGTTTGTCTATTTTCTGTATTTGGTAGCCTTACATCTATAACAATATAAATAACAGTGATTATACTATATTTGGATGATATGCCATGTTATTTGTTTGTGATTTTCACTGTTTTTTATATATTTAAGATTTTCATATTTCACACACACACACACACACACACACACACACACACACACACACACACACATATATATATATATATATATATATATATATATATATATACATATATATATATATATATATATATATATATATATATATATATGTGTGGTTCCACTTCATATCATCGAATTACCATTTAATTGAATTGCAAATCATCGAGACCAAATCTTTGAAAACTCATTTCATCGAAAACTCATTTCATCGAATCTCAAATCATTGAAAACTATGAAGCAACTACAAATAACATCCCAGACACTTTGTACTATGTTTATGCAGGGGGCAAGCCCCCCCTGCACCCTCCATGTGGGGGGCTCCACCCACAGACCCCCCCGTAATTAAATATACCAACAACAAGGTCGCACTACAGTGGGGCTAGGTAATTACCTTTTTCGTAGTAAAAACATTGTGGAATGTTATTTGTAGTTGCTTCATAGTTTTCAATGATTTGAGATTCGATTAAATGAGTTTTCGATGATTTGGTCTCGATAATTTGCAATTCAATGAAATGGTAATTCGATGATATGAAGTGGAACCATATATATATATATATATATATATATATATATATATATATATAGATAGATATTTATTAATGTGCTACTAGCCTAAAAATCAATAACTGTAAGTAGGAAAGGAGATTTAGAAAAAGGTCTAATTAAAAGATGCTTAGTCTGAAAGAAATAATGCATGAGGTAAGAATAAGAATAAGTATGAGTGTAAGGGGTTTTGCTAAGATAGATTTTCCAAGTTTACGTAAGGTAGGGTTCCAGAATATTCTCCAGTGGATTTGCACTTCTCTGTTTTTGCTGTGCTTGAAAAGAAAGTATGGAATTTGTAGTAGCTGGATTAAATGGAGACTGTGTGTTGTGGAAATAAGTGTTTGCTCCAGTAGAAGGTCTGGTTCAAGAGGACTTGATATAACATTAGCCAATTCTGTAACAGTCTATTTTTTCCTTTTTTTGAAAACAACATATTTATTGAAACATACCAGAACAACATAAATTAAACTGAAAAGGAAAATTAAGCACAGCACTTGAAAATGCCATAATATCTAACCAGTACAACATGAGATACTTAAAAATGAGCAAATGTCTAAGCTTATTAACTATGCTAATAATGTAAGCAAGACCCATGAACACACTGCATGCCTATAGGCATAAATCTCATTTATATATATATATATATATATATATATATATATATATATATATATATATATGTATACAGATTTTTTTCTCTAATAGTCTCTAGATGACATTGAGAATAAATGGACCTAACTGCATCTCTACTTAATTCTTTGCTTCACTTGGAGGAAGCAGTAAGACTCTTTACCACCCTGCTCTCCACTACTTCATAGGTTCATAGGTAGGTACTAGACTATTGGCCGAAGGGCGTAAGTAAGCCTAGCCAACAAGGTTCCCTGGCAAACGCCACCCAAGAAAGTTAATTTCCTGTGCCCCTGTCGAGCAGAGCCACAGAAGTGATTCCCTGGGTGTATTTCCTATTTTCCATCCACTCATCAAGATTTTTCTTGAAGAGTGCCAATGAGAAACTTTGCTTGACATAGATGGGTAGCTTTTTCCAGGGTATAGGAAGTCTCTGGGACAGGAATCTATCCCAACATGTCCTGTTTATTGTGATGACAAGGTTTAGGTCCCTAGATCGTGTAGCTTGGAGGGATTGGGATTTCTTTAGGTGTAGCATGTCCAACAGCTCTGGGTTTAACATAGCTTTATATGTTAGGCAAAGATCTACTTGGAATAGTTGATATGCCACAGAGTAAAGCTGGAGTTTTTTGAGATGGTCAATGTAGGGCATCTGTTTGAGGCTAGTAATCCTCTTTGTGAGGTACTTCTGTGGCCTTTCCAGCTGCTTTAGATGTTTTGTGAGGTACCTTCCCAAAGGGGCGTTGTACTCTATAATGGGTCTAATGAGTGCTGAGTGGAGGGGAACCATGACCTCTTTTTTTCCTGGATGAGAACCCTTTTGTTATGAGGTGTGCCACATAGAAGGATTTCTTGAGTACTGTGACAATGTGATTATCAAAGGAGAGACTACTGTCCACCTGGGTCCCAAGGTCTCTTATCATGCATTCGGCATTATGTAGACTGCCATTTATGTGGTAGTTCATGGGTACAGAGTTTTTACCAAAGGGGATGACAATGCACTTTTTGGCATTGAGCTTCAGGCCATGCCTCTGACACCAGGCATCTGTCTCAGTGAAGCCCTTCTGTAGGATGTCCACATCATTTGGGGACTCAACTATGGCTCCTAGTTTGCAGTCATCTGTGAACATCGTTAGTCAGAGGCCTTCTGTGTTAGCCTGTACTTTAGAGAAGTAGATACCAAACAGGAGAGGTCCCAGGGTGGAACCCTGTGGTACTCCACTTGTCACTGCTTTGAAGTCAGATTTGGAGTCTGCAAGTTTTGCAGTGTGGGTTCTGTCAGTGAGCCAATTGGCAACCCATCTTGTGATGTAGGGATTTATACCTAGTTTAGTGAGTTTAGCTATAATTCCAGAATGGGGGATGGTGTCGAAAGCCTTGGCGAGGTCAAGATAGGCTGTGTGAACCACCTTACCCTCATCTACGGCTTTGGTGACTGCCTCAAAGAAGTCGATCAGGTTCAGAAGGCATGGTCTGCCTTTCAACAAACCCAAACTGGGTGGGGTCCAGAGTTTGGACGTTACCAATGTCTTTGTTTATGAGTTCCATGATGATACATTCCATGGCCTTGCAGACCAGGCTAATAGGGTGATAGTTCACAGGATCAGTGGTATCTCCCACTTTGTGGAGTGGGATAACTGTTGGTGTGCACCATTCAGTGGGCACAAAGCTTGGCGTGAGACTATGAACATGGTGCTTAGATGGGGAGCTAGTTAGTTCTGAAGTTCATGTAAAACGCAGCCTGGGATGTTGTCCGGTCCCATGGATGCTGTGTTTTTGGTTTTAGAGAGTGCATCCTTTGCCTGGATAGATGTGATTACAGGGACTCTGCATTCTTCCTGTATAGATATGGGCCCTTTAGGGGGTGAGAGCGGGGTAAAGTTAGCACTGAACCTATCTGCCAAGATGTTGGCAATATCATTTTGTTCTGTAATTTTTGTGCCATTGTGCTGTAACTCAGAGCAGATCTGGGTGTTGCCATTGAGATTCTTGACATAGCTATAGAATGATTTATGGTTACTCTTAGAATCAGTGGTGATTTTTTTTCATAGCTAGCTTTGGAGGATCTTATAAGGGATCTCAGCTTCTTACTGAGGCTGACCAGGGAGCTCCTCCACTCATGGGATTTTACTGTCTTTTGCAACAGTTTCTTCCTTCTGTTGTAGAGTTTGTTTATGGCAGGGGACCACCAGATTGGCTTCCTTTTTTTTTGGAGGATAGTGTCTTGGTTCACGCATTATCTGTCTCTGATCTCCTATACTACCCTTTAACAGGGAGAACTAAAAGGAAGTTTTGCTTTGTGAGGATTCTTGATACCACTATTCCTAATAGATGCTTAGTTTTTGTTTTACACAAGAAGGAGTTAGCTCATTGTTATTACAAGGGTCCATATGCAGTACAAAGTAATCCTCTGAAAATTTCCTACCATCTCAGCAAACCCTCTTTATCAAGAATATTAGGCCTCAGCCATTGAGAAGCTATTTACCGTCTCACAACTGTCATGAGTTGCAAGATACAAAGCTTCAGAATTATGTTATTACCTGTGAAACTGGGTGGTCAAGAGATACAAAGACTCATGCCTCACACTGAAGGTTAAGCCCATAATTGTCTTTAATTAAGACTTATTTTCCACTGTAACTCTTGCACCCAAGGATATCCCTTAAAATTTTGTGCAGAATCCTGAGTGGGTATAATGTATCTAGCACTGATGGGATGGGATATTTTATCTTTCTGCCTAAAGTACAATTGAGCCACAACAGACCCCGGGAAGTATCGCCCTATAAGCCTGACTAGCTTGGTCTGCAAGGCTATGGAGCGCATCATCATGGAATTCATTAACAGAGACATTGGGAACCTCCAAATACTGGACCCTACCCAGCTCAACTTTGTTAAGGGTAGATCATGCCTCCTAAACCTGGTGGACTTCTTTGAGACAGTTACCAAGGCTATAGACAAGGGAAAGGTGGTACACAAAGCCTACCTAGACCTCACAAAGGCCTTTGACACCATTCCCCATTCTGGTATTATAAACAATCTCACCAGCCTGAACATAAACCCCTATGTCACAAGATGGGTTACCAATTGGCTCACAGACAGAACCCACATGGTGAGAGCTGCGGGAGCTAGGTCCAAATCTACACCAGTTACAATGGGCGTTCCCCAGGGCTCAGTCCTAGGACCTCTCCTGTTTGGCATATACTTCTCAGAGGTACAGGCAACCCCTGGAGGACTATGGCTGACCAAGTTCGCAGACGACTGCAACCTAGGGGCTATAATTGACTCTCTGGCTGACACAGACATCCTCCAAAAGGGTCTCACTGAGCCAGATACCTGGTGTCAAAATCATGGCCTCAAGCTAAATGCCAAAAAGTGCATAGTCATCTCCTTTGGAAAAAAGTACCCACAAACTACCCCATAGGTGTTAGTCCCCTAAATATGGAAGACGTAATAAGGGATCTGGGGACCCAAGTAGATAGTAATCTCTCCTTTGATAAATCACATTGCAAAAGTGGTTAGAAAATCCTTCTATATGGCCCACCTAATCACAAAAGGGTTTACATCCAGATCAAAAGAGGTCATTGTGCCCCTCTACTCATCACTCATCAGACCCATCATAGAGTACAATGCCCCATTTGGGATGTACCTTACAAGACAACTGCAACAGCTGGAAAGTCCAAAGAAGTACCTTACCAAGAGGATCACTGGCCTCAAACAGATGCCCTATGCAGCTCGACTGAAGAAACTCCAGCTGTACTTGGTTGCATTTCGCCTACTCAGAGGTGATCTCTGCCTGACATACAAGGCCATGTCCAACCCAGAATTGATGGACATGCTCCACCTAAAGAAAACCATATCCCCTCGAGCCACACGCTCTAGGGATCTAAACCTCACTGCAAAAATAAATAGGACATGCTGTAGGGATAGATTCCTGTCCCAGAGACTTCCTATGCTTTGGAACAAGATTCCAATCTACATTAGGCAGAACTCCTTGCTAACACTCTTCAAGATAAACCTTGAAGAGTGGATGGGAAACAGAAAGTTTATCCGGGAATCACTTCAGTGGATCTGCTGGACAGAAGCACAGGGAACTAATCTAAGGGTGCAGTGAAAGCCAACACATTCTGGCTAGGCTTATAAATGCCTTCGGGCAGATAGCTTAGTACCTACCTATGAACCTATGGACATATGAATACCCATATGTGACAAACTTAAATGCTGCCAGCCCAGCTATCTGGAATTTTTTAAATAATCATATGTCATTTGTGAATATTAATATAATCCATAGGCTTGTCTTACAAATTTAAGAGAACTATATGTTAAGTGGATATTAAACTACTGGTGCAGAAGTGTGTGTTGAACTGTATGTTATATACTGAGTTTCAAGAATGTGACCACAGTGTACCCTACTGAAAAAGATCAGAAATGTATATAAACTATATTAATAACAGAAGTTGGAACATACAGAGTTAACTTGCAAAACTTCAGGAAAATAAATTATGTGTTTTAAGATGGGCTATAAAAAGTTAGTTTCAGTGCAGCAACCAGACACAATGTCTAAAGCTAGAGGTTTTCCTATTGTCTGGAAAAATAAATAATTACTAGGTTTCAAATATAAAAGTGTTTAACTGTTTTACGGCTTCCAGTTCTAGGCAAACTTCTGAGAGACATGTACCTCCGACACAGAGGTGATAAATTCTAAGTTTCTGTTAGCCTGGGAACTGAAGGCAGGTGACAAAGAGTGATGTCATCCCATCTAACCCAGCACTAATGTGCATTATAACTTTAAGAACTATCTCAGAGGGTGTGCCTATGCATTTTGTATTTGTCTTTGGATCTGACAACATCCTCTCATCAGCACTTGCCTTGCTAACAGTAAGTAACTAGATTACAGTGATTTCTCTTATAGATAGATAGGAATATAGTAAGATTAGTTTAGATGTTTCCTGTATTTATTTCTGACTGTCCTGCAATGTTGTTTTTAAATATTTCCTGTGATTTTGAACTCTTAGTCACTGTGCTGAGTTATTGAATATTGTCTTGTTCTTTTATTATTTATTATTAAGTATATTTAAACCTCTTAATTGTGGCTGGTTTGTTTAGAGATATTTAAGCCCTTAGAGTACTTACATATGTATTTGGTGACACTGTATAGGCCACTCCAATAGCCTTACTGTTGGTCACACTTACCATTTGGATAATAGTAACATCACACAGTAGGATTGGTCACCCTTTGGAAAGGGCCTTATAGTAGCTGATAAAGAGCTGGTCGGTGGCTGTGATAACTATTTTTTAGTCTGGGCAGAAAGGTCATAGCTAGTAAACATGCCTTTCCCAGGAGTGTGTGTTTGTTCGTATATAAAAAAATCTCAAAGTGTTGTGTGTCAGCTACTTGAGCAGGGACACAAAGCACTGGTTGGACAGAGAGGGTGCTGGAGATTTTGCCTTGAACACTTGGCTGAGATCTTAACCCTATAGCTGTGCCAGTGAGGAGTCTTATTGGGGATCTGGAGAAAGAGGGAGAAACCAGCCCCAGACTGACTGTGATCTCTGTGTGCTCTTGAGGGAAATTGTACTTTACTGTGTATGTACTTGTCATCCTCCCAATGTGCACGTCCCTCGCTGGTACTAGTGGTGAGGATTGAGGCTCCTTGACTACTGGGCCAGTGCAGGGGTGTCACACCATATAAGTAAAAAAATAGCCTTCTCAAACACATAAGTAGTACATCTCACCTTGCTGATAACAGGTATAAGTCCAGATGTCTTGAATAAGAGGTATTGAAAAACTCAAAACACATTCCAGAAAGACTACATTAGCTTTCTGACTAAATCCCCTCAACAATACTTTGTAAGTGTTGGAAGATTTAATCTTATGTATCCTTAAACCAAGAACTTTCTTCACTCCTATTACCCTCAGAAGTAGAAGAAGAAGACTTTGAGAATATATGCTTTTGAGCTTGTACTGTGTCCACATAAATCCATTCCTGAAGTACTTCCAGTAATTCATCTTAGAAATACCCCACCTATCAACTAATTACTGGAAACACAGCAGAACTACCTGCTCATCCTCCAGTCCTATAATATCCTCTAACTATGGAATACCTCTCTTTTTCCGATTATCCTCCACTAGGATTTTGCCATTTACCCAAAGAATAAGAGGATTCTGGCCTAGAATGGGTGAGCTTTTGTTGCCTATGACTCTGAAAACTTGAAAACATGAATGCTTCTACATACTTCCCCTAGTCCAGAATACTCAGTTGCAAGTTGGCATATACCTCATCTATGCTTAAGCTTCTCTCTCTGCTTGTACCCCAGATGAATTGCTTTAACCGCCTATGCAACTTGAGTAGTAATGTATGCCTGGGTGAGGTACTAATATATCTAAAGATAAAGAATAAGATGAGTCTGACAAATATTCTAACAAAAGTCACTCTTCTCACTGACAATAGATATAATCATTGCCACAAACTAACATAAGAGGTTTCCCTCATACTGGGGTTAAAGTAAGGTTCGATAATACATTCAGCTCTGAGTGCAGGATGATACCCAATTATTTTGGTTGTCTTGTACTCTACCTGTAAGGAAAACTAACACCTGAGGCTTGAAGATCCCTGCTGGCTTTATTAGCTGCAAATGGAGTTCTGCTCTTATTAAGACAGTATCCAGAAATGTACCCAACATAATTAAATAAAAAACTGTTAAATTAATATCACCCATAGACATTTGTGTGAGAATAATATAATTATGTGGAAAAGAGTGTTTTAATTTATATCCTCATTACTTACCAACAGTACTGTTTAAAAATAATTGAGGTGCCTGTTTAGGAGTCCAAAGACTAGCAAAAGAGAGTCAGGTGTAATGTGCATCAGTGTCCAGAAAAGTTAAAATAAAGTACATTTGCAAGAACCCTGGCTAGAGGGGTTGCATATAGAGCTTGAGCCCTGAACTGAAGAAATAAACTGCTCTGGGAATCCATCAAAGTACCTTCCAAAAATAATACAATTTGATTGTATCAATGGTCTTCTCAAAATCAATAAGCATGACCAGTATAGCTTTTGAAGTGGCTGTTAGGCCCTGCATGTAGCAAGAAAGTATACTCAGGTAGATGACACTGGATCTACATAAACAAATTCTGCATGCAATGAAAGTATAAAATGCTGGTAGGTCCTCATAATCATTTGTACTGTACTCCTGCATAAATTTTAACATCAGTTTCCAGGAGGGAAATCGAATGATAAGAAAGTCTAAAGAGACCCTTCTGTGTTTAGGAGTTATAGTGATATAGGACAACTAGAGGAAGGATTTATATTTATACTAGGCTTAAAGGACAGATAAAGGTACTATAAGGTACAGGTGCAGTACGTTATATAGTTCAGTGTTAAGTCCATCCAGACCACGGGACCTCAATGGAAGGAAACAGAGCAATGACACCCTAACTTCTTGATGAGTAGTGCATATAGTTGATATACCATTTACTTTCTGTTAAACTGGGAAGATTTGCTTCCTTAATAAACTGACATTCTCTAATATTTTCCATGGGACAAATCTTGGGGTGCTGCATATATCGATTTCCTTAGGACTAATTATTGACCCAAATTTCCCTCTGCCTCTATGAGTAGTACTTATCTGTGACATTCTTCTTTTTCATATTCTGTGCAAGAAATTTCCAAGGCTTCCTTCCCTCAACCCAAGAATGATTTGCAACCCTCTCCAGATACAACTTTGCCTGCTTAGCTACCAGCATACTAAACTGAATATGTAGCTTCCTATAGCCCCATCTACCTGTGCTTACATCTAGTCAATTTCTATTTCTCACAAACTATTCCTATATTCCACTCAAAAATCATTTTTCTGTACCATTCGCATATAATGCTGAACTTTGCTGGTTTACACAGACTTTGAAGTTGGAGATTAGAGTTGCAATGTAAACAACTCCCACTGGTCCAACCCTTTATTTATCTTCTTAATCTTATCATTCCCTCTTAACAGTTAGGGGGGCCATCCTCCATGGTCTCTGTTGACAATTCAAATCTCCTATCTCTGAAGATACATCTGAATGATCTATGCATTAGGGGTCTGAATAATTTCAACATCCAAAACATTCATATTAACCCCACCCCATGTTTGTTGCTGTTATCAAAATACAATACCTCTCTTAGTTTACTCTCATCAGCGACTCCTTACTTTCTCTTCCAGTCTACTCTATGTAATTGCTTCCAAACCACTTTGATTGAATACATTTCTGGTCATTTTCCATCCTATTATACAGTCTTTTACCATGTATAAGTTCTTTAAATCTTTAATGTTTGTATTGATGCTGAAATTGTTATTCTACACTTTCCTACTATTAGTTGTACTTTTTGCATTTACTCTTAATTTGTCTTCATTGGATATATTTTTGGTTTTACTTTAGATTACATTACCATTTTAGTTTGTTAATATATAGTTTTTGTTTACAAACTATTATTATTATTATTATTATTATTATTATTATTATTATTAATAATCATCATCTCTCCTGGCCTT
The DNA here is from genome assembly GCF_019279795.1 of Protopterus annectens. Classification (NCBI taxonomy): domain Eukaryota; kingdom Metazoa; phylum Chordata; order Ceratodontiformes; family Protopteridae; genus Protopterus; species Protopterus annectens. The sequence continues at coordinate 1,306,095,762 of NC_056729.1, forward strand.
CGTTAGTTAAAACTTGATCTTTGCTGCAGACATGTATAGAATAGAGAAGTACACATTTTTTCACATATCTTTAGACTTGGCAGATCACTTAGTAGGCTTTCTGCTGTGAATGGACTGACATCAGTCATCATAAGCTGAGTTCATCTGGCTATAGAACTCTTCTGGATAACCATCGGGATAAATGTGAACTCTGAATGTGTCTTCACATACCATAGATCAGAACAGTATTCTGTCAATATGTTACATGTCTTCTGCTTATTTAATATAAAATATAAATGTGTTTCTTTTTATTTGGCAAAAGGTTAAAATATGGTGCATTGCAATTAAATAACCACATCTTGGAAGACCGGAGATACAGGTTGTACTCTTGGATGAGTGTCAGACAGCTTACCTAGCCAGCAATTTCAAGAAGCTTAAAGCATTATATTACTTGCAGACTGTCTTATGAATGTATAGATGTTCACTTAGCATGTTAATTTTTCTGTAACTCTTTGAAAGATTACATATACAAGGCACATACATTTCATTGTCATTTCCCTAATTATAGGCAATGAAAATAAAGGAAACCACAAACCATTATTTTTTAGGATAATCATAACTAGGTCATTTGGGTCCTAAGGGAAAATGTAGAAGATAGTAAATACAGTACTAATCTGGTAGAACAAATATTTTCTATAACTTTAATCCCTACAATAGAATGTGTCTTGTCAATGGAGCACAAGCAGAGTGTGAGCATATACTGACCAATGTTCTACTTCCACTCTAGGCTGTGGCATTTTTACTGTAAATTTATTGCTACCACACAAGAAATGCATCCAAATATATATATAGGCATATAACTTGTTAAACTATTCTATGCTTTTAAAGGCAATAACATTTAGAGGCTTTCAGCATTATTTATAAGTCAAAATCTGTCACTTTCAAACACTGTAAGATCTAAAGAACAAGCTGCTCTTCAGGTAGCACATTTATGTTTCATGCAGGAAGTTCAGAAAACTACAGGTTCTATTCCCATACCAGCTGCTTGGATTCAATTCCAGTGATGATACTGCAGTCCAAAGAAAGAAGGTGTTGTAGTCCTGAGTTGTAGTCCTTTGGAGATCTTATATTAAGGACTCATCAGCAAGAGATGAGGTCAGGTAGATGTAAAAAATCCCACAACACTTATTGAAAACAGAGTAGAAGAATTTTCATATCAATAAAATGTAACTTACAAGTATTTAAATAATGTAAATAATGATTAATACAAATAATG
>NC_056729.1:1306102016-1306109504 GCF_019279795.1 Protopterus annectens
AAGGATGTGGGTTCCAAAATCCAATTACTTGTTTGTATTGAAGAGTGTCAGTTCTCATGTATTAGCCAGATGGGTGCAGATTGTATGAGGAACACACCAATAATATGAATCAAACTCTGGACAGGCCGCGGATTCCGTACAGTCGAATGGCATGCTTTCTCCTAATGGGCAGTCATTCCTGATACTGTAGGCATGTAATCTGATGTAATAGGCATCACAAGGTAATATTGTAGTCCTCAATCCCACCCAGGGGTGTGAGTGTCAGATGCAAACACCAAATGCAGTGCATTTGCAAGTGTGGGAGCAAGTGGGTGTAAGCCTGTTTGGCTGCCAGTATGCGAGTATTACACTGGCAAAACAATGTAGAGGCTAACTGAGTGTAAGAAACTGTAACCAGGGGTTAGTATTGCTTAGCACCATGCAAACCCACGCACACCAGCTCACAACTGCTTTAATGTGCCTTAATCAGACCGTATCCAATGGCCTTGTTCTGCCCAGCAATGAAATAAATGGCCTCTGCAAGGCTCGAAACCAGGACCCTACACACACAGCTGTTGTAATTTACCATTAAGCCATGGCAGATACACAGATATTGGACCTTATCACAAACATATCATCCAATGCAGTCATTCAACAGTATAGGAAATGTATTCCATCATGTAGATGTATGTGTGAGTGTTATATCAAGCATATAGATCCATACGTATATATATAGATATATCAGGAACATCCCATGTGACAAAAAAGCATTACAAAGGAATGAAAACGGAAACACCAGTAACGCCTGTATTATGTAGTGGTGTTGTCCTATGTAATATCAAGACTCCCTCAGACAAACATGTGTCATTCATACACGCAAACATTTGTACATTGGCCATATACATCACTCTGTGCTTGTTATTTACATTAACGCAACAATTCCTGTCCAATCATTATGTGAGAACAGTACTCTTGCATTGTGCTGTGTGCGACATCATTATCATCATGATAAAGGTAAATGGAGTAAACAAAGAGGGACTGGTAGTGTTGTGTGTACAATGGAGTCATCCGCATCACATGTACCTGGAACATTTAGGAGTCATGTGCATACTAGGATCATGCACCTGAGAGACAGGGGTGAGGACAACTGGAGTATGTTGTGATGCATATTAAAAGGGTTACATGGACAGCTATGTATGGGGAAAATGTTGTTCTAGGAACCGACTGGCCTTTTGTTTCTGTAGGGTGAGAGTGGGATGTGGGGGAAGGAGATTAGGTATGCTTGTGGAGGATAGGTAGGGTAGGATGACAGACAAGACAGCATACAGGGTCGGTATATGACACGTGGGGGGGATACACCTCGGACGGGGAGGGGTGTTCAGCATTCACAAGCCCATGAGCCCCCAGAGGGAAACAGTGGGACGGAGGTCCCTAGCCATGGGCAGCCACCACTGCACCAAAACAGCTGCAAAGGTGGTAGTACTGGGGGCTGTCTAGGAGGGGCAGACTCACTCTGTAAATGTGACACTCTGCCCTTGAGCTGGTGTATCTGGCCTCAAAACCCCTTATTGAGCTCCCTACGCACCATGTCTCGGACTGTACAACAGCAGAGGCAACAGAGATGGAGGTCCAAGGCTGGGTCCCAGGTGTGCTGGTGCCTGGTGCCATGGTCAGCTGACGTGGGACAGGAGGTTCTGCCGGGACCTCCAAACCCATACAGCCTATGGTGTTGCAGTTTAAACACAGATATGGCTTAGTAATAGTTAAAAGCATTCAGGATTACTTACAACAGCATGCATAGATATGACCATCAACCCAACACAACAGATGGTATACATTTGCAGAGGGAGCACAACACATACATAAATACTGCATGACATCTGTACAAAGTGTAGAAGACTTGTGACTGCAGCTATGAACAGTGGCCCATTATTGGCATGTCACCGAGAACCCCAGACAGTGTCTGTCATACCACTGTTTCATGTGACATTTGTCCAGTCAGGGATGCGATGGCAATAACTCATCACTATCACTATGTACTGGCTGCAATCCTCACACTATGCTCCTGCTGTTCACATATGTCTGTTCATTGAGTAACACTGGAAACAAATGGTTCAACACACTGACCAGTCCACAGACGGCCCTACAGATGAGGGTCCTTCACAAACACAGCACTGTCTTGTCAGTTTTAAAACATGCAGAATAGCCATTACCACACACAACTTGTTAAACAGGCAGTAGTCTCAATGAAGCATAGCTACACTTACATGTTGTAGTCATGTCTGGCATATCACCCTCCTGTCTTTAGGCTATTTCCCACTGTGTATGTTGTTTGAGGAACATCCAGATATCATCTGTGATGCTGTTTACCAAACACCAGATCCAGGTACCACTCACAGCAACTGTCATGGGCAAACACCAACATGATGTTCCTAGATATTGTACTGTGTTTTTCATGCAAATGGCTATGGGAACATCATCACAGCTGTTCCACATGCAATCAGCCAGAGGAGGACTGCAATAGGTGCAGAGGCCATCATATGATCATGACCATCACTTACAATACACAAGCTGCTGCTGAACTAGTGTACACCTCGACATCCACCATTGAGTCTGTGGGAGGGACAGACCGAGGCAAAGTACATCAGAGAAGTGCTTGGAGACTAAAACCTAAGCATCGTCTGTCACACACCTACCAGCACAGGGGTTCAACCCCTGACTGACTAGTCATTACTATTACAAGTGCATGCAGTTACTCCATGTGCCACAAAGCTGACATGTTGGTGTGCTGTAAGAACATATATGTGTGTTGGTGAGTGACATCTGCAACAGAGATATAGTAGACATACATTAGGTGTGGCACACATGGCTGTCCACATGAACGGATGTCATTGTCAACACAACTACACTCTCTAATGGACTCACATTGACACTCTTTGCCAGGCCCACAAATACACTCCCAAACTACTTAGTTTGCCACACTGCAGTAATGCACAGGTACTACATGCACCACAGAGGATATCCAGAGGTTCTATGGGCTAGGGCATGTGAACATGTTTGACATCTGTCAGTATGCCAGTGGCAGTTATACTGGGAGTGACTGTGGTTGGGAGCATCATACCCCACACGCAGACACAAGGTGCCAGTACTGACATGCATGTGTGCATTGCTTCATGGGTTTGTAGTGGAAGGCTGTGCAAGATGGCTGCACAAGGCTGGGTGAGGGGTAATCCTTGGCATCACGCCACCCGACAGTGGTGTGCAGTGTGGTACAGGGGTGTAGTGTCTGCAATCCCACACACAGATGGGTATTGTATGAACTGTCCTGACATCCTGGTTACCATTGTGTATGGCCATAGCTTTGCAATGCATGCCATGTCTGTGTTTGATAGTCCTTGACGTGGACATTGCCTGGGATGTGCATGTCCCACAATAATGTACAGTGACATGTACAGGTGTACCTGGTTTGGCTGGCACATGTTGTGTACACAGACTGTTATCCTCCAATATGCCAGTACTGGCCTGGTTTGGCAGAACCTGCTTATAGTCAGCAGGTTGACCCTGTACCTGCATTGATAGCATGATACAGGTATTCCCTGGTTTCAGTGGCATCAGTCCATACAGGGCACATATGTAAGGCATTGTATGGCCTCTGTGGATCACATTTGATGGCACCACATATGTTGCAGGCATCCAGTGGGGAACATAGTAAAGGCACATTGTCTGCAATTATGTGCTTATTGTACTACTGTACAGGGTGCCATTCCCTCTACAGCCCACTGCAATCACACCATGCCTACTATATGTCATCAATGTGCAGGGTACTAGCAACATAGTGGGATATTCTAGGCAAGTGTGTTTGTGTATGACACATGGGTTCAGGATGTATTCTGGTCAATAGTAAGGTTGCATACTTTGTTCACCAGGCCTTTTGTCAGATGTAGGTGTATGGCTTGCCAACACAGTCCCTTGGCTGACTGACATCTGTACTCCTCGTGAGGTGGACATTGTGACATATAAGACAGACACCATATAGGAAAACTACAAAATCTGCTCTCCAACATGTCCAGTGGTTAGACACTCACAGCCACCTCCACACAGGCTCTGACAGTCAAACACATGCACACCTGCCATGTCCTGCAATAGAAACCCTACCTAACTAGTGTATCACACTACAGGATTACACAGTTACAGCACGTGCTACAGAGATTACTGGGTTACAACACTCCCAGAGGTGTATGTCTAGGTAGATGACATCAGCAGGATTGCCAAAGGTGGTCATGTGAATTGTAAAGAGTGTACATACTCTAAAAAGCATTGTTCTTGTCTCAGGCAGACAGAGCCACACACACACACACACACACACACACACACACACACACACACACACACTCACACAGTTGCCCTCTCTTGGGATGGAACTCCTACCTAACTAGTGTATCACATTACAGCAATACGCAGTTACAACACGTGCTACAGAGAATACTGGATTACAGCACTCCTAGAGGTGTATTCCTAGGTGAGTAACATCAGCAGGATTGCCAAAGGTGGCCATGTGAATTGTAAAGAGTGTGCATACTCTGAAAAGCATGTTTTTTGTCTCAGGCAGACAGATACACACAAATATATAGTTAGCCTCACTTGGACTGGAACCCCTACCTAACTAGTCTATCACACTACAGCAATACACAGTTACAGTACGTGCTACAGAGAATACTGGATTACAATAGTCCTACAGGTGTATTTCTAGGTGGGTGACATCAGCCAGATTGCCAAAGGTGGTCATGTGGGTTGTAAAGAGTGTGCATACTCTAAAAGCACCGTTTCTTTCATTAACACCCTTTATAGGTTCATAGGTTCATACTAGGCTATCTGCCCTAGGGCATTTATAAGCCTAGCCAGAATGTGTTTGGCTTTCGCCACCCATTTTAAATTAATTTTATTTTTGAGGTTAGTATACTGTGCCTCTGTCTAACAGTGACACAGAAGTCATACCCAGGGTAAACCTAAGATCTCCCATCCACTCATTTGAGACACAGAAGGGTTCCAAAGGAACTGATGTGTACACAAAACAGAGGCATCTCTTGTGTTATAACATTTAAATCATAAGCAGTTCACCAGATAAGGGATGGTTGTTGTGTATGTGGGGTTTGGGGTGGAGAATGATGGCTAATGTAATCTACCCATGGGATTGTGGAGTTAGGGTGGGGGAATGATGGGTATGGACCTACACCCCAGTGATCACTTCTGTGTCACTGCTCGACAGTGGCACAGGAAAATAACATACCCAACTGTAGTCATGCTTGACTGTGTATTCTTTACCATTCCTAACTATGTAATACTTTGTAGACACAGGTCACCACAGATGGCTACCATGGTGTGCTAAAAGACAATACACATGTGTATGCCTGGCTACAGGGTAGTCACACATACAAACACGCACACACTTGCCAGTATTGTGCATACACATCTTGCCTATGTAAAGTAGCTAGTACAGTGGTATGCAGTTGGGGTATGTGTCACAGAACACATACAATTACACTTACTGATTCCACGTCTGAGCTGGGTGACATCACAGGACTGATTACTTGCAGTGGGGAGGGGGGAAAAGAGAGGTTTAGTGGTTGACAAGGATAAAGGCCAGTGCAAAAGGAGGTATCTCTTTGGAATGCAGCAAAACCCACTGCCATGACAAGATGCAGACACAGATACACACACACACACACACACACACACACACACACACACACACACACACACACACACAACCATTACCTGATACACACACACACACACACACACACAGTTGCCAGTGGTGGGATCAGAACTCCTGCCTATCTAAAGATCACTATTACACTACTATGCAGTTACAAGATGCACCACAGAGATTACACATTCCAAGGTAGTCAAACTGCCCTTCTACAATTGAGGACAGCAACAGGGAGACTGACAGTCACAAACTACATAGCTGTAGACCTGTGTGTTTAAAGTAGGTGTCCATTACAACCTGTATGCACAAACAAGACACATCATCCGAAGGTAGGCCTGAGAGGTATAGTTGTAGCACAACAGGAACCTGAACTGGAGTATGGCTATCTGCAGAATGGACAGCTACAATCACTATACAAGGTTACAGTGGGCATGCTCATACACTTAGTAGCACAGGGCTATTTGGGATGCACAATGACTACAACTATACAAGGTTATACTGGATATGCTCATACACTTTGTAACAAAGGGCTTGTTGGATGCACTGACTCAAATTACACAAGGTGGCAGTGGGTACGCTCATACACTAAGTAGCACAGGGCTGTTTGTGATGCACTCCGATTCTAACCACTGAAGGCCACAGTGTGCATGCTCAAACACTTACATGTACAGAACACATTGTAATGCACTCCTATTGAAAACACACAGGTTTATAGCTAGGTACATCTTACCTGTCAGTATATATGCACATCATATTGGTTTACTACCTGCTACCTATATGTGTCCTGTAAATGATATATCTGTGTCTGTGCTGTGTGGTACACATGCATACATGTACATGAAGTACTGACATATATATGTTACGTATACACATTCATGCATGTGTGGACATGACAGACAATGGGTTACCTGGGTCACACAGGCAGATGCGACCTGCAGCATGTCACACACCTTGCTGCCCTGAAAGGCATACATTCATAGCAGGTTGTGGACAGTGGCATTATACGTGGAACAGTGGCATGTGCAAGCATAATGTGTGAGCCACCTTGTGTAATGGTACTGAGGTGCAGGTGTCAAGATGACCTCTCCCGGGGCTGTGTTAGTAGTTGTCATTATTAGCAGGACTGCTACCCTAAGTATATCTCACATTGGTCATATACACAAGTTCTGCTGCTGTCCGTCACCTTACATGGGGCATTTGCTACCAAGCACATTAATGCCATGTGCAGTGATGTCATGGTATGGGTGGCAACTGCTAGACCAAAACAAAGATCCAATGTCCTGCTGTTATTATGAGGTTGTCCAGTGTCTGTCATTCTGGGCTGTCATGACCAAATGACGAGCCTTCAACACAGAGCACATGCATCCATGTTACAAGTATGTGTGGATAATACCTAAGTTGCATTTACCCATATAGCTGCATTCCAAGGCAAATGTCCTACACACAGAAGTAACAACCTGACACCTACATAAAATTGCATCGGATGCTTATGCTAACCCGTGCTAGATGTGTGGCTTTAGTAATCCATTTGCTCAATGTAGAACCTACAATGGGGAATACTGACATCTGTGCAGTGAGGAACACCTGGCTGAAGGCTCTGTAGTGCATAATTGCACTACCACCATATAATAGATCCAGACATGTGGGCCATAACAGTGGTATGGACCATTCCAGGTGGTGGTGTACACGTATTCATAAAGGCTACTCACATATAAAAACCACAACTCTGACATAATGCATCGCAGATGAGTCAGGTACAGGTGACAGTGGCAAATGCTGCATTCTAGGTTGTATCCACC
>NC_056729.1:1306110004-1306120004 GCF_019279795.1 Protopterus annectens
TGGGGGTGTTTTTTTTCCCATTTGTTTTGTGCATGCCAGTGGCTCGCCTACACAGGGGTAACACTGACAGCTGCAGACTGTACAAGGAAAGTTTCACAGTTCACGGTGTCTGGCCATGGCCACATGACATGCACCTGCCAGGGGTTGCACGGGCACTACCAGGCAGAGGTCCAAATTGGGTACTGTCTGATGATACATGTACACTGGAATCATGTCCATGTTGGGACTGTCCAGGACCACATGCACGTGGCCTGCTGTGTCCTGATGTGGATTGCACAGCACCAGCTGCACTGTTGCTACTACCACCACTATGGGAGAGGGCATGTGCAGTAGCATGTTCACGTAGACCTTCAACAGGTGATGTAGCTGACCTACGCCCATGTGCCCGATGCCTCACTCCCACCAGATGTTCCAGCACAGATATTCCATGCTTGAGGATTGACATGCCATGGTCAAGAACTCCCACCATGTAACCCAATCATCTATCCAAAACATCTGCAAGATGATGGTGAGCATTTGCAAGTGCCTGGATGTTGTCAGTTAATGAATGGACAGCAGCCCTCTGAAGCCTCAGACCTTCTCTGTTGTGCCATTCAGCATGTGCCTGTGCCTCCATTACAGCCTGAAACATGTGTCTGGTAACTCTAGCTGATGTGCTTGGTCTCGCAGGAGCATGTTGGCCAGTGGTCCTCCTATGAGCAGCGCTGGGCACATGCCTGTGTGGGACATCACCAGTCTGTTAACTGGGATCATGGTGTGCAAGCACACCTTCCATAGTCACCACACTTCCCTATTCCATGCGACCACCCACCATCTGTCCTTCCTGTATGGCCGGTGGTGATTGGGTATGTGCAGGCAGGGGAACTGTGTGCGAAGATGAGGGGGAGACAGATGGAATGACAACAAATGGCACAGATTCAGCCCTTGACAACCCTGCCTGTGCCTCAATCATACTATCATCATCACTGCTAGAGTCTGTGGGGCACTAGCATCAGGTGGACCACAGGAGGGCAATGCACCTACATCAACACCTGTGAGGGGAAGACAAGAACTGTACACTACAAGTTATACCAGAAACACAGACAGACAGACAGATACACACACAGACAGACAGACACAGACACACACAGACACAGACACACACAAACGCATACACACACAGACACAAACACATACACACAGACACACACAGACAGACTGACAGAGACACACACAGACACACATACAGACACACAGAGACATACACAGGCAGACAGACAGAGGGACACACAGACAGACAGAGACACACACTGACACACACACTGACACAGACACACACACTGACACACACATACACACACAGGCACACATGCTACATGCAGGTAATATGGCAGATGGCATTCAGCTTAGACAATTATAGTTTTAGCTTAGGCAATTATAGCGGTAGTTATCATACTTCCCCGAGTTGCACACAACAGCATGCATGTGTTATAGCAGACGGCATGCACCTTACATAATTATAGTGGTGGTTAGCATACATACCTTTATTGCACCATTTGTGTTAGTAGCCTATGCCCCATACCTGCAACACAATGCATGCACTTTGCACCATTGCACTGCACTGCCATGGTGTGGGTAATATACACCACATGCTAACAGACCATCGCTGACCTTTGTACATCTGCCACTGATGCTTTGTGTTGACCATTGACCCTATGTGTGAGGACATGAGCTGTAGGGTATGTCAACTGCATACTATGATTGCCTGAGTCCTAGCTTGCATATTGCCCCCAAAGCACTGCATGTCTGTTTAACATTATTCCGCCTACCCCTGGGCTGAGTGTAGACATTGTGCATGTGGCTGTACACACATGTTTGACATGGCTGTCCCTACTTTGCAATGGTGCCACAGACCAGCACAGGTTTACAGTACACCAGCCTGACCTTGCCAGTCATGTGTAGTATGACATGTCTTCTGCTGACGTGTTGAATGACATGCATACATGTGTAACACAATGGTGTCCTTTCCAATCCACAGTACAGTAATGGTGTCCTAATGCAGGCATGTGTTATACTAACATGGGCCTTCAGCTGATGCAATATTGTCTGTCCACCCTATAAATATGCAGGGACATACGGCACATTGAGCTGATGTGCATTGCCATTGCAGGGCATCATGTGGCTTCACAATTGCTATACAGTGTGAGTTACTGACACAGTTCACAGCCATGACTATGTTCCCATAGAATACATATCTAATGTTGAATGTGACCCACGTAACCGAGGTGTATACACAGTAAACCCTAATGTGGAATGTGTGACACAGGTCACAGGAGGGTATACAGATGACACCCCTCCACATCTGCAACCATATTACTGATACCTGGTAACTATGTCCACACATGGCTAACTTACAAGTACTCTATGTCTCACATGCCATTTGTGTACCTCACACACATGAGGAGCAGGCATGACAGTGATTCTGACACCAGCAATGTCAATGTACTGTATCTGTGGCTTGATGTGGATGTATGTGTATGTTGTGCAACACATGCATGTATTTGGATACTGTATAGGTGAATGCTTCCATGTTGTGACACACTCCAGATGTTCAAGACATGTTATGTGGTGGTTTCATGTTATGCCTACACAAGCTGTGCACAGGCCTGTAAGATGTTTAGTGTTTCACATCTGCAATATCACCATTACACAAAGGCCATAGTTGTATTGTGTCAAGCTGTGCACAGGCCTGTAAGATGTTTAGTGCTTCACATCTGCAATATCATCATTACACAAAAGCCATAGTTGTATTGTGTCAAGCCAATGTACAACAGGGTGTACACACATGTACATCACTTCTACTGTGTGTGTTGCTTCATGTCTCTGGCCATCCTCCATGGCCATGTGTACACATGTTCAGTTCAATGGTTGTGATGGCCATCTTATTTCACATGTCAGTATTATCCCATATGACATACACCCATAGATGTCATCTGTCCCACTGAGGACAGGATTATGCAGACAAAGGGTGGTATGTATGGGACGTGAGACAAGTTTTGCAGGATAGTTGAGCAGGGTTGCAGTCAGCCCACTATATGTCATGGACATGTCTGATAGCACATGACATCGTGTGACATTCATAGCAAGGGTATACTCCACAAGGATGTATCCTGTGGGCCAGGCATACTCCAGCTCCAACACATTTAGTGTGTGTGCACACATATGCTCTCTGTACAGTACTGTTCATATTCCCAACATGTGTAATGTTGATATGTAGTACCTGTCCCTACAGTGGAACACATCTCCAACATTGTATTCACTGTTGTCCACACATCTGGCAATGACAGTTTGGAAGGTTTAGTGCAGGTGTTTCATATAGTCTTCAATTGTTTCACATAGGTAAACAGTGTGATGCATTGCAGGTCTGACCAGTGTCCATTAACAGGACCACCATACATTATGTGTACATGTGTTATGGCAGATAGCATGCAATTAATACGTTATGTGCATTATCAAGCCTGGTAAATAATAACAATCTCACCTGACACAGACTGCTGTCACTGCAAAATGCCAGAGGTACCTAAAAGGAGTGTCACAGCAGTAAGATCATTATCCACACCTGTATGATAGCTACAGGGTGCAATGTCCATGTTAGCACATAAGCCAGTACAATACACTATACTATGGAGTATGTACATCTGTGCATACATAGAGTAGCAGACTATAGTATGTGGCATGTGTTCCTACATGCCTTGCATATAATGTTACATTACATATTGTACAATAACACATGTAACTATGTGATATATAGTTGTGTTTTATGTGCAGTAGTGACTTACCAGGCAACTCCAGGCTTGGTTGTTGAGAGACACCCACCTCCACAATATGAGCTAAAGCTTGTGGATGGAGGTCTGCAGGTGTCCCCAGGTTGGCCAGTATCTCCTCGGTACGTGTGAGTGGGGGCTGGGTGAGTGGCCCCCACCTGTTTTACCTTGTTCCCTGGCGACTGCATTAGCCCGCTGTTTTGCCCATCTTATCAGGTCAGTGCAGTGTCAGCGCACCTGCTGATAGGTGCGATTGTGACCACCAACATAATTTACCCACCTGCAGAGTTCCTCCCACAGGGCATCCCGCTGCTGTGCATCCTGTGGCACATGGCTGAAGAGCATCATGTAGCTGTCGAGGAGGTGTGGGATGAGGACCTCATCCTCCAAGCGGCTATACAGCAGCAGTCTGCTACGTGGCATACCTGGAAGACATAACAATGGGGACAGGTCACAGTAATTCACAGAGAAGTACAGCAGTACAGCTAAACATACATGTGTATCACATTTATTAAGATTACAAATATGTCTTTGTAAATCTACATGACACTATCACCACTGACATGTATAAGGCACACACATTTGACACCTACTGGTGATGTGATGTTATCACCATATATGTGTGTGTCATGTGATGACATTGCTCATACACTATGTGGATGTTGTCTTGACGTGGGCAAGTTTATTTGCCTGTAGTGGTGTCTTTACCTATCAGCACATGCCTGGATGTGTTCACATTAATGCAATCGACCTTAATGCTGTGTATATGCCACATATATAGTCATACATAGCCATTAGGGACTTGACCTGTGACTCTGCAGACTTGCAAGCATGTATGTGTTTTGCCATATACATCTACATGGCACTGTACAGCTGTGTAGCATCCTGCCATGTATTGCCTGTGTTGCACACGTGTGGGACAATAGCTAGCCTGATGGTATTTACAGGGTTGGATATCAACTATAGCATGTATGTTCATAGTGATCTAGTAGGCTATATGCCCTGGTCCATTTATGAGCCTAGGCAGACAGGTTACCTAGCTGTAGGCAACAGACAGGTAAGTTTCAGTGGCCAGTTCAAGCAGTGCCACAGAACTGATACACATGGTTACTGATATATTTGGCATGCGGTCATCACACCATGTCACAGAGAGGGGCGATATGCAGCTTCGCTGGACAGGGATGCATAGTATGGCAAGAGTATGTTAAGTGTATGGGACAGGGATCTGTCAGACATGTTGTGATCCTTGTACTAGAAAGGTGGATGTCCATGGCTTATGTGTTTATTTGGGATCAGGATGCGTTAAGTGTAGCATGTCAAACACATCTGGGTTGGACATGGCTTTATTCAGGGCAGGCTGCATGCTACATAGATCAGCTAGGGATTGTGAAGGGCAGTGCAAGCCATCTACACATGGGCAATAACCCTTAAAGGAAATATGTGATCTATTATGGGTCACATGGGTGTTGAGTATGGATGAGCAGTTATCTCTCTATATTCCTGGATGGCACCCTGTCATGATTAGGGGTGCCACATACGACTACCTGTCTTTTGTGATGACATAACTATCAAAGGGAAGTACTGTCCAGCTGCATCCCATACACACAGTTGCCATTATGTTGACCGCTGCCTAGGTGGTATAAAATGGGTACAGGTTTTGTAACATAGGGGTGACAATGCAATACTTAGCCATCAGATTGTGGCCATACATCACACACCACAGATCTGACACACTAAGGCCCTTCTGTATGTTGAACGCAGCACACAATGAGTCAACTATTGCTCATTTGGAAAAAACAATAGGCTGATGCCTTCTGTGTTAGTCTATGTGGTATAGATAACAAAGAGGGAGAGTACCAAGAATGACCCCTGTATTACTGTGGCTGGCACTGGTTTGATGTGCGTGTATTCATCAGACACCTTCTGTAGTGTGGGTTCTGCCAGCAGTCCAGTTGCCAACCACTCCTGTGACATAGGAATATACACCTAGTTTACTGAGTGTAGCTGGAATACAGTATGGGTGATGATGTCCTATGACCTGGCAAGGTCATGATATGCAGTGTGAATCAACCCTACTGTCATCTACATCTGTACTGAGTACATCAATTATGTTGACCATGGTTCATGGCCATACAGACCAGACTCAGAGGGTAGTTGTGCACTATGTCCCATTATCAATGGTGTCTCCCCCTTTGTGGGGTGTGATAACTGTTGCTGTGCACCATTCGGTGTGTACACAGCCTGACATGGAGCTATGATTGAGCATGATTTGCATGTAGATAGCTGAATGTTCTTACATTTGTGTAGGATACACCCTGGGATGTTGATAGGTTCCATGAAAGCTGCATGTATGGCTTTAGAGAGTGCAGCTTGTACCTGCATAGTCGTTAGTACAGGGGCCCTATAGTGTACATGGATATATTACTAAGTGTACCTGTTGGGGGTGGGGGGAGGTGGGAGTGGGTTTAGGTTCTCCGAGACCCTATCTGGATGAACGGGTGCTATTTCTGTAGGTGCAGTATCTCCCATGCCATGGTGCTGTGCAGCACAGCAGGTCTTGTTGTTGCCATTATGATTAATGACACAGCTATAGAATACTCTGTGCTTGGTCTCATAATATGTAGCTGAATAGTTTCACAGTAGCTTTGCGTGGTTTTATATGGTGTATCTGCATCTTACTGAGGCTGACCAGGGATCACCTACACTCATTGTGTTCACTCTTGCAAAAGTTACTACCTTCTGTGGTACAGTTTAAAGCATGGTACCACCAGTTTGACTAATTTTTTGCATTGGGTTGACTCCTGGTTCTGTTTCAATTGCACAATCACTGCACATATGTGACTGCTTAAGGTTCATTTGTGTAGGATTCACCATTTGCACATGCATTGTCCATCTGCATGGGTGTCATGGCACTTACCACTCTGGTCTTAGGAAACATAACATTGGCATTGGAGACTAACTATTTGTAGCATACTGTTAGCCCTGTTTGTGTGACTACTGTGATCCAGGTCAGTGGGTTGATGGAATCCAATATGCATTGAGCGCAGGTGTTGGTACATGAGGAGTCTTCCCAGTTCATAATGGAATAGTTGAGAGTAGCCATTATTATGGTTCTGTCTCAGACCTAATCTTCCCCATTACAGCACATTATGACAGTTGGGAAGTCCATAGCCTGGTGGGTGATATGTCTCAAGGTGAATTTTGAATTCAACTTTGGAACAAAGGTAGTTGCTCAGCATAATGCATCTGATGTTATTCAAGTGCAATTAGCGTGGGTGTGTACATATCCTTCAGGAATACTGACACACCTGCGGCCCATGTGGTCCAATAAAGGATAATGGGCAAGAGGTGAGGTATGTGTTATTACATGGTCATGCAGGTGTGCTCTCTGGAACATTGAAACATGTCTCAGCCACAGCACAGATATGTTCTCCATGTTAGGGATTGACATATGTGTATCCGTATAGTGTTTCTGACATGTATCATTGCGTAGCAAGACCCACAGTTTATTGCTTGGCTGTACATGTAACAGCAGTGGACCCTCAGTTGAACTGTGCATGATGAAGGCACTATAGGGGAAGCATGAGCCCTAGGCAGTATCCAAATTCCTAGGGGTGACAGGTGCAGGTCCTGTCTGGCAAAGCATCATGGTCTGTCAACCATGTTATCCCAGGATGACAGATACTAGATGCCCTGTGACATGCACCACTACACTAGACAATTGTGGAATAAAATCCATTTGTCCCTGTAAAGCAGTATCATTCTGGCCAATGGCAGAATGCTACCCAGGCCTTGGGACATACCTGCATGGGCTACAAGACCTGACAGCTCCTACATGTGCTTCCATGAAGTCCAGGCTACTGTATCACAGGTCCTGCACAGCAACATGGAATATGCCAGAGTCATGTGTATAGTTCAAAAGGTGGTCTGAGTGTATGAGTATGTGGATAATCATGGCAGACAGTCAGCTGACAGTATGTATGCCCTTGTATAGGTCAGTGTGTAACATAGTGCTAGAGTTTGCATTCACAAATGAGTACTGTTGGGCATATTTCCAGTCATGTGTTCAGAGGTGTGGCACAATTATGCAAACTATGTCATACAGTTTGTGTATTTTGGTGTCTGTCTCTTCCTGTTTGGGGGGTCACTTGTTTGGCCAGATACTTAGACACATCTGTGAATGTGTGTGATTTCCAGTAGTGTGTGTGGGTGTCCTTACTGTGTTCTGGTAAGGGTATGTGTTGGTTGTGTTGATGAGATGCATGTGCTAATCTACACCTCATGACTGTCCAGTCCAGTCATGGCTGTAGACTGGGCTGCCTTCCAGCTTACCCCTGTAGCTGCATCTCAAACAATGTGTGGGGCATGGTGTTAGGTGGGTCTGGCAGTGTACATGGTATAGAGATTACATTCCACCAGGATGGCCACATACACAAAGATGACATTACGAAACACCTGTAGCTGACTAGTGGACATGCCTGTATGAGTAGTCAGTACTACAAGTACCAAGTACTATATTTAGTTTACATATTGCCTATGAAGATGTTTTAGACAGTGATGCTCACATGTAAATATTTGTGTTATGGACATGACAACACTGGCTATTATGGAAACATTGTAGCTACCTTTAGCAGCAATCCTCCTCTGAGGAGCACATCACATCCTGGTAGTTGATTACAGATGACGCAAGTGTCTACAGGTCTGTTTCCTTCTCTGGGTATATGCTCACATATCCACCAGGACCATGAGCTCTGCTGGGCACAGACACCCACTCTCCAAACAGAGTCATGTATCAATAGGCTCTGATGCCACTATCAACATGATCAGGATATAATCAGATAGTGTGAGCCATCACCTATGATGTGGCTATTACACATGGGCAGCTGTCTCCTACATCTTACACTCCTACAGCAGATGTTACACTGGAGTTAACAATGATATGCAACCTGTTTCATTACCAGTGCTGTGCACAACCTTACAGACAGTATGTGCAGGCAGCTGTTAGGTTGGCAATGAGAGGTTGGACTACACAAACCTGGTAGTTCAACCAATGTGTCTGTACTCTCAATATCCACTCTATGTAGGTGTGCACATAGCCATTTGGCTCAGGCCTGTAACAAGGGTCACTACACATTTGCATAACATGTACAAATGCACAGCTGTTATTGCTTGCAAACGATAATAGAGAGGTGAATATTATATGTGTTATGTGCATGGATAGTTACCTAGCTCTTCCAATTATCTTTGCTATCATGCTGCTCACCTGTCAGATGAATACTAATACTATGCATCGTGTCATTGAGTATTGTAATTGCCAATAGATATAACTACTGTTTGCATAACATAACAGAACCGCTATGTAGAATAGAATACAGATCTGCCTAGAATACTGTACATTACACAGTTATTGGCAAAATATCCCACAATGCCCACCATATTTGCATGGTAAGCCCACCTTTAACATGTTCATCTTACTTATACACCCATAAATATGTCGACTGCTACAATATATCGACATATACTATCCGCTGTTATAGCACATACTTGTTGGACAAATCCTGACATTGACAGTGGCTGGAAGTGAATTGGTGGGTTCCAAGCCCATATCATCCCTTGTGGTGTATGTGGAGTGTGCTGTGTGACCTACAACAGTACACACATAGAATACTACAAGCATTACTACTGCTCAACAATACATCACTACAAGATGGCTATTTCCACTATATGCATTGATTACACTGTAATTCTTACAGTACAGGTACTACATACACAGACATACTACATGTGACACATACCGTCTTAGTAATTAGAGGTGTTATTAACTAGTGTATTACTCATTTTTGGTTTGTCTTTCAGTGTTTTGTACTGTCCTACAGGTAGATACAGATGGTTTGAATGTGTGACAAGGCAACCTTTCATAGTTACAGATTAACATGTGCTATCCCGATGACCAATTGGTGTTCCTAAGTAGCTAATTACATGCACATCAGCTGGGCTGCTACTGTCTGACCCGATACCATGGCTACAGTGGAGTATAAATGAGTACTTCATTTGGGCATTGTCCCTTTGCCTTACTTGTGAGGAAGACAGCGTGGAAGTTTTTTTTTAAATCTATTGCAACAGCTGTATGGAGATGAACAGTAATATATTGTGTGTAATGCCTAGAGGAGATGGTCTAAATGTGAGTACTGCTGTTA
>NC_056729.1:1306125004-1306175004 GCF_019279795.1 Protopterus annectens
CTCACTCCTTCTAGACAAGGATACCAGTCTGGTGAACCGCTGCAATAAACAGGCTATACTACAGAAGTAGGACAGTGTTCCAGACACACAGCAAATCCGATGAAGGGAAGACATCCATGACCACTATTAGTATGATACGTAGGTCCCTCATGACATCATCCAAGGTTAACATCAACAGGAGAATATGCAAGGAGTCGAAAGATAACCACAAAGCCTTTGTTTGGCTATGTCAAGGATCTACGTGGTGACACACAGATTTGCACTGCGCCGGTGAAATATAGCATAAAATATGCTGACCCTACTGATATTGCCAACATCCTTGAAGATACATTTGGTGTATACTTCACCCCTAAAGAGCCCACAATACTACCCGAAATGCACAGTATCCCAACCATCAGAGACACACAGGTGCAAATGGCCCTCTCTAACAGCAGAACACAGCATCAGTGGAGGCAGATATTGACCCAGACTGCATTTTGCAAACTGTACAAGACAACCTGCCCCCCACCTAATTAAGCATTCCTACCTCAGCCTCTCCACAGGCTATATGCCCATACAATGGTGCGTGGCAATGGTTATTCCACTCCATCAAGGTGAAATCACAACTGACCATGGTAACTACCACCCCATAAGCCTGACTAGCCTGGTCTGCAATGGTATGGTTTGCATCCTCATGGCACTCATTAACAATGACATTGGTAACCTTCAAACATGTGACCCAACCCAGGTCAGCTTGGTTGAGTGCAGTTCATGCCTACTGAACCTGTTTGGCATCTTACATACAGTCACCAAGACATTAAATGATGTGGGAGGTGGTTCACACATACTACCTGGACCTCACCAAGGCTTTTGACACCATGCCCCACTCAGGTATTATTGATAAACACACCAGCCTGTACATTCACCCATACATCACAGGTTGGGTTGCCAATAGGCTTACATACAGAACCCACATGGTACTGCTAGCAGTCTCCAGGTCCAACTCTTGAACAGTCACGACTGGTGTCCCACAGAACTCAGTCCTGGGAGCCCTACTGTTTGGCATATACATCTCAGATGTACAGGCAAACACAGGTGGACTACGGCAGACCATGTTTGGCAATGACTGCAAACTGGGAGCCATGATTGATAGTCCAGCTGACATGGACATCCCTCAAGGGGCCTCACAGAGAATGTCACAGGGTGCCAATGACATGGCCTCCAGCCAAGTGCCACTAGCTGCATGGTCATTCCATTGTGGAATTGGCACCCACATATTAACACATGAGTGGCAGCCACTTTAATACAGACGAGGTAGTTGGGTATCTGGGGACTATGGTAGATAGTGATCTCCCCTTTGACAATCATATCTCCACAGTAGTTAGGACATCCTTCTATGTAGGCCATCTGATTACTAAAGGATTCCCATCTAGACATACTGGGGTTATAGTGCCGCTTTACTCATCACTCATCAGTCCCATCATACGGTATAATATTCCATGTGGGATGTACCTCAGGGGACATGTCCAACAGCTGGGGGATCCACGAATGTACCTCACCAAGAGGAATACTGGCCTCCAACATATGGCCTATGCAGCCGGACTGAATAAACTCCTGCTTCACTCAGTGGCATCTCGTTTACCCAGAGATGATCTCCACTGGCCAACACAGCCATGTCAAACTCAGGCTTGATGGATATGCTCCACCTATGGGAATCCATGTCACAGTGAGCCACACACTGTAGTGAGCTGACTTTGCCACAACAATAACTGGAAGATGCTAGAGGGACAGCTTCCTGTCACAGACAATCCCCATACTTTGGAACAACATCCCTAACTACATTATACAGAGCCCCTCACTAACACTCTGAAAGAGAAACCTTGAAGGGTGGATGGGGAACAGTAGATGCACCCCAGGGATCCCAGCATTGGCTCTGCTCCACAGAGGGATGGTTAATTAATCAATGGGGTGGCAAAAGCTGACACATTTTGGCTGGCCTTATGAATGGCCTCTGGCAGTTGGCCAAGTACCTACCTTTGAATCTATACATCAGTATCTGCATATGCTGATAGCTTAATTTACTGTTTAGGTGTTGACTTGCCTTGTGCCAATGGCTGTTGTGTGTTCAATAGTTGAGGGCTGCCTATGTTGGATGCATACAGTAGACTGCCTATACATGACAATTTGCAGGTAGTCTTGTGTGTGTGCCATCCATTTTTACTGTGTGTGCAGGTGGAGAAAGGTGTCAGTCCCTAGGTGCCTACACTGCCAGTGTGTGTGCTATACATTCCCTCTTTGCCAAGGCATGGGCATACTGGACACGCCTCTGTCTGCCTACTGGGGCTGGCTCAGGTTGTTCATGGTCTGAGTACCTCTATGCCTGTGGGACCCTTGGCAATGGTGGTGGGCTGTGAGGGCCTTCACCATTCTGTCCCTGCTGCAGCTGTTTCTACAGGACCATATTGTGTAGCATGGCACACACTATGAGGATGTGGGCACATGTGCCTGGAGAGTACTGCAAGGCTCCACCAGATATGTCCAAGCAACAGAACCATAATTCCAGCATCCCAAACACACACTCTATGATGATTCTGGTTTGTGTGTGTGTGCCTCATTATGGCATTCCTGCATGGGTGTGTGTGCATTTCTGATGGGAGTCATCATCGACGGTTCCAGTGCATAGCCAGCATCCCCCACCAGGTGGCCATTTGGGATGTCTCCCCTAGCAAATAACTGATACAGCTGTGAGGCATGCCAGATGTGGGAGTCATGATAGCTTCCAGGGCTGCCAGCACATACATCCATGATAATGCCCTGGGCATTGCACATGACCTGGCAGTTGATGGACGGGTATCCCTTGCAGTTTATGTAGTGCATACCCTGCTCACCGGGTGGTGACTTGATGTGTATGTGCATGCAGTCTATTGCACCCAGTACCTCTGGGTATTCTGCCACACGGTGGAAGAGATGCATATTGCTGGCCAACTCCTCCCTGCATTCGGGGGAAGTATATGTGCTCATTGGCATGTGGTAACATGGCATCCAGGAACTGGTGTAGTACCCTGGATGCTGATGCCTGTGAGATACCCATAATATCCCCAGTTGGTCTTTGAAAGGTACCTGTAGCTAGTATTCTCAGGCTTACACATACTTTGTATCCACTGGGATGGGTTCCCCTCTGTTTGTTCTGTCTCTGAGGTGTGGCCGGCACTGCTCCACAAGTTGTTGTAGGGTGTCCCCGTCCATCCTGTAATGCTCTACTATCTCCAGATCATGTAGCCCCTGGTTGGTTACCCTGGGTCTGAACACTCTCCTCTTCCTCTGGTGCCTGCGGTGGTCGTGTGCATCATCCTCCACACCACCTTCAGTCTCCAACACATGCTGGTGGATCAAAGCTATAGCAGCCCCTAACATGTACATAATAAAAGTTCCCCATCTGTATACACCACTGGTGCAGAGTGTATGGGAATACACAAATGTGTGTGAGGTGCTTTCACACTTTATAGTATTGTGCTATGGATGCTGCTGATGTAAGTGGGTGTGTATGAGCTATTCCAGCTGCTGTGTGTCTTAATTATGGATTTTGCAATGAGTACTGAGAGTGTGGGGCCTTTACTGTGGAGATCTACTTGCCTGCCTTGATTAATCTGTTGCCCTTCAATTCACTTTTAGACCTGGATCCCCTCCCATTATCAGGCATGCATCCACCTGCCATCTTTCTTGTTTTGTACTTTTCCTACCTAGTCATGGCGAAATGTGCCTTGTAGCTGATATACTGCATATCACCTTTGTTCTGCTTTGACACTTTGCTGTTTTCTTTGCAGTATAGCCCCTCCCCTTCCCAGTTCTGCAGCCTTGTTAGCTGTTGTCAATGGCCCACTGTAGGCTCCTATGTGTTAATTAGTCATTTGTACTCCAATTTCACTGCTGCAGCATTTCCTTATTTCTTTCCTATATCCTTCCTGTTTCAGCTGCAGTGCACGCTGCTCATGCCCGTTTATCGGGTTTACGCACGTTTTCATCTCTGTTCACATGCATACTCAGTTACCTTGTGTGCTCTCAGCTAAGCATAGCTATGGGCAATTCGACACACCCCTATCCTGCAGCTTTGCCTAGCTAGGGGCAGACCGGTTTAGCAATGCTCCAATGTGCTTACAGCAATGGCGACACACCCCTCTCTTGATGTCATCTTTATCTCAAGGGCTCACTTTGGTGTTATAACACTACGCTGTGAGGTGCATCCTTACACCAGCTGAGAATCTGCAATTCACTATTACTCCTCTCATTTGCATGGCATTGCCTACTAATTCCTAGCTACTGTGCATAACACTGTCACTGCCCCTTAGCAACCCTTGCGCCATGAGTATGGTGTAGCATGCCTGCCATTGACTATTATGGAGAAATTGTGATATGTTTCACTGTGGTTTTATTCTATATTTTTATATATTCCTTGCAATCCCCTTTGTGCACCGCTGCCCTGTGCTTTCACATCGCGATAGTGCGACTATATATATTAAATGTTAATTTTATATTTTGTACATTTTTTTATGCCAATGGCTATATATTTAGCCACTGGCATATATTAACAATATAATACATGTGTTTGCTCGGCTATCATGGCTCCGACTTTATATGTTTGCAAAAATGTAAACCGTTTTCTACGGTTTACATTTCTGTATGCTTACACTATGCCTGCACCACTTCCTGAATTGCTACATACCTTAATTTGCATGCTACACTGCTGCACATGGAGTAATTAGCATACAAGGCTCAGGAGTTGTGCAGGCATAGCATACGCAGGTAGTGCATGTGGGAACAGCTCGTACCTGAATCGCTCAGCGGCCATCTTTGGTGTTAGAATGCTGACGCTATGCCTGCACCTGGCGCAAGCTTCATGAATCCTGGGGTATGTCTCAATTATCTATTTCCTAATGATTTATGCTATAAGCAAACCATAAATAACATTATCTATGAAGATTTCTAAGGAGCCTGTCACACACTTTCTCTTCCCCAAAGTCCTCAAACCCAGTTATTTGTTCTCATTGAAATAATACATAACTTTTGTTTACACTCTATTGCAGCCTTTGAACAAATCCTTTCTTTTTTTGTTTTTAAACAAGAAACATCTTTATTTCATTATCACTTATGATTGTCTTCATTTAGTTTATACTTCATATCTCTGTAACTCGTATTCTTATGTGTGACAATCTCTAGAAAATTCCTATACCTCAAATTAATATTTTACTTTCTCCTCTTCATAATCATTTCTCTAACTATTCCAAATAGACATTTTGTAATAGTCATGATTCTTATTTACCAAATTATTTCATAATAACAGTTGTTTAATATATTCATACTGTAAACACCTTTTCTGCACTATTGTGCTCTCTTTGTCCTCTGTGCTTTACAACTCTGTCCCAATCACCTAGCTAAACTTTCTCCCTAAACTCTCATCATATCACATCAAACCTATTTTGATGATGCCCCTCACCTTTACCCCAAATATAGACTTATTTACTCCATTTCAACAAAAACCGAAATAGAATTAAGTGAAAAACAAGAATCAATAATACCCCAATATACTGAAATCCTCCTAGGAGGAGACATTCCCCTACTCCTGACCCCACCTATCATAGCTGACATCACAGCTGACGTCAAGACAGTTCACTTCCACACAATATTCTAACCCTACAACAGTCAGCTCCCACCACAACAATCTAAATTTTGCCACAATAAATGTAAGCAGCATAAGAAATAAAACTACTAAGCTACATACTTGAATTACCCAACACAAGCCTGATATTCTATCCATAATAAAAACTTGGTTTTAACTTAGCATAAATGAATTTACACACCCTGGCTATAATATTATGTGTAATGACCATATAAAGAGGAAATGGGGTGATATCGCTTTAACATTTCCAAACTACCACATTTCCCCTTAAATCAATACCATAATACAGTTCAGCAGAGCTTCATTACATTCCTGAAAATAAACAAATATATCAACAAATGTAAACAAATATGTATTACTGCCCTTTACATCCCCCCTGGTGACACTACAGCTAGACTGGAAAATATCATAAGTTGGATACCCACAACAATTTGACAAGAAAAATACTACTAGGTGATATCAGTATCAGTAGGTTGGACATAACTACTAGCTCTTCTGCATCCAGCATGAACTTATATGGTTTCACAAAACTAATTAATAGCCTCACACATTATAGTAAGATATCAAATTCTTAATTAGACTGATCATAGAATCAGCCTCTGGTAAATTCACCACCACAGGTACAATGTTAGACTCTCTCAGTGATCATCTTCCAAACTATACAACAGGCATCTCACACATCCACTTAAACAGCACACAATCTGTACAAGTTTAACCCAGAAATGTACATTACACCCTATCATCTAACTACACCATCCTAAAAATCATCACCTCAGCTGCTGCTGCTGTAAATGAATTCAGTACAGCTTTCCTAAATAACCTAAATAGCAGTGCACCTCCTAGAAGGCAGAGACCAAAATCAAATAATGCACTTAGGCTATTCAGAAAGAGTAGAATGCTAATGCAGGATAGAGACCATTAAAGAAATCTTACATCCTGGCCAAAAATTCAACCCTAACTACTCTCCCAATAACTCACCAATCAAAACTGAATTCAATGATTATTTATTTTATTTTATTTTATTTATTTATCATTTGTTGACCGGGAAAGTCCGACTAGGTTCCACAGAGCCTGTTTTCAGTGGAGGCCCGGGGAGAAATGCTTCTTAGATAATATAGTGTTCCTAACCATGGATTTCCCCAACAGCTAATGCCAGCCCTGCTCACCAGCTACATAACCCCACATCCACTTTCACCTTCAAACGTGTGCCCTGATCACATATAAAACTATTTTGTTTTGTTTTACATAATTCTGTATACTACCCCTGGATAAATTATATCCCTAAATATGAACAATTACCTGTTTATACCTTACACCCTCATAGGCCCCTTCTTTACTTACTTTAATCAATTTCTCTCTCATGACTATGTCTAATTATGCCATAACCCTGTTTTTTTCATAGATGAGTAAATTAGTACTAGGCTAACTGCCCTTGTAAACTATTTTAAGCCGAGCCAATTACCCCATGTGAAAATCAAACTATGCACCTTGTGTCTGTAAGGTAAACACCTTAACCATTATGCCAATCTCCCACCCCTTTTTTTTCTATCACTTTACATTGCAACTCCTGTTTGTATTATACCAACTTACCTTTAATTTCTCTAAACTGGCTAAAATGTCTCTAAATATTAAACCATTGCCATATAGGTTGTATCTATTTTTGACCAACGTTTTTATATTATGTCTAATTCATTATAAGTATTTAAATTGTAGATGTTTTGCATTATTTTTGAAGCTTGTAAAATTTTTGTTCTTAAAATATTTCTGCAATACTTTGGAGCTTTTCTCTCCTGGTCTCTGCTGAAAATGGGCACCTACTCAGCTGGACTTTCCAGGTAATCGAATGTCAATAATAAGATACTAAACTCATAGGCCTGCAAAGGTACACTGATGACTTTCTTCTTTTACTCTTTTGCTGTCAGTCTTCTTCAGTAGCAATCCAAACTTCAGCAGTACTTATATATCTCATATAAGTGCAATCGACTTTGTAGCATGAAACAAAATCTTGCTTATTAATTGCAGCCTTTCTTTCCTCTTGCAATTCAGTATCACCAAATTAACTTCATGTTTCCCACATCTCTGTCTGCTGCTTCCAATCCCCATTTCTCACATATCCCACTAGAGTTTCAGTGTTGCCTTCCATAGTCCAGAATCAATTTGTCCTATCTTTCAGATAGACTTATTCAGTGTGTATTTCTTTTCCTTATCAACATTTATTTAATCCTCCAGTCTGTTTCTTGGTCTGTTTTTTCTGTTTCTCAGTGTGTGTAACCTACTTGTTATGCAATATTTAAAATTTCTGTACTCTGAAGAATCCATTTTTTCTCACTGACATGGAGGGATACTTATACATATTACTTTTATGTCATATTTGCTCATAAATTGAGCATTTAAAACATGTACACCCCCAACACACATATCTGCTACTTAGTATAATCACCTGCAGGGATACTGAACCTCTGAGTTGGGAAATATCCTGTTGTATTAACTTAATGCAGTAGCAGTAGCTTTAGCTGATTTGTCATTTCCAGAGCAGGATGAGTAAGATAATAAACAAAGGCACACATAGTAAAGTAGTTTGAATGGGAATGGAAATTGTGTTTTGCCATATTTTCAGAAGAAAAAGTGGGAAAAGCAAATTTAAATGGCATGTATATACTTAAAGCACAATATTTTAGCTTATTCTATTTTATGCTCAGTTACACAGAGGATATGGAAAGGTGATGTGAATAGGATGTATATATGAATGATCGCAGACAATATAGGAAAAATAGAAAGTATAGGTAAATGTAGCTGTAGGTGAGAAGGATTTAGGGGATGTGAATTTAAGGAGATACAAAGCAGGAAGATGTCAGTATGAATAACATTAAAAGAGAGGAGAAGCTTTCTGGTGATTTGCTCTGCAACTGAAATTATAGGACTAATAATTATGGTTGTTCTATAATGATGGAAGCATGTAGTAATTTTTTTTATCATAAATGTATGTGTTACCCAGGGGTACCTTGTCCAATGATTCTTCCATATAAATTTCCAGTATGCCTCTATGTTGAAACAAAGTTTCTCTGGCTTTATTAAAATAAACAGCTACATCAACATTATACACTTGTATAATGGAATGGTTTTGCCACATTCATTTCATGTATGGCAAGTTGCTAAGATTACTCAAAATATTGATTCCGTTTACCATTAAAAAAGAGGATTAAGCTTAAAGACAAAATAGTAAACATGAATAGTGCAATCATGCACATTCCCTGAGCATTCTTTTTACTTGGTCTGAAAAGTACATTGTATTAAAAACAATCTTGGTTAATAATGGACATGATGAATTAAAGTATTCTGAAGTACTTGAGGATAACTAGTAGTTCAATGCATTCAAATAATACCCATATAAGTTAGATGTCATCTACATTGTGAATTAATATGAATTTTTTTTTGCTTCAAATAGAATAAAACTTTAAAAAAGTGAGGAAAAAAGACAGGCCTCTGTATACAGTTTTACCTGTATAGCCATGGAATACTTAACAATATAGCTTCAAATTATCTTTATTGTATGCATTAAAATGAGTGTTAAGGCATTCACAGTTGTAATAATACCCAAAAAGGGTGTACAAGTTAGATGTCTGTTGCAAAACCGGTTGCACACCGGTGACTGTTCCCGAATAACCCATTTATCTACTACCTTTGTTTTATGAGTCATTCTACTTGTTTTAAGGTTATTGTGACGATCTTTTGTAAATGGGTGGATTGTCCTGCAGGCTTCCTTCTGTGACTCAACATGAACTTTGCTTCTGAAATAATTCTTTATTTTCCTGAAGCCTGCAGGGAAGTGCTCCCATTTGTAAATGTCACTCATTACTGCCCTCAGTGCCTCTGTTTAACATGCATCTAAACTCTAACTGTGTTACAGGATGTGAATGTAAACTACTTTATATAATTTTAGAGACAATGCAATTTCCAAACAGAGTTACACTTTGACTTTTATATCACATAATATACATAACAAAATATGAATAAATCTTGGCATGATGCTGTATATACACTTTTGAGTTTCTTTATTTTTAGCAGAGGTTGCAAGAGTGCACGTAATAGAAAATGTTACATTTCATACATGTGAAGGAAAATGTAACTGTGAAACTGTATTACTATTTTGACATGCCATATCACTCATATCAGTACAAATGTGATTGTCTTAACTATATGTTCTTCTTGTTTTCATGTGTAATTTCAATACTGCATTTGTTTTCAGTGCAATTAACTATTATTGGCAATTTTTGTGACACATAGTTGAATAATACATCTTAACACTGCCATCTCCACAAAAATTGTACCATTCTATGATACATCTTATGACATAAGATTCATACGTAGTTACAAGATATGTGGTCCAGGGGAAAATTGAGGAACCTAGCTCAGGTCACAGTACACTGTCTGTTTAACAGACTAACTCAGAGTCACACAGTAGATAAATTGATGATGAGGAAATCAAACCCTGATTTACAGGAAGGAGCTTTTAGCATTAATCATCTGTGCTGCCATACTACAACAGCATAAATAAATAAGCAAATAAATAAACACAAATGTGCACACACACACACACACACACACACACACACACACACACACACACACACACACACACACACACACATACACACACACACACACACACAAATAAAAAGATGGCCATTCAAGAGAGATTTCCTCATATACTAGAACAGACTGTCAACTACATTTCTCTTATAATGTAAGTCATACCTCTCAGAAAAAATAGAAACATCAGCTGACTTCTATTGCCTTTAACTGCAAGAATACAACATGTGAATACTATACCTTCTACTGCATTATATAATATGCAGAATTAATGAAATTTGAGATGGAACATAGAACAAATACATGAAATGACCTTTTTCATATCTAAGAGAGTGCTGGTCTGGCTTTCTTTTTGGAACCACTGACAGTCAACGCAGATAACTGCATACTTACCATCATAGAAAAGCAATCATAATATGGAAGAAAACTATTATTCATCAGTATGACAACTGAGAAAACACATTTCATAGTTTACCTGTACACAGCAAGGAACCAGACTAAATGCCACAACATACCCCTAGATTCAACAAACTCTGTGCAAGAATAAGACTATTTTTGCATGGAGTGGTTTGTGTCCGTTCAGAGCAGCAGTGTGCCTTGAATATTCATGAAGGTGAACTGCTGTACTTCCTATATGGACATGAACCATGAACGAGTGCAGAGAGTGTGTCAAAGTAGTGCATGGACACTAAGCATGCCCACCTGTACTCAGAAAGTGCCATGCAGCACTTTCTAAGCTGAACTGGCATAATATCAGATCTTTACTCTAATATTATGCTAGTATTTCAGTGTCTGCGGACACTGAAATGAAAAAATGATCATTTAAGTGTCCGCAGACACTGAAATAAAATTGGCAAAAGGAAAGCAATGCAGGTGGTGTGTGACAAGTTCTGTGACACACCCCCTGCATTGCTAAAGTGCCGTACGGCACTTCTGCAACCTGCTAAAGCAGGAAATCTGTGCAAATGCACACATAATGGGGGATAAATCCCCCAAAACTGACAAAACACACATATATCCCTCACAAACATAGAAAGTTGATAGAGAACAGGTCATTCATTAGCATGAATTATGGAAGAGTAGAAGTCTGAAAGCAAATCTATGCCAATATTCCCTTACAGCAGTGCATGTTAACAAAAGCACAAATGATGGGGGGGAATAAATAATACATTAGGGACATGCCTAAAAAATTGCCCTGACCCACTTAGAAATTTGATAGATATGATATGTACTAGCAGGAGTCCCTGAAGGATAGAAGCCTGAACGCCAAATGAATGCCATTATTTCATGACTGGAGTCCTCAATGAGTTGTCAGAATACCACAAGACTCAATTATATAACATAATAATATAAAAATAATATAAACTTGTTTTTTCAAGCCTAAGGAATGGTAAAGCATAGCTAAGTGGGTGTGTGTGTTATGGCTGTCCACTCAGCATAGCTTAAACATCTCCTAGGAGATAAATCCAAATATACTACAGAAATATTCAAGCTGAGATAGTGTAGTAGTTAGAGTTGTGGCTTTATATGCAGGTGTTCATGGTTCAAATACCCAGGCAGGCAAATTATTCTTCTATGGGAAAGTAGTGTTAAAATTATGTTTGTAAACTTAAATTATGCAGCAAAAGGGCATAGCAAAATAAATTTAAAATGGGTGGCGAAAGCCAAACACATTCTGGCTAGGCTTATAAATGCCCTAGGGCAGATAGCCTAGTATGAACCTATGAATTGTTTTTTGTCAATCAGGGTAGTGTAGCAGGTCCAAAAGTGAGATGTCAGTCCAGAAAGGACGTGAAACCCCCATATAAACACAAGTGCCCCATAGAGTATAGTCACACAAGAATATAATTTAATGAAAGCACATATGGGGATATCATGGAAGGTAAACAAAAAATTATAATATGTCAGTAATGAGGAATCAATCCCACAATCCTGATACTTTATAAAATGAAATGTGAGCAATGCTAGGTAGTGCTCAGCTATGCTGACCTGGTGTAAGCATTAATTAAATATAAATGCTAAGCAATAAGTAGCACAGCTAAACAGATTTGCACATTGTAAGCAGTGCTCAACATCTATCCCTTTAAGCACTGCCAACCTTAGCTAAGCAGGTTTGCCTGTCACTTAGCTTAGCTCAGCATATTCAAATTTATCCAATCACGGCAAAGTGCAGGAACTCAGCCCTATTTAAACCTCGCAGGTAGGAGCACAGCCATAACCAGTTGTAGCTAATCACTGCAGGCACTATGGCTGGCATTGATGAGGGTATGTGCTTTCAGGTGCAGCACTGGGGCATTCAGGAGTTCAAGGCCATGGTTGGACTCCTTCTGAAAGACCATGAAGGGAGACTGCTGCAGGACCAGTACCAGGGCTCAAAATGCAAAGTGGAGGCCTGAGACCATCTCGCACATGATATCATCAATGCTACTGGCATCCCTCGAACTGGTGAGCAGGTCTGGCACCATTATGCTGACCTCAAGCATAGGAAGAGGAAGCTCCTGGACCAGTGGACCCAAGATTCATGGGCACAGAATGTCCCAGAAGTGTGTAAGTATCAGTATTACTTATTGTTCCCCAAGGTCCAGCATGAGTATGTGATTGATAGGTATGCATAAATGTTTCTTTATCTCCTGTACAGCTGCAGATGAGAGGGCTGTGAATGTGAACATACATGCAAACAGGCTGCTAAGGCTGCACTTGGAGGCTGCCTGGTGAGTACAAGTCTAGCTTGCACTATTCAAGGCAAATAAATACAGAGGAGTAGAATGTCAACTATTAGTAGCTAAAGTGTGTACTGTGTGTAATTAATAAAAGACCATTAGCAGATTAATAGTGATGTACATGATATTTAACAATAAAGGTTTCCATAACTTTCAATAAAAGTAAAAGCCCCAGACTGTTGTGTTTACTTTGTTATGTTGTGGTAAGAATATAAATGTGTACAGGTTCTGCACAGCAACCATGGCTCTGACAGCATGAAGTGAGGCTCATCTTACAAAGATTGTGGAGCTGTAAAACAAGTGAATAACTACAGGAAATGTGCCATGCACCAAGATCTGAACCCTGAATAGTAAGCTATAAAATCTAATATGTTATTCCCTGCAGCAGTGCTTTGTGTTAACTATTGCTTTACAGATTGTAATATGTCAAAGTATGAATACACAGTACAAGAACTATCTTGCATGCATGAATGTCAGAACTACAAGGTCAAATTGTGCAAACCAGAGAGTAGTATGGAGTAAAAAGTCAAATATGAGTTAACAATTCCTCAATAGCTCATTGTGCTAAAACAGAAGTTAGAAGTTTGATTTACCTTTTTAGCACAGATAAACACAGCTTGAATCCCAGCAGTGGTAATAAGCTGAATGCATATTGTCACACTAAAATATGTGAATATGTGTAGAAATTGTCAGGTACTGTTAACAGAAATTTCCTTCACAGGTCTGCCAGGTAATGAAATGTTTGCAGTATCTGTAGGAAGGCTTTATTAATATACTATGTATATCACTTCCACTGTCCAACCCCAAGGCTGCAAATGACAGCAAGATAAGTACATACAGTAAGTGCTTTTTTCTGATACATGTCTCTCAACTGTCACGCTATCACGGCTAGTGGTCACCGCTGCCAATAACCAGGGTGACAGAAAGAAATCCTGGCAGAGTATGTCAGTAGCACACCCACACAGCATGAGTGCAGGACACCCCATTCAGTGTCACATATGTAACCCTGGATATGTGAATATGTGTAGAAAACGTCAGGTATTGTTAACAGAAATTTCCTCTACAGGTCTGCCAGGTAATGAAATGTTTGTAGTATCTGTAGGAAGGCTTTACTAACATACTGTGTGCAACACTTCCACTGTCCAACCCCAAGGCTGAAAATGACAGCAAGATAAGTACATACAGCAAGTGCTTTTTCCGATCATGTCCCTCAACTCTCACAGCTAGTGGTCACTGCTGCCAATAATTAGGGTGACAGATATATAGAAATCCTGGCAGAGTATGTCAGTAGCACACCCACACAGCATGAGGGCAGAGCACCCATTCAACGTCACATATGTAACCCTGAATATATGAATATGTGTAGAAAAAGTCAGGTATTTTTAACAGAAATTTCCTCCACAGGTCTGCCAGGTAAGGAAATGTTTGTAGTAGCCGTAAGAAGGCATTACTAATATACTCTGTGTACAACACTTCCACTGTTCAACCCCAGGTCATAGGTACATGTAAAGTGTGGTCAGACCCAGAGAATAATGAGTGGAGAACTGATCAGTATACTTGTGAAAAATAGAAGCCTATACAGTTGTTAATTGCCATCTCTCCCCCCAACCCTATCTGCATCAATAATGCATACACATAAATAATGGGTATGCCATTCTCCAAACCTCCTGTTGGGACTTGGGTTTTATTCTTCTACAAATATTGAATTTCTTGAATATTAACGAACCTCATTCAAATACTATAATTGGTGGCCTATTACTGTCAATATAATTTGCATGCCATTATAATGCCTACTGTGGTTCCATATATGCATGTGTACTGTTTGCTATGCAACTGTTTCAAAACTGTTTTATGGGGTCAATAGGAACACCCATGCATACTGTTACAACTAATCTTGAAATGTGCTGTTCATGACTAACCAACATATTTTCTAAAACCTGAACACCATACCATGTCTGGGATGGCAGATCCCGGTGGATCCACCTGTCCCACCTCATCTGGCCATGGCACTGGGCTCAGCACATCTGGGACCCAACCTCTTCCATTGGTCCTGCACCACCTTTGGGTGGAACTGCCTCAGGGGATGAGGCTCAAACCCCCCCCAGAACAGGTGTGGAGAGGAGACTGTCACCCGCAGAAAGGTCCAGGGACTGGTGTGCAGTGTCCTCTAATCAGAGTTCGTGATCAGCTGCACCAGTTTGAGGGCTTCCTGACACAATTTGAGGGACAGCCTGCTCCTCCTGTTCAGCCCCCAGCACAGCCACTTTTGGGGCCATGAAGGTGCAGTGGTGACTGCCCATAGGTGGGGATCCCGGTCCCACTGTATCCATTTGGGGACTCATGTACATCCAGTTCGCAACCACCCTCCCCGTCCAAGGTGTTTATTCCCTACATGTGTCATATACCACCCCTGTCTGCTGTCTTGTCTGTCTTCCTACCCAACTTACCTTCCCAAATGTACCTACATCCTTCCCCAACATCCCACTCTCACCTTAAAATGTTCCCACAAAAATATTATGCCCCATACATAGCTGTGCATTTTGTACATGTGTCCACTGGACACATAATCCAGTCCAATTGAAACGACAACACATTACTGTTGTCCTCACCCCTCTCTCAGGGGTTTGAGTGTCCAAATTCATTTCCAAATTCTGTAGACATTCACAGTTGTTGCTGTAGAAGAAATGGACAGCTATGGACCTTTCTTACACCCGTACTGCACATCCCTAGCTACCTTTCATGCTGTACTTCCCTCTGCGTGCCCCTTTTTTCACCACTTTCCTATCACCCTTTTAATTTTCTTTCAAATAAATTAGGGTGGGGGCTAAGTGGGAGTAGCCTCTAAGTGAAGCTAAAACCGATTAACCATGTTTTAGCATGGCTTAGCTTCATGCAAACCCTCATAAACCTGCTTACAACTGCTTAAAAGTGCCTTAATCACTCTGTATCTAATAGCCCTTGTTCTGCCCAGCAACAAAATAACCAACACTGCTAAGTTTCAAACATGGGATGCTGTGTTCTAAAATTGCAACAACATACTATTACACCATCTGAGTTGTGAAAAAACTGTAATGCTTTAACTAGAATATCATGGATTCTGATCATTTAACAGTAATAAAAAAGCAGTCTAAAGTTTCAAACACATTATCCTGTACACTAGAGTCAAAGAAATGCACCACTACACCATCTGAGCTGTAGGAGTTGCTGTTACTTTTTCAAACTTATAATGTAGTCTGGCCATTTAACAGTCATGAAAAAAAGCATCAGTCCTACGTTTAGAACCCAGGATCATATACATTAGAGTCAAAGCACTGTACCACTACACCATCTGACCTAGAAAAGGTACTGTTGCGTTTTCAAACTTACCATCCAATAGAGGCATACAACAATAGTGAGAAAGCTCTGTGGAATCATTCATGTGTTGTATATAGACATACACACACACACACACACACACACACACACACACACACACACATATATACACACACACACACACACACACACACACACACACACACACACACACACACATATATATATATATATATATATATATATATATATATATTCTGTTGAAACATATATACGAAATGTAGATACATAATATACATATACATATATAAATATATGAATGAAGGAATATATATATATATATATATATATATATATATATATATATATATGTGTGTGTATATATATATATATGGTTCTACCTGACATAATCGAAACCACACAACACCGACAACCACATCACCGACACCACATATTCGACAGTCCATAAACACGAAACCACACATACCGACGATCTAAATAAATGAATGTACACAAAACACGAAACCCCATACACTGCACACACCACAATAACAATTAAAAACAAAACACATCCCCATTCCACAAACCACACACACAACACAAGCACACCAAAATCCTTCCTTACACCGGCCCACTAACCACAACTAACCCTAACCTCACAACACACTAACCCTACCTCACCCTACCTAACCTAACTCCTCCCCCTACCCTACCTAACCCTAACCTAAACCTAAACACACCCCTATACCTAACCCCTAACCTAACTCCCCCCCCCCCGCCCCCCTAACTAAAAACTAACTAACCCACCCCTACGCGCCCCTAACCCTAACTCACTTAACCCCTTAGCCCCCCTACCAACTCCTCACTTAACCCACCCCTATCCCCACAGACCAATCTCCACACTTACCTGCCTCGCACCTAACGTCCAAGATACTCACACAGCCTTTCCCATGTCGGCATCCTCGGCGTTGGTGTTGTCATCCGTCGTGTCGGTCTTCTGCATTGTCGATGTTCTGCAACCCGCTGGCGTCGGTCTTCTTCGTTTCGATCTTCTGGAATTCCGCTGTCGGTCTTCTGCGCTGTCGGCGAAGTCAGGTAGAACCATATATATAGATATATATATATATATATATATATATATATATATATATATATATATGTGTGTGTGTGTGTGTGTGTGTGTGTATATACTTATATATATATATATATATATATATATATATATATATATATATATGGGTCTATGACATTTTGACGAAAATCCATTTCACCGAAAATTTCTGACATAAGGTACAAATCATCGAAAATCCATTTTGCTGAAATTAGTACTGACAGTGTATGTGCCCTTTCCCCCATTGCAGTGCAATCTCAGAGTGAGAATATTAATGTAGGAGGAGTGTGGGGGGCACAGCCCCCACAACAGGGGTGTGGGTGCCTAGCCCCCCTACCTACTCAGGTTATTAACTACTTACTTACCCTTTTACTAGGGACTGGACAATATAAAACAATATTAGACAATATTAAACTGTACTGGCTGTGCCCCACACACCCCCTACTTTAATATTCTAACTCCAAGTTTGCATTACAGTTGGAGAAATGGGCATATACACTGTCATTATTATTTTCGGCGAAATGGATTTTTGGCGATTTGGACCCTATGCGAGCAATTTTCGGCGAAATGAATTTTCAGCGAAATGACACTGATCCATATATATATATATATATATATATATATATATATATATATATATATATATATATATGTACACACACACACACACACACACACACACATATATATATATATATATATATATATATATATATATATATGTATTTATATAGCATGCAGTGCAGCCGTACCTCATAACCATATCTAACAACCTCTTAGTGCAAGAAACCTGTGCAAAGGCTGTACAAAGTGAGGGGGGGGGTGCGCCACATACAGTCACATATTCCAAATATTACTGTCATAAGAAAACATTTGTACAGCAACAGGGTGCATTTCAGCAGAAACATCTGAAGGATATGAGGATGGGAACTGACATGTTATGTCATTATTCACTGACATAAATCCTTGGTTCATCACAGTGATTTACCAGGCAAATACAAATACAGAACCAAAGCATGACCCAAACATCTGGACATTCTGTGAAAAGCCTGGCAGTGGAGAGGTATGTTCAGAACCCCTTAATGCAATGAATCTGGATCAAACCTGACAAAGTGTGTGTGTGTGGGGGGGGGACAAAAGCATGACAATAGAGACATATCCAAAATATGTGAGTAGATAAGCTGAGAAAGTTGCTGTACTGACAATGTAAGTCCTAACATATATTGACTGAAATATCACAGGTGTGGGACTCAGTTGTTTCTCATTACGTATTGACCCCAATCCACACATTATTTCACTGATGCATCAGGAATACACAACAGTTATGGGGACTAGACCAAAGGTATTGGCCAGACAATGGTACATCCTACGAATATGTGGACATAACACAACAGTAGGGAAACTGCACTGAGCTACAAAGCACCATCCAAAAATACAAGCAAACTGACATAGCACTACCCAAACCAGGCTCTGTGGGTGTACACATTCATTTGTAAATATAGCAGGCACTACAGGGATCACCAGTGGAAAACAAACACTGGTGTGAAAGTGCATATCCACAAACAATTGCATCACAGTCACAGTGACATACCAGTAAGCAAGTTGAACACTGGACTATAATGACAGTGTAAACACACATATCCTGTTTACACTCACACATTACCCCTGCATATACTGCCCCAAGCCACAGTGTAGTGGGAATCGGTAGGTGTTCATGGTCTGCCTGTACAAACATATAACAGATGATAGGGAACCAGAAACTGGAGCAGCATGCACAGTCAGACAGAAAAGGGCCATGACACTCACATGTACCCCCCCCTCCTTACACAGCCCAAATAACATGTACACACTACACTTCTACACAGTCCTGACAGTCTGTTAACAATGGCCTGACATACGCAGACATCTCAAATGTACAGTTTACCTCAGAATGTACAGGCTCAGGACTCATATCTATGGCCTATTCCCTGTAACATGTTTGTGGGTGTACTACATCAATGGGATGGTAGCAGGATTGAAGGAAATACATAATTATACTAAAAGCCTGTGAGCCTCTTAGTGCATGACATCTGGACAAAACCCCAACACAATTTGGGGACAGAGGCCCAAACACAGGCATATATTGGACATATTTCTGTTATACATTGAGACGGTTGCTGGTGTTACTGGGTTTGTTGTAATATATCCTTTCTGAAGGATACAAAGTCAGTAATAGCAATGGATGTTAGTATTTAATAACTGCATTTCCCAGAGTTCCTTAATGATTTTCCAAGGACAACTACTATCTGGGGAACAGACCAAACATAACAGGCAAATGTCTGGCCAATCCATGGACAGCATACCAGCTGAGAGGTATGTCAGAGACATATCACTGTCAGACTCAGTAAATGCATGTCCAGATGAATCCTGCCAATCTAGCAACCCTCCATGTGTATAACAGCACTACTGACATGCAATCTGTACCCATTTCTGGAGCTTTGTCCCCCATGATGTTGGGCTGTCCACACATGTCCTGTCATGTGTAGTATTCCCACCTACTGTCTGTGAAGCTTTAGCCCCCACACCTCTGTAATGTCCCTTGCACAGCAAGGAAAAAGGACAAGGCCCACATGAAGTATATAGGTGACTGGCTGCAGACAGGTGACATATAAACATCACCCCCTGTCCCACATATTACACATGTGCATGTACAGCACCTGCCTCCTACCTTCCTGATCACAATGCAGGTCTGTAATGCCCTCTCAAAGGCAACACATAGAGGTCTCCATAGACCTAATACCATTCCTGGCTGCATCCTACATGAACACAGGCATGGCTTCTCAGACACATTCTGCAGTGCAGTCTAACACAGCCTTGAGCACTGGTGTCATCCCATCTGCACAGAGGATAGACAGAAAGTAGATAGAAAACAGGTTATACATTAGCATAAATGTTCTGAAGGATAGAAGTCTGAAACTGTAATCTATGCCATTATTACATGACAGCAGTCCTCAATGACATGTCCACAAAACACAATACTCTACAGTTAATATAATAATATGATATTAACATCCAATAGGAGATACATACAAATATATAGTTTAAATCCCCAGAACAGGATAGCGCAGTGCTCCGAGTCCCAGCTTTGCATGCAAGGGTGCATGGTTTGAGTACTACAACAGGCAATCCAATTTTAAATGGAAAAGCAATGTTAAACATACTATTTTAATAGTGAAATGTGTGGTAAATGATTTTTGTCAATCAGGGTACTGTAGCTGTCTAACATGGAAGTGTGAGTGCATATAACATGTGAAACCACCTATGTATGCCCAAGTGTCACATACAGTATAGTCACACCCCTCGCTGCTGTAATGACAGCACATAGAGGCATGTTATGTAAAAGAAATCATATACACTTACTACATGAAGTCAATACTCTGCTATTTTCTAAGAATGGAATTTAAGCAATGGTTACCAATGCTCAGCTATGCTTAACAGGTTTATGCATGGCTGAAAGGTGAATGCTAAGTGGAAGGTAGCTCAGCTACCCAAATTTGCACACTGTTAAGCATCGTTAAGCAAAGCCTGCATGGGTTAAGCAACTATTGGTTTAACCGTGAGTTGGCATCACTTAGCGTCATGCAAACCCAAAGAAACCCACTTCCAACTGCTTAAAAGTCCCTTAGTCACTCTGTCTCCATCAGCCTTTGTTCTGCACAGCAATAAAATAAAAAGCCCTTGAACCCAAGATCCTGTACACCATAGTCTCAGCAATTTACCACTAGGCCATCTTAGCTGCAGGATTTTAGGACTTTTTTTTGTCAAACATATCATGCAGCACAATCAGTTTACCTTACAGAATGGGCACTGTGGAATCACTACTGATTGGTATTTACACACACACACACACACACACACACACACACACACACACACACACACACATATATATATATATATATATATATATATATATATAAAACACATATATATAGAGAGAGAAATACATAGATAGATAGGTATGTATGGAGATACATTTATATGTATAACAATATATAGATATATTAGCAATAAATACTCAGGTGTATCTCTCTCTCTCTATATATATATATATATATATATATATATATATATGTATATATATATATATAATATAGACATATATATATATATATATATATATATATATATATATATATATATATATATATATATATATATATATATATATATATATATATACATATACATATATATATATATATTCATACATGTATGGGGATAGAGATATATGTAAGGGAATGTATATAAAAGAACACAGCAAATATACATATATATATATATATATATATATATATATATATATATATATATATTTAAAATTTTCCTATTACATGCAGCACAGTCATACCTTAAGACTGAACCAAACCAGAAAAAGTGGGGGGAACCAGGGTATAGAAATAAGGACACATTGGAAATAATTGGGTAGATAAACTGCATAGATTGCTGCAGTAGCATCATCTGTCCTAACATATGTTGAATGCAATATTAGATATCTGAGAAATCAATTGCCTTTCGTTATGTGGTGAGTACATTCCACACATCATCCCATTGAATTGTCAGCAATACACACCTGTCATGGGGACCAGATCAAATATATGAGGCAGACAACTGTACGTCCTATGAACACCTGGAGGGTTGAGACCTATGAGCACAGCTATGTAACATTAGGGAAACTACACTGAGCTGACAAGCATGTCACCAAGTACCATCCAAAACACAGTCAGGACAACACATCACTACCCCAAAGCAGTGTTGGGGAATTACATTTGCATTAGCTACTACAGCATGCACTACAGGGATGGAACTGTACTGACAGATACTGGTGTGAAAGTGCATACACACAACCAATTGCACCACAATCACAGCTACATACTGATAAGCCTAACAAATACTACAGTATAATGACTGTCTGGACAGATATATCCTTCATGAGAGTAACACAATACCTCTACATGTACTGTGTCAGGTCACAGTGTAGCCAGAATTGATGGGTGGCATGGGACATGTCTTAAAATGCCCATAAAAACATATACTTCTGATAGACCACCCATAACTTGAGCATGCACAGTTGGATACAAAAGGACCCATGCCAATGACATCTACCTCCTCTACATAGTCCAACTAATAAGTAAACAGTACGCTGTTACAGAATCATGATAGGCCATACACAATGGCCAGACATACACAAACCTCTTAGTAAAACAACTCAAATGACTGAAGATAGTAAACAAACAACCAGCCAGTAATTCACACAGATTTAATATACTCTGATGTCCCAGCCAAAGCTTTCAAGGAGTAAAACATTACAAGAAATACTTGCCAAAAATACAAGAAGCAATTAACACTTAATTACATATTTAAATACACAGCCTCCAATTACACTCCTCATTTAACCCCCTGGGGATAAAGTATCACATTTCAAAATATAAATTGATTCTTTACATAACAATTGTTCTTTTATAACTGTTTGATTAAGCTTCCAAAACAGTACCTTGTAACCTACTACTGTCCCCATGGTGAGAATTATTAAAATGTACAGCTATAGAACTTCCTTCTTTCTTATTAGGAATATCTTTCTCATGTTCTAACAGCCTAATTTTAAAGCAATTCTTACCCTCCCCCACATAACATTTGTTACAAGGGCATCTAAGAGCATTCTCTATATACCAAACTCTTGACTGCACAGAGTTCTATATGTTGCCAATCCTTTGCCCTCATATTTATGGCCCCTACCCTACATGTGTGGGATTCCACAACATCACTGGGATGATATCAGGAATGACAGCACTAAATAATGATAGATCAAACTTATCAACCTCTTACTGCATGACATCTGGACAAAGCCTGACATAATTGGGGGACAGAGACCCCAAAACAGGGGCATATTTGAAATATTGTTGTTATACACTGAGAAGGTTGCTGGTGTTACAGAGTTCATTGTAACATATCCTTTCTAAGGGATATGAAGTCAGAAACACAAATGGATGTTGGCATTTACTGACTGCAATCTCCAGAGTATGCTACTGATTTGCCAAGAACAACAACTGTCTGGGGAACAGACCAAACATAACAGGCAAACCTTTGGCTATTCTGTGGATAGCCCTACAGTTGAGAGTTATGTCAGACACATAACACTGTCAGAGTTAAAATCATGCAGAAACTCCAACCCTGTTAGAGTATCATTAATACAAATGTATAACAGGAATAAGTACATTCTGTCCCTATGTCTGAAACATTCACCCCCATTTTGTTGGCCTGTCTCCACAGTTTATGTTTTAAGGGGTACTCCCAAATACCCTCACACGCTCCCATGAAGTCCTCCTCACTGGCAAGGAAAAGGGCCAACCCCCACATGAGGTACTCAATTATAGGAGTATGTTGCTATGCCATTGGCTATATGAATAACAGCACAGCTGTTCTGCATGCAATTATTAAGTGGGGGACACAAATTGGTGCACAGGCCATTAGCTGCTCATGAGCATTACCTACAAAAGGCAAGCTGGTGCCTATGCAAAACAGATGTACACCCTACATCTGTGAGAGAGAGAGAGAAAGAGTGAGAGAGAGAAAAACAGTGAAAATAAAAAAAAAAATATCCAAGCAGGATATAACCACCTACACTTGGAAATAAAAACAGGTATGTCAAACAAGTAAGCATGTAATGGACTGCAGTAGGGGGTATGTAAGTATGGAAAATAGGTAGTTTAACATATTTGTCTCAGCAAGACATGCTGTACTGGTATAGTGCTGATCAGAACCTATGACCATAGCATCTGGGTCTGTCTGCAGTGACATAGATCATAGGTCAGGCCCCTGAGTCACCCCAGGAAAGGATGGCTCACATATGACTGCTACTGGAGTGTGTGTTTAACAATACTGACTTTGACAATGCTAGGGCAGCTACTGGGATGTTGTACATATCCATATCTTAATTGTGAATACGACTATGATATTCTTGTTTGTCTCAGAAATGTGAGAGACCTATATATGGTATTTCATAGGTTCATAGGTTGGTACTAGGTTATTGGCCCTAGGGCCTATACAAGTCTAGCCATAACAATTCCCTGGCTATTTCTTCACACACTATTTACTTCCCTGCACCCCTGTCTAGCAGGGTGACTGCCATGATCCCCGGGGTGAATTTCCTTTCTCCCATCCATCCACTATATTTGCATAGTAAAGTACTGTTGCAGATGTGTGTGTTGAACTGCATGTGATATACTGACCTCACACTATTTAACTGTCCAGTGTTATGCACACTGACCATATGTGTGCCACATATGTGTAGTCATTTACTCATACAATTGTGTTATGCCTGGCAAATCCTTAGCAAATCTGTGAAGACTGACATTACAACATCTACTTCTTTTTCCTCTGGCTGTTCCTATTAGGGGTCACCACAGTGGATCATCTGTTGCATTTCTGCCTGTCCACTGCATCTTGCTCTCTAACAACAACCACCTGCATGTCCTCTCTCACCACATTCAGAAACCTTATCTGAGGCCTTCCTCTTTCTCTCTTACCTGGCAGCTGCATCCTTACCATCCTTTTCACAATATACTCAGCATCCCTTCTCAGCACATGTCCAAACCAATGAAATCTTGCCTCTCCAGCTTTGTCTCAAAACCATCCAACATGGGCCAACCCTCTCATATACACATTGCTAATTCTGTGCACCTTCGTCACACCCAGTGCAAATCCTAACATCTGTAACTCTGCCACGTCCAGCTCTGGCTCCTGCTTTTTTGCAATGCCACTGTCTACAATCCATATAACATAGCTGATCTTACTATCCTTTTGTAGACCTTCCCTTTCACTTTTACTGGTACTCGTCTGTC
This sequence comes from Protopterus annectens, assembly GCF_019279795.1. Taxonomy (NCBI): domain Eukaryota; kingdom Metazoa; phylum Chordata; order Ceratodontiformes; family Protopteridae; genus Protopterus; species Protopterus annectens. The sequence continues at coordinate 1,306,150,274 of NC_056729.1, forward strand.
ACAAATCACTGCTGACACTCTTCTCCACCCTCTCCATCCTGCCTGTACTATCTTCTTTACCTGTCCTCCACAGTCATCATTACTCTGAAGTGTTGATCCCAATCATTTAAACGCATCCACCTTTGCCAACTCTACTCCCTGCATCCTCAACATTCCATTATCCTCCCTCTCATTCACACACAGATATTCTGTCTTAGTCCTACTGACCTTCATTCCTATCTTCACTAGAACATATACCCACCTCTTCAAGTTCTCCCATATCTGTTCCCTACTCTCAATACCGTTCACAATGTAATCTGAAAACATCATAGTCAACAGGGACTCCTGTATGATCTTGTCTGTCAACTTGTCCATCACCATTGCAAATTAGAAAGGGCTCACAGGTGATCCCTGATGGAGTCCCACCTCTACCTTAAATGCATCCATCACTCCCACTGCAGACCTCATTGCTGTCATACCACCCTTGTACATATCCTGTACCACTCTTACATATATCTCTGCCACTCATGACTTCCTTATACAAAACCACAACTCCTCTCTAGGCACCCTGTCATATGCCTTCTTTAAGTCCAGAAAGACACAAAGTAACTCCTGACCTCTTCTGTACTTTTCCTTCAACAGTCTCAGAACAAACCTTGCATCTGTAGTGCTCATTCCTGGCATGACACCATACTGCTGACCACTGCTCATCACCTCCCTGCTTAACCTAGCTACCACTACTCTTTCCCATAACTTCATGCTGTGACTGATCAAAGTTATCCCTCTATAGTTACTACAGCTCTGCACATCAATCCTATTCTTAAATGGTACGCAAACACTTTATCTCCACTCCTCATGCAACCTCTCACTTTCCAAGATATCGTTCAACAGTCTGGTTAAAAACACCACTGCCATTTCCCCTAAACACCTTCAGGCTTCCACAGGTATGTCATGTGGACTAGCAGGCTTTCCAGTATTCATCCTCTTCATAGCTATCCTTACATCCTCCCTGGTAAACTGTTGCACTTGCTGATTCACCATACCCACATCATCCAATCTTGTCTCTCTCATTCTCTTCATTCATCAGCATCTCAAGGTACTCCATCCATCTGCTGAACACACTCCTCTCACTTGTGAGTATGTTTCCCTCATTATCCTTTATCACCCTTATCTGCTGCATATGTTTCCTAGCTCAGTCCCTCTGTATAGCCAATCGGTAAGTCCTATCATCCCTCCTTAGTGTCCAACCTGTCATAAGACTCTTCATATGTCTCATCCTTAGCCTTTGTCAACTCTCTCTTTGCCATGCACATCATCTCCTTATACTCCTGTCTATTTTCCTCATCTCTCTGACAATCACACTCCTTCTTCCCCAACCTCTTACTCTGTCTACTGTCCTGTACTTCCTCATTCCACCACCAGGTCTCTTTGTACTCCTTCCTCCATCCACATGTCACACCAAGCACCTTTCTAGTCATCTCCCTTACTAGCTCTGCTGTACTTACCCAGATATTTGGTAAGTCTTCACTGCCACCTAGTGTCTGTCTACTCTTCCCTGAACTCCACTTCACAATCACCCTTTTCCAGCTCCCACCATTTGATCTGGTATTGCTCTCATACTCCTCTTCTTGATCACCAGTGTCATCTTACAGGCCAACATTCTATGCTGCCTAAATAGACATTCCCCTGTCACCACTTTATAGTCTCCAATCTCCTTCAAACTGGCCCTCCAACACTGGACATATTCCACCTGTGTGCATCTTTCTCCACTATTGTAGGTCACACTATGCTCCTCCCTCATGTTATTGTATATATTCACCACAGCCATGCCAATCCTTTTTGCAAAATTCTCAACCATCTCACCGTCTGCATTCCTTTGCTTAACACCACACATACTCATCACTTCCACATCACCTCTGTTCCTTTCACCAACATGCCCATTGACATCTGCTGCAATCACCACTCTGTCACCCTTGGGTACAGTCATCACCACATCATCTAACTGACTTCATATTTCGCTTTCTCATCCATCGCACAAACAACTTGCATACCATATGCACTAACAACAGTCATCATTACACCATCAGTTTTCAGTCTCATAAACATCACTCTATCAGGCACTCATGTCATCCTCCCAAAACACTCTTAGCATACTGGTCCTTCAGGAGAACCCCTACCCCTTTCTCCTCCCATCCACACCATGATAGCACAGTTGTGACCTGCCTCCCATACACCTAGCTGCACTCCCCTTCCATATGGTCTCGCACACACAATATATCAACATTCCCCTGGCTATCATATCAGCTAGCTCTGTCCCTATACCAGTCATACTGCCAACATTCAAAGTTCTTACCCTCACTACCACACTCCTAGCCTTTCTCCTCTCTTCCTGCCATATGAGTGGTGTACATCCTCCAGGGTATGCCTGTCAGTGCAAAGGCTACTGTGCTAGTGAATGACTCAAGTGTGTTACAGCAATATTAAGACAAATGACTAATTTTGTCCCATTGCACCCCATGTTTGTGTGGCATCTTACAGATGTCCTGCTCTAACGGGTTGAGAGGGATGACCGGGCAGCAAGAGTGTAAATACAGTGTGCCATTATGACTGTATATCAGGTATTACCTATGCACATGTCAGTATGAGTAGGTGTATTTGGCCACCTCATAACAACAGACATGGGATGCAAAATGTCAGTTAAATAAGATGTATATGTTGTACACATGTGCAATCTTAGTTACTGTGCATCCAGCAGAGTGACATTTCTACAGCTACTGGTTGTTGTATTGCCCTGACACAGCCATGGGTACTACAATAAGTATGATTATCAGTTTGAAATTGGTGAGGTGTCCAACTGTGTTATGTCTTTGTGTCTATGCCTACTACAAACAGCTATATGAACACCTACATAGCTGTATGGACTCATCAATACCTTACTTGTAAAACCTGCCACCACCAAAGTAGAGTAATCCCCTTTGCTGGACAGCAGCAGTACACAAACCACAGACTTGGTCCCTATATTGGCTGTACAGGGCAAAGTAGGAGCAGGCACTAACCTGGCATCAAGTCAGCTTTTGTCTGAACGAGCATATAAAGTCACAGGTGGATTACTGTAAGGCTAACTATGAGTACAAATTGGAGACATCCACCAAGGCCAATCACAATGCCATCTTTCCATATGCCTGCAATCTCAGAGGCAACAAACCAAGCCAACCTGTAATGGTGGTCAATAAGACCACATCCACACAACATACCTATAGCCAACCTGCTGCAGGTAGGGTTGGGGCAAACATCACCCCGCTGGCTCAACATCACTATAGGTGGATATGCACAGCACCTGCACCCCTCCCCTCATCACCAGTGAGCAGGTACATATTACCTACTGAAAGGCCACAAATGTAAGTATCCAAGGGACATGATAACATCCCTGTCCTCATCCTACATGAACTCAGGCATGTGCTCCCAGCTCTATTACACACTGTACTCACACCAAGCCTTGGCACCATCCATATTCCATCCACATGGAAGATGGTCAATTTCATCCCTCTACACAGACCTGAATGAGGAATAGAGGATTATGCTATTAACTGGCCCTCACTGGAGGGAATATGACACATCAGGACCAGGAGTGCAATGGAAGCTGATACTGTGCTGATAGATTACAGGGGTATGGTGTGGTTGTGAGTAGTGTCCACTGGTATTCAAGGTACATGTGCAGGTTCTGTACATACTGTTGCCAAATGTATGAGGTCCTGTGATGTGTTTCCCTGTTTATGTCTTCCAAAGTCACATCAGCGAAGAGCAACATTCTCAGCGGCTGAGACAACCATAATCACAGAAGCCATACTACAGAACCATGCAATAATGTTTGGTTGGAGCCAGCAACATTTGAAGAAGAGACCCTCCTTGTGGGATGACCTTGTCCACTGGGTACACGATGTCAGCCTGCACGCACGTACATAAGAGCAAGTCCGGCATCATGCAACCAACCTCATATGCCATGCCTGGCAAAGGGCTGCTGCTGGCCAGGGACTGCACAGCCACAGGTGAAGACCCAGCCATGCATCCCCCATTGACATGCACCAAGGGGCTAATTGCCAATCTTGGGGCACCCTTCCCAGTACAACATCAGGGAACAGACCCCCACATGCTGGAGGTGGGTGGCACCCAGACAATGGATGAGGAGCATGCAGGTAAAGCCCCAATGGACTTATGAGACTAGTGTAGCAGACATACTTGTACCTGTAGAGTATCTACATGCATGTGTCAAGTCAAATTGCAGTTGTGGATGGGGTTTTCTAATGCACAGAAGTACACATCTATGGTGAGGACAGCAAATTGTGTAGTATTGGAGATTGTACTGTGAATGTGCAGACATGCTGCATCCATCCTGTACCAATGCCACATGTGCGTCTGCTAACAATACCTCTCTCCCACAACTATCTAGGTCACTCTGGTCAGCATGTGGGACAGCAGCCTGAAGCTGATGAGTATGGCATTGTTCTGTTGTGGTTTGCCAATACCCCAGGCCTGTGAAAGATATGCAGTTTACCATGCACACAACTGTCACTTATAGCCGTATTGCTTCATGTGCATGTTCATTTGTGGTGGGGATAACTGCATTGCATCACAGTGGTCACCACAGGGACCTATCAGAAGGGAATGTAACATTCCTGTAGCACACCTCACAACCTGTCAGTGCAAGACTTCTGGACAGAGACCAACAAAATGGGGGGACAAATGGCCTAAGGTAGGGACATGTGTGAAACATTATTCTTATACAGTGGATATAAGTAGTGTATACACCCCTGTTAAGATGCCAGGTGTGTGTGATATATACAAAATGAGACCACAATATGTCAGTCCACACATTTTCCAACCTTTAATGTGACCCATAACATGAACAATTCACTTGTAAAACCAACCAATTTGTTGCACCAAATATGGTCTATACAAACCTTACAATAAGCGGATGCATATGTGTGCACACCCTTCAAATTATATTTTATTGCAGAGCTTGTGATTTACTGACAGCATTCAGCCTGCTTGGGTACACACCTGCCATCAAGCAAAGGCACTCTGGGTAACACCAAATAACAGTCCACTGCCCAAGTAAGATATTCATGACATTTGCTCAGTTGCCTGCAACAGCAACAGCCATGGCTTGCAAACAGCTTACAAAGCAGCAAAGGGATCTCATATTTGAAAGGTATCACCCAGGAGTAAGGTACAACTACATTACCACAGCATTGCATATTTCATGGAACACAGTGGAGACAGTCATCAAAAGGTGGATTGAATATGGGACAACAGTTCTGTTGAAAAAAAAACTGACATCCCTCCAAAACTGATGAAAAGACATGTCCAAACCTGGTCAGGGAGGCTGCCAGGAGACATACAGCAACACTGAGGGAGTCGCAGGAATCTCTTGCAAGTACTGGTATTGCGTACTACATGTGAGAACAATCTCCCATATTCTACATAAGTCTGGCCTATGGGGCAGGGTCATAAGATGAAAGCATTTTGCCACGCCAAAAAACATCCAGGGGTGGATAAAACTTGCAATGCAGCACATCAAGTCTCCCAAAGGCATGTGTGAAAATGTGTTATGGTGTAATGAGACAATGGATTGACCGCACAGCCACAATACCAAAAGGTACGTGTGGTGCACAAGCAACACCTCCCTTCACCTGAAGACCAACATCCCCATGCTGAATCATGCTGGTGGCATTAGCCTGCTGTGATGATGCAGTTCTATAGCCAGAACTGGGCCTGTAGTCATGGTGTGGGAATTCTGAACAATTCAAAATAACACTCATGTCTGGCTGCATCTGTCAGGCATCTGCAAGAATGCTGAGGATGAGGAGGGGTGTCAGCCTTCAACATGACAAAAGACCTAAAGAATACATCCAAAGCTACCTAAGAATAGCTCCACCTGAACACACTCATGGTTATGGATTGGCCCAGCCAGAGCCTAGACTGAAACCCAATAGCAAAAAGTCAGTGTGACCTGAAGGGGGTTGTGCACATGAGCTGCCTTTGCAATCTGACAGAGTTGGGGGACCTTTGCAAGGAATAGTGGTACATAATGTCAAGTTAGGATGTGTCATGCTGATAGGTTTATAGGTTCATAGGTTGGTACTAGACTATCAGCCCAAGGGCCTATACAAGCCTAGCCATAACAATTCCCTGGCTATTTCTTCCAACAGTATTTATTTCCCTTTACTCCTGTCTAGCAAGATGACTGACGTGATCCCCGGGGTGAATTTCTTATCTCCCATCCAATCATCAAGGTTCCTTTTGAAGAGGGCCAAAGAGGTGCTCTGCTTGACATGTATGGGTAGTCTATTCCAGAGTCTGGGGAGTCTCTGGGTCAGAAAGAAACCTTCCTGAGGAGAGTGAATGCTGTAAGCCACTTACAAGGTGCTTCAACAAAGTATCATTTTAAGGGTGTGCACACTTATGCAACCACCATATTGTACATATTTCATTCATTTGATTTTACACATAACACATTTTCTTGTTTATTGATTGGATTGCACAGGTCATATGTCACATGACAGGTGGGTAATATAGTTGAATGCATTATTGCAGTATCATTTTATATATTACAAGAACATGGCATGTTAACAAGATTGTGTACACTTATCATATCCACTGTAAACTTAGAAGGTTGGTGGTGTAACAGGAATTGTTTGACCATACATTTACTAGTGGTTTGGAGTTATGAAACTCAAATGTATGTCATTAATTAGTGACATCACTCATCAGAACATCCCAGTTATGTATCAGACAAACACAGAGGTTATGAGGAACAGAGCAAATATATGAGCCAGCCATCTACACATCCTGCAAGGATCTGTACAGTTGTGAGGTATGTTCTGTAGTACTTGCCACTGTACTATACAGATGAACAGCAATGATGTGTACAAAGGTGCAGTCTATGCTGGGGAACGGCCCTCACTGAATAACACTACTAATGTATCCCAGAGCTCCATATTGTTAGGTACATGTAGTAAAACTGGCTGCAATGCATGACGTTGAGGGCCATGTGTCATGAATGTTACCATTTGGATAATGTGATGTCTGTGTAACAGATTTGTGCCACATCACCTGTAAGTAAGTATGTGCGTGTGTGTGTGTGTGTGTGTGTGTGTGTGTGTGTGTGTGTGTGTGTGTGTGTGTGTGTGTGTGTGTGTGTGTGTGTGTGTGTGTGCATGTGTGTGAGTGTGCATGTGTTTGTGTGTGCATGTGTGCATGTGTGTACCAGCCAACCTCGAAGTGCAGGTATTGATGTACATATGTTGTCTTTCCCTCACAGATGGCAATGGGTTTGGGGTCCCTCCAGTTGGAAATTGATGTCATTGTCTCTGCAGTCTCTGACAATGATGATAGGAATAGTGAAGTATAGGTGGGTTTGTCAGGGGCTGAATCTTGGTATCCCACTCTTGTCCACACCATCCTCATACACAGTGACAATACCCACACATACCCCATCACTAGTGGCCACAGATGATGGATAGCTGGCAGGTGTTGGCATGGAACAGGCTAGTGTGGTGACTATGGCAGGTGTGTGTGCGGATACTGGTCATAGCCAGAATGCAGTGAGGTCCCACATAGGCAGATGGAGAGAGGTGCTCACAGGAGGACTGCTGCTCTTCAAGGATCTTGCTTCCTCTACTGGATGTCAGAATGAGCTGCTCCAGGGAATTGGAACTGATGAATTCCAGGAAGCATTGGGCCAGTGTATTGCTGCTTGAGTATCTTTCCCAGTTGATGGAGGGGTAGTTGAAGTCTCCTAGTATGAGAGTGTTGGGTTGGACCTTGATAGATTCCAGGGTGTTGAGGAATGTGGATTGAGAGTCTAGAGACATGGATGGGGACCTATAGCAGGCTATGACCTGGATTGCACTATTACCCAATATCAGTTGTAACTGAAGTATCTCAGATGCATTATTCTGGGATAGTAGTCTGGAGGTGTGCATATCCTTTATTAATATGGAGACACCATCGCCTTTGCAGATGTGGTCCATGTTTTGGGGCTGACAGGTGTGGGAATGAGTTATAGCCTAGTAGTGCAGAGGGTGCTGTCTACTGCTGTAAACCAGGTCTTTGTTACAGCACAAATGTCAATGTTCTCCATTTTGAGGAGTGCTTTCAGTGGCTGCATCTCGATATTTAGATATCTAGTGTTAAGCAGCATGACCCTCAGATTGCATATATGTATAGCTTTTGCAGTAGTAATTTGATTTGGAACACTGCCTAAAAAGGCACTATTGGCAAGACACTTAGCCAGTACCTGGAAACCCAGGGGTGACAGATGAAGGCCATCTCTGGCAACCCATCACAGTCTGTTAATCATGTCATTCCAAACAGACAAATACTGGATCCCCTGATAATGACAGCAGACACTTAAGCCAATTGTTGAAGTCAATAATTTGTTGTTTGTACTGTGGTATTATCCTAGGTGACAGTAGTATACTGCTCAGGGAGCCCTTGCCACACTCCAACTTCAACCCCTCCCCCCATTCCACCTTGCACTAACTCGTCCATCTACCTCTACTATTACTTCATCCCACCCAAAATAATCCCTCCCCTACCAAAAAACTCATTTTCTCTCTAATATCTGTTGTACTATACTCTCCAATCTCAAATATTCTATTACCCTCTCCATGCATAATATTTTCCTAACTTATTAATGGCTAGTAGCTATATATTTTGAAATGTTAAACCTACATTTGAGTTTATAACAAAAATATTCACTTTATGTAAATGTTGAAATTTCTGTATTGAATTATGTCTTTTCATTTTTGTAACAGTGTAGCAAGCCATTTGCAAATATCATGGAGCTTATCTGTAAATGTTTGATTAGCTGTATGAACTATGTCCTTTTGTAACGTGTGGAATGCAACTTGCAATTATTCTGGAGCTTGTCTCCCCGGGCCTCCACTGAAAATGGGCTCTTCTTAGACCAGTGGACGTCCCTGGTCATCAAACTGAAATAAATAAATAAATAAATAAATAAATAAATAAATAACAACTTGTACAACAGAAGGAAGAAACTGTTGCAGAAAAAGGTGGAGTCCCAAGAATGGTAAAACTCCCTTATTAGCCTCGACAACAACTTGAGATCCCTGATGAAATCATCTAAAGTCAGCTATGATGGCAAAATTGCAGCAGACACTGACAACAATCACAAAGCCTTTGATAGTTATATCAATAACCTCTACAGCAATACCCAGAAGTAATTGCACAATGATACCTATACTGAGCCAACAGATATTGCCAACATTCTTGCCATCACATTCTCTGCCAGCTTTACCCCTCTCTCCCCCTTAGGGAAACAGTCAGAATGCCAGAAGAATGTCAGGCACCCAGGATTACTGCCACCCAGGTTACACCTGTATTGTCCACGGGCAAGAATACAGCTTCCATTGGACCACAAATTATCTGTGACTGTGTTTTACATGAACTACAAAGATACTGGACACCACATGTGTCTGCCCTGTTCAGTCACAGCCTCATCTCAGGCTTTGTCCCTCCCAAATGCTGCACTGCTAAGTCATCCCTCTCGATAAAGGTGTAACAACTACAGATCCTGGGAATTATCAGCCCGTTAGCCTGACGAGTTTGATATGTACAGCTATGGAGCGTATCATCAGGGACCTGATCGACAAACATATAGGTAATCTCCTAACTCTGGACCCCACACAGTTTGGCTTTGTGAAAGGGAGATCATGCCTGCTCAACCTGGTTGACTTCTTTGAGTCAGTCACCAGGGCTTTGTATGACAATTTACCATTACCAAGGGTTTTGCATCCACAAAGAAAGAGGTCATCATCTCTGTGTACTCTTCCCTCATTAGAACAATCATCAAGTATAATGGCCCATTTGGAATGTACCTCACTACACACCTGCAACAGCTGGAGAGGCCACAGAAGTACCTCACAATGAGGATCCTTGGGATTAAACATATGTCCTACTCAGACAGACTCAAAAGACTCCAGATATTCTCTGTCTCATATCACCTACTTAGAGGTGATCTCTGATTGACTTGCAAAGCCATGTCTGACTCAGCTCTTTTGCAAATGCTACATCAACAGACATCCCAATCTCTCTGCACCACACACTGCAGGGACCTCAACCTCATTACCACAATCAGCACAACATGCTGGAGGGACAGATTACTCACACAGAGACTGCACATGCCCTGGAATACACTTCCATACATGTCAAGCAATGCACCTAGATGACCCTGTTCCAGAGAGATCTTGATGAGTGGATGGGTAATAGAAAGCTCACCCCAGGGATCACTCCAGTGGATCTACTTGATGGAAGCACTGGGAGCTAACATCAGGTGGCACAGTGGCAGGGCACTTCTATGGACTAGACGTGTAATAGCTACATGGCCATTAGCCTAGTACAGACCTATGAACCTATAAGGGGAGTGACATTGGCATGACTGATAAAGTAGGCCAGTGGGTGGGTAATTTATCAAAATACTTCTTCCTTCAAACATACACCCTTACACACACTTATACACCCATTTGCCAGATCTGAGAGTAGAACCCCTACATATCTAGTTATTTGTATTAGAGTGTTACACAGTTATTGCATGTGCTATAGAGCTTACTGGGTGGACAGCTGGCCAAAGGTGCTGATAGGAGGAATGACATCAACATGACTGATAAAGTAGAGCAGTGGGTGGGAAACTTATCAAAATACTTCTTCCTACAAACATACACACTTTCACACCCACACACACATTTGCCAGAGCTGACAATAGAGCCCCTGCCTATTTAGTTATTTGTACTATAGTGTTACACAGTTATCACATGCACTACAGAGCTTACTGGGCAGACGACTGGCCAAATGTGCTGATAAGGGGAATGACATCAGCATGACTGATAAAGTAGGTCAGTGGGTGGGAAACTTATCAAAATACTTCTTTAAACAAACATACACACTTTCACACTCACTTATACACCCACATTTACCAGATTTGACAGTAGAACCCCTGCCCATATAATTATTTGTACTACAGTGTTAAACAGTTATCATATGCACTACAGAGCTTACTGGGCTGACAACTGGCCAAAGGTGCTGATAAGGGGAATGACATCAGCGGGAGTGATAAAGTAAGGAAGTGAGTGGGAGACATATCAAAATGCTTCTTCTTACAAACATACACACACTCATTTGCCAGATCTGAGATTAGAACTCCTGTCTAGCTAGTGCTTTTTACTATAGTGTTACGCAGTTATCACATATGCTACCAAGCTTACTGAGCTGATGGTTGGCTGAAGATGCTGATAAGGGGAATGACATCAGCAGGAGTGATAAAGTAAGACAGTGGGTGGGAGACTTATCAAAATGCTTCTTCTTGCAAACATACACATACCATCATTTAACAGATCTGAGATTAGAACCAATGTCTAGCTAGTGATTTGTACTTTAGTGTTACATAGTTATCACACATGCTATGGAGCTTACTGGGCTGACAATTGGACAAAGATGCTGATAAGGGGAACAACAGCAGGAATGATAAAGTGGGGCACTGGGAAGTGTTGTGGGTGGGAATGGCCTAAAACTGTTTCCCCTACAAACAAGCAACACACACTCTCTCAATCTCACATACATAACTGTCACTCACACACACACACACACACACACACACACACACACACACACACACACACACACACACACACACACACACACACACACAGTTGCCACTATTGAGATTTGAACCCCTACCTATCTAGTTATTTGTACTATAGTGTTATGCACATGCTACAAAGCCTATAGTGGTGATCAGTGTCCAATGGTACTTCTAAGGTGAATGAAAGCAGCATATCTTGTGAAGTAGGGCAATGTGAAGTGTACTGAGTGAGAAAAGTCTCCTAATACTTGGACCTATGGAGACACACACACACACACACACACACACACACACACACACACACACACACACACACACACACACATACGCGCAGGTGATGTGATATTATAAACTCAACCTCAGTACTGTTACACAATGGGGCTCACCTTGTATGCTGGCACGTGCAACTGTTTAAAACTAATATGCCACTGTCCACAGCAGGACATTACTGTATGCCATTCATAGTAGCCATGTGTGTGACTCACTCTGTGTCCTACTGTGTCTCTCTCTGTATGACTTTCTCTCAATTCCCCACATCTATGTGTGTGTGTGTGTGCTTGACATATGTTATCTGTTGCCCATATATATGTGTGTGTGTATCTCACACAACAGATACAGATATATCACATATGGGCTACCTACAGTTACCTGAGGGTAATCTTGTCTGATATGTGTGTGTGGGGACAGGTGAGGTGTACATAGCTGTCTGTATGCATGGACATATATACACAATATAGTCATATATTCCAATGTGGGTTCTAACATGTCCTGTGAATCTCTAAGTGTAGGAGCATGCCCAGTGTGACCTTCTATAGTTAGAGTGGGACTCCATTCCAGAGATAGGTGTACTCCAGTCCACGGCTTTGTGTGCTACAGCCATACCTCTCAGGAGTAGACAGGACTTTCCTCAGGGTACCTGATTTGTTTAGCAGTCATTTTCTGACATATCTGTAGTCTGAAACTGCAATGTATTGTGTCATTACCTAGATTCCAGACGTTCTCAGATCATCACAGTGCTTTACCAGAGGAATACTAGTTGTATGATGTGTAGACCAATATTATGATGGCAGCTATGTAACTTCTTGCCCAACAAGGCCATTTGTGAGGTGAGGCTACAGCCAGTGTAGTAATGACACATGGCTGTGTAAACAGTCAAGCAACCTGGTGATATACTGGCTGGGGATGTCCTGCTTTTGTGGTATTTTTCTAGCCTGACATGTCATATCCTTATGTGTGCATACCTCTGACCTGTACATTTTTATCAGGTTGTCCAGGTGTTTGGCTAGAGGTTTCATTGTTTCTATGAAAAATTTTATATTTATGGCAAGTTAGTTACATATAATTGAAGCGTGGTGTTACAAAATAATACAGACATTACTGTTTTAGAATACATAACCTTCAAACAATTCCCGCTACTGCAAACCCCTCACCCTACTAACTTTCTCAGTATGTAAGGGTGATATTTACAACACATGCCTTACATTATGCCTTTGTTCCACTTTTAATTCTGCCCTTGTCCAGACATCTTTCTGTCAGAGGTTGGGAGTTATGGGTGTGGGTACAGAGTACATTCATCTATGCAGACATGTCCATTATATGCAAAAGCAAACATAAGAAAAAAGGATTATTGAGAATGACTACTGGCAACAGTACCACAAAGCACTTATATTCACAAAAACCTTGGCACCTCTGCTACACATCCTTCAAGATGTCACTAATATGTGTAGCATATTAAACATAGCACTGTGACTTCCAGGTACGTCAGTGGCAGAGCAGTGGGTGTCACTGGCATGCATAACAGTTGGCCCTGCAGTTATCTGCACATGGACCTGTCAAAGGCAGCACTCTATCTAGGGCAGTATGAGGTGACTGGCAGGAGAACGTGCTGGCCAGATCCAGACAGTATTAACCACACATACACATAGCTCATTGACCCCTGCATATTGTGAACAGGCAACATGTTTTCATGTGCATTGGGTACAGCCTTGCCAATGTGTGCTATGTTACTATTTTCCTGCAAACATACATGTTACTGTATTTGTGTGGGTATATGGGACGCACACCTGTCAACTGTACACATTTGCACAGACTGTGCTGATATTTGCTTTACATTTTGGCTCCATTTACCATATGATTGTGCCCTGTCTTGGGGACTAAAAAGATATCATTAAAGATCCCAGGTCAGATTGTACTGGCATACATTTGAGTTTCAGACTTCTTACCCTTTATACCCTTACTGCAACTGTGGGTCCTGCTGTGCTATCACTGTGTGAGTCTGTAGGGAGTTAATTCAATATTGCCAGCATTTGTATGCCTTTACCAGACATTTTTCTGTGGTTTTCTGAAGCTGACTTGCTGTGTGGGTGTGAGGGGTTGTTATGGGACCCCCACCCTGACATTCATGCCTGTGTCTTATGACCCCCCCCCCAGTTAGCTGTCCCCACACATATACTGCAGTGGGATTTGCCACCTTGGGTACTACTGTATAGTGTGTGGATGCCAGTTTTGGGCAGATATTTCCTGGTGCCCCACATAGCTGTCAGTTGTGTGCTGCTATCCCAACAGGCCACCCCATTCCCTTGCATGCATGCAGCATTACCATAGATATGCTAGCAGAACATATTATTCCATTCATTTATTGTTAAGAAGACTGACTTACCTTGTGCTTGCAACAGTTGTGAGGACGGTGCTTGAGGGCCGCCTATGTTGGATGCACACAGTACACTGCCTATACATGGTAGGTTATAGGCAATGTGATGTATGTGACATCCATTTTACTGTGTGTGCAAGTCAGAGAGAGGTGTCAGTCCCTGGGGTCCCTACAGTGTCAGTGTGTGTGCTATGCATTGCCTCTTTGCCAAGGCCTGAGCATACTGGGCATGCCTCTGTCTGCCTACAGGAGAAGGCTCAGGGTTCTTCTCCTGTGAGTCCCTCTGTGCCTGTGGTGACCTTTGCAATGGTGGTGGGCTGTGTGGCCCTTCCCCATGCTGTTACTGCTGCAGCTGTTTCCACAGGATCATATTGTGTAGCATGGCACATACTATGAATGTGTGTACACATGTGGCTAGAGATTCCTGTGAGGCTCCACCAGATATGTCAAGGCAGTGGAACTGTGACTTGAGCATCCCAACCACACACTCTATAATGATCCTGGTTTGTGCATGTGCCTCATTATGGCATTCTTGTGTGTGTGTGTGTGTGTGTGTGTGTGTGTGTGTGCATTTCTGATGGGTGTTATCTACTGCTCCAGTGTATATCCAGCATCCCCCACCAGATGGACCTATGGGATGCCCCTACTGGCAAATGCCTGGTATAGTTGTGGTGAATGCCAGATGTGGGAGTTGTGATAGCTTCCAGGGCTGCCAACACACACATTCATGATAATGCCCTGGGCATTGCACATGACCTGGCAGTTGATGGAGGGGAATCCCTTGCAATTTATGTAGACTCTACCCTGTTCCCTGGGTGGTGCTTTGAAGTGGATGTGCATGCAGTCTATGGTACCCAGTACCTCTGGGTATTCTGCTACACAGTGGAAGAGGCGTATATTGTTCATCCTCTCCTCATGGGTGTTGGGGAAGTAAATGTGCTCACCAGCATGTGGTAGCATGGCATCCAGGAACTGTTATAGTACCCTGGATGCAGATGCCTGTAAGACCCCACAATGTCCCCAGTAGGTCTTTGGAAAGTACCTGCAGCTAGGATTCCTAAGGCTACACATACCTTGGTATCCACTGGGATGGGTTCCCCTTTGTTAGTTCTAGCTCTGAGTTGAGGCCAGCACAACTTGGTGATTTGCTAAAGTATGTCTCTGGCCACCCTGTAGCACTCTACTATCTCCAGATCATGTAGCCCCTGGTAAGTTCTCTGGGTCTGAACACTCTCCTCCTCTTCCTTGGTCTGTGGCAGTTGTCAGCATTATCCTCCTCTCCGCCATCAGCCTCTGACAAATACTGGTGGATCAAAGCAATGGCAGCCCTAACATTTTTCCAGTTAACATCCCCCCACATGTATACGACAATAGTGCAAAGTTTGTGGGAAAAAACAGACTGCAAGGTGTTTCCATACTTTATTCTGTTGTGCTGCAAATGCTGCCTGTATGATTGGCTGAATATGATACATTCCAGCTGCCAGCTATATTACTCATGGCTTTGATTTGGCCACTGTGAGTGTTAGAGGTGTTACTGGTAATTTGTGCATGACTGCCTTTATTCTGCTGTTGCCCTTTTTTAATTATTTTTTACTTACATCTCCTCCCATTTTCAGCTATGCAGCCATATGCCAGCTGTATTATTGTGTGCTCTGCATGGCCCATTGTGAGTTGCAATAGTCCCAAATTAGTAATTTCTACTTCATTTCTCCTTTATTGTGCTGTTGCCCTTTATTTCCTTTTTTTGCATCTCCCATTTTCAGCTATGCAGCCACCTGCCAGCTGTATTAATGAGTGCTTTCAATGGCCCATTGTGAGTTGCAGAATCCCATATTACTGATTTGTACTGCATTCCCCTTGATCTGCAATTTCCTTTTTTTCCTATATCCTTCCTGTTTAAGCCCTGGGGTGTGCCGCACAAACCCGTTTAGCTAGTGAAAACAATGCTAAGAAGAAAAGGTGCTCCCCTGGATGTGAACACGCTTACTGTTTCTGTACTTAGCTAAGCACAGCTAAGCTGTCTAGGACACATGCCCCTTACTTAGCTAAGCGCAAACCTGAGCAATGGAGCTGAAATGTGCTTACAGCAAGCATGGCACACCCTTTTCATGTTAGTTGCTTCTCCTGTCTAAACAATGGTGTTACAGCCCCCACAGTTAGGTGCACTGTGACACTTAGAAGAATTTTGTGATTCAGTATAAGTCCCCTCATTAGCATACCACACTGCCATAATCCATAGTTACTACACTACACAAGAGCTTTCCCCCTTAGCAACCACTGTTCCCTGCCATTGTTTTGATTCTGGTTACCACAGAGTATAATGGCAAAATGCAGGTTTGCCTTAAAATTGACTTTTTACATTTTTTTTCCATAAGATCCCATTTGAGCTGTGCTGCCCTATGCTTAGATGGCCAAGATCGGCCAAAAAATATATAAAAATTAAACTGTTTTTCATGCCAATGGCCATATATTTGACCACTGGCATGCCTACATATTAGGGTACATGCTTTTATTGGAGCTGTAATGGCTCCATTTCCATTTTTGCTGAAATGTATTCGGCTAGTAGCCAAATACATTCCTGCACCTTACACTGTTCCTACAGTTACCTGCCTACTTCCTGGATTGCTAATTCACCTCATTTGCTTGATTTTCACTAGCAAATGAGGTAATTAGAATCCTGCATGGATTTCCATGTAGGAACAGTGTCAGCACGCTTGTGCACGTCAGATCAGCTGTTTGCTGGATCGCTTGGTGGCCATATTCCATACAGGAACAGCTAGACTATTCCTACACAGATAAAAAAGCTTAATGAATCCTGGGGCATGTATTCAATGTAGTAGGCATGCCAAAGGCAAAATATACGGCCACTTACATGGGAAATAGTTGCAAAATTATAAAAAATAACTTATTTTTTTGTCCGATTTCAGCCATTTAAGCATGAGGCAGTGGTGCGCAAATGGAATGGGCCCGAAAATAAGGAAAAAAGTTGGTAATAAGCTTTTAAACCCATAGCAACATTCTGCCATAATAGCACAAAGTTGGCACTCCTGGAACCACAAACTTCAAAAGTCCTTGTAGTAAATGACCGTAAAACACTTGTAAGTGGTAGAAAAACACTTTTTATTGCACCAAAATAATTTATTATTTTGGAGCAATAAAAAGTGTTGTTTATCATTTGCAAGTGTTTTGCAGTTATTTACTACAAGGACTTTTGAGGTATGTGGTTCCAGGAGTGCTGACTTTGTGCTTTTACCAGTTTGTGTGTTTTTTTATGCTTCTCCATCTGCCATAATAGTCAATGGCATGCATAAGACAACAATACCATGGAATAGTGGTTGCTAAGGGGGAAGGCTGAGTGTCAGTTTTGTAACTATGCATTAGCAGTCAGTTTTATGAAAATAAGGGGATTGATACTGAATCACAGATTTCCCCTCAGTGTTAGCTTGCACATAACCATGTAGGTGGAACAACACCATGGTATAAGTATAAGAGGTAGATGACATCATAAGGGAAAGTGTCATGCATGCTGTAAGCTATTGGAGCTCTGTGGCCCGTGTTTGCCCTTAGCTAAGCACAGCTAAGGAAGGGGTGTTTGACCGAGGCTGCCTAGCAGTGTTTACATTGCCTAACTGGGTGTGTGGGCCATGCACTGGATTAAAAAAAACACAGGAAATAGCAGCTCTGTTCATATCTGAGCAGTGGTTATATGCACCGGGCCTCGGGGCTTAAACGGGAAGGCAATGGGAAGGGAAAACAGCAGTAGGCAATCACATTGAACTAGCATAGCTGGCAGGTGAAATGTATCAGAATCAGCCAACTACACAGGCAGCAGCCCAGCCCTGCACACTACTATAAACTATGCAAACACCATTCATTCTGTTTTTCCCAGAAACTCTACACCACCGGTGTACACAGACAGGGACATTTTATCTGACAAAACTAACAAAATGATCGGGGCTGCTGTTGCTCTCATACATCAATATGTGGAAGCGGCTGAGGGTGGTGAGGATGAGAATGCTGATGACCAACCCACAGTGAGGAGAAGGAGAAGAGTGTACAGACCCAGGGTAACCTACCAGGGGCTACATGAGCTGGAGATAGTGGAGTGCTATATGATGGACAGGGACATCCTACAGCAAATTGTTGAGCTCTGCTGGCCACACCTCACACACCAGGGTATGTGTAGGGTTAAGAATACTAGCCATAGGTACCTTCCAAAGGCCAACTGGGGATATCATGGGGCTCTCACAGGCATCAGCATCCAGAGTACTCCACCAGTTCCTGGATGCCATGTCAGCACATGCTGGTGAGCACATATATTTCCTCAACACCCATGAGGCATTGACCAGCAATATGTGTCTCTTCCACAAAACAGCAGAATACCCTGAGGTAGTGGGTGCTATAGACTGCACACACATACACATCAAAGCACCACCTTGTGACTGGGGTAGGGTCTACTTAAACTGCAAGGGCTTCACCTCCATCAACTGTCAGGTCTTGTGCAATGCCCAGGGCATTATCTTGAATGTGTGCGCTGGCAACCCTGGAAGCTATCATGACTCCCACATCTGGCATATGACACAGCTGTACCAGAGATTTGCCAATGGGAACATCCCATATGGCCACCTACTGGGAAATGCTGGTTACGCACTGGAGCCGTGGGTGATGACACCCATCAGAAATGCGCACACACCGAACAAGAACTCCATAATGAGGCATATGCACAAATCAGAATCATAATACAGCATGTGTTTGGGATGCTCAAGTCACGGTTCCGGGTCCTAGACATATATGGTGGAGCCTTGCAGTACTCTACAACTACGTGTGCACAAATTTTCATTGTATGTGCCATGCTACACAATTTGATCATGTGGAAACAGCTGCAGCAGGAACAGCATGGGGCAGGGCCACACAGCCCCCCCATCATTGCCAAGGCCAGCACAGTGACTTGGAGGAAGAACAACATGAGCCTGCCCATGTAGGCAGAAGGAGGCGTGCCCAGTATGGCCAGGCTTTAGCAAAGAGGCAATGCATAGCACATACACTGACATGGTAGGGACCCAGGGAATGACACCTCTCTCTGACTTGCACATACAGTAAAAGGGATGCCAAACATGACATTACTTGTGCTTTACCATGTATAGGGAGTGTACTATGTGCATCCGACATAGTCAGCCCTCTAGCACCATCCTCAGTAATGGCACAGCCACAAGGTAAGTCACTCTTCCTATCAATTGCTGAATGGAGTAGTATGTTCTGCTAGTTGTATCTATGGTATGGATGTGGGCATGCAACGGAATTGGGTAGCTGAATGGGATGGCATCAGATAGTGGACACCTATATGGGCAGCATGAAATCCATAACAAATACTGGTGTCAACAAAGTAGCAGTACTAGACAAGGTGATAAATCCCACTGCAATACATGTGATGGCCCATATGTGTGTCTATAGGACACACACATGCATGTCAGTGAGGCTCACATACCCAACAGCAGCCTCAGCCAGCAAGACAGGTGTAGATGACCATAAAGAAAGGCTGTACTAAGGCCTCCAATTGATGGCAATGGAGTGCAGCCCCCTCCAGACCTACACAGACAGACTACAACATGTCTGGCAGTTGTATGTTACTTCTGAAGTGAGTAAAGTCTGAAACTGAAATATAAAACCTAAGATCTGTACTCTACTGATATGCCTCTAATCTGCATGATAGGTGAGAATACAAAATGAAATGGAAGCCGACAGAGTACCTGAAATACCAGTACAGTCATAACAAATGTTTACAGTTGTCAGGTGTGTCCCCCTCTCCACAATCCTATGTAGAAATGCAGTAACATGTACATGTGGGTTTAATAACACTGGAGCACAGATTACCTGAGTTGGCTCAATTTACAGGATAGATTGTTACATGTGTACAATATGCAGGGGTCTGTGTGTTAGGTTGTTGTGTTCTATATTGTGTGGAAGTGGTCAACATGTAGGCATGAACGGCTGTGTCTTGGTGGCCTATGGCCAGTACTTTTGATGACAGTGGCATGTTCTGAAAACTGCAGTGCCAACCACAATGCATCCCAGCAAGACCCAATTCAGCAGTCATCCATACTCACTGTTCAGATGTCAATATCTGAAAGATGGACATGCCATGAATGTGGGCCCAGACATACACACAGTATGCAGGTGGAAGTACCCTAGACAGATAACATAAAATTTAACTGTCAACTGCACACACCTTTGGGATTGTACATACAGGTTAGCAGCACATTAGTTGACTATGTAGTATGGAATACTGATGTAGTCCGGCTAATCACTGGCAGAACACAAAAGGCACAGTTATGAAGTAATGAGAGACTGCCTATGTCCCCGCACAAGGCAGTATAAGGGGAATGATCCAGGTATATCTGTGAGTCAGCTGCAAGAGGCTTCCATATCACACATGCACTCAACTCACCCCACCATCAGCCACAGGTTTATCACAGGTCATATCCCTGCTGGTTGGGAATGAGTACAGTATGACCCCCACGTCTGTATGGGAATACCCACAGAATGCAGCATGCTGAAGAGTTGTCCATGCAGGTGTGTCCCTAGCTGTAAGCAGCACCCTGCCAGTATCCAGTCCAATGGATTAATATGGACAGGAACTTTCACGATTCAACAACTGATCGCTTCTTCAGACTCATTCACATACAGCAAAACAATGAATTTAAATCAAAACATATTCAATCAAAACACTGTTTCACTATGATGTCATTAATAATCAATTAAAACAGACTATATATGTGTTAAAAACTATTTAAAACATGCTCAGAATTCATACTTATAAAAATAGAAATACATATTATAAATACTGCTTCATTTAATGTTTTAAGGGTCTCAATTTCAAAAAAGGTTTCAATGAAGCTACACTATTTAACCCCGGGAGCTAATCTGCCTGCAACTGCAGGATCCATTTCTGTTCTGCCTCTTCCACTTTGTTTTTTGTATCTCCTCCTGTGATATTTTTACCAACAATCTCTATTACCATAAAATGAAAAACTTGTTGTGTGTTTTCAGTTTGTATATGTTTAGCCAGAGCACTAGTGTCTTTCTTGTTAATTATATCTCTCAGGTGCTCCAACACACGTTCTTTAAGGCACCTATTTGTTTTGCCTATATAGAATGCAAAACATTTAGTACAGAAACTAAGATAAACAAGATGTTGTGTTTTGCAATCTGCTTAGAAATTAATCTCAATAGTAAAAAGAAAAAAATGTAGAAACTGCATGGCCTGTAATTATCTCTATAATAAATCTGTTTTCCAGCATCCCACCTCAAAGTTTACTGTAACTAAAAAGAAAGACACTAGTGCTCTGGCAAAACATATACAAACTGAAAACACGCAACATGTTTTTAATTTTATGGTAATAGAGATTATTGGTAAAAATATCAGAGGAGGAGATATAAAAAACAAAGTGGAAGAGGCAGAACAGAAATGGATCTTGCAGCTGCAGGCAGATAAGCTCCCGGTTTTAAATAGTGCAGCTTCATTGAAACCTTTTTTGAAATCGAGACCCTTAAAAGACTAAATGAAGCAGTATTTATAATATGTATTTCTATTTTTATAAGTATGAATTCTAAGCATGTTTTAAATAGTATTTAAAACATATATATTCTGTTTTAATTGATTATTAATGACATCATAGTGAAACAGTTTTTTGATTGGCTATGTTTTGATTTAAATTAATTGCTTTGCTGTATGTGAATGAGTCTGAAGAAGCGATCAGTTGTTGAATCGTGAAAGTGCTTACTCTTGTATCTTTCGTTAAAGTTTAATCTTTTTGAGCCTTGGATACCCATTCAGCCATGGTCAGTTTGTTTATTTTATTTTTGCTAAAACAGTACATATGTCTGAATATCTCTGCTAACACCAACCATGTAACACAAGCAGCACAGACACAATATTTACAGTATCCCACTTTTGCCCGTTGTGACTCCATATTGTCAACCTATCTACAGATATCCTGTAGAAACAGGTCGCTAGCTGTAGGTGTAGAACACCAAATCCTGGACTGCAGTACAACCTACCTGGGATGGATTCACACACTCAGTACAAAAGGCCATACTGGGCATGCTCCTACACTTAGCGAAATGAAGCCCATGTCTGACAACAAAATACAGAAAGTCATACTGGGCATGCTCCTACATTTAAAGAAATGAAGCCCATGTCTGACAACAAAATACTGAAGGTCATAAAGCCCATGTCTGACAACAAAATACAGAAGGTCATAATGGGCATGCTCCTAAACTTAGAGAAATTAAGCCCATGTCTGACAACAACAGTGGACTATACATATCTGACAGTCGCAGATGTCTGTGCACACACACTACACTGCACACCATTCGTGCTTTACACAAACATTGGATAGGTTCACCCATAGCCAAGGCCAACACACTATTATAGGTCAAACATACACACACACAGATGTGGGGAAGAGAGAGACAGACAGTGACAGAGAGATTTCCATCATGAGACCTGTCCCACCCACCACACATCCAATTGGCCAATATCACATGATGTGCTGTTGTCAATCACTGTAGACATTTGCTTTTGGTATCCCTCAGGCCTATAGTCTCTGTGGTGTTTGTAATAGCCGTGTAACATGATAGTTCAAATCAGTATTCATCTAGCATTTGTATACCCAGTCCTGTCAAATGTATGACTGAGTGTTTTGTGTGTGTGTGTGTGTGTGTGTGTGTGTGTGTGTGTGTGTGTGTGTGTGTGTGTGTGTGTGTGTGTGTGTGTGTTTCCAGAGGAATGGTTTATGGCCCATTCACACACACTGCACTTCCCATTGCTCCTGTTATCTCTCATGCTGTCAGCCACCTTGAAATAACCCTCTGTCCAAATATTAGCCTTATAAGCTCTGTGGCACTTGCGATAACTGCGTAATGCTATAGTGTAACATACTCGTTAGGTAAGATTTCTAATCCCAGATATGGCAACTGTGTGTGTGTGTGTGTGTGTGTGTGTGTGTGTGTGTGTGTGTGTGTGTGTGTGTGTGTGTGTGTGTGTGTGTGTGTGGTGATTAATGATTTTGAGGCCATTCACCTCCCATTGCCCTACTTTAGTAAGCCTGCTGATGTCAGTCACCTTGAAATAGCCCTTTGGACAAGGGCCAGCCCCATAAGCTCTGTGGCGCATGTGATAATTGCGTAATGCTATAGTGTAACATATTAGGTAGGAGTTCTAATCACAGACATGGCAACTGTGTGCGTTTGTGTGAGAGAGTGTGTGTGTCCTTAATAATACCTGATATCATGAACATTCACACTTGCTACTCTCCCCTTACCCCTTCTTTAGCACTGCTGCTGATGTCAGTCACCTTCAGAGATACCTGTGGAGAGCTTTCCAACATGTAAGCTCCATGTTGTGTGCCATAAAGGTGGAACAATGTAGTAGCAGTAACTACACAGGTATGGGTTTGAATCTCATCTGTGCAAGTGTTTATTTGTGTACCTCAAAGATTTTGGCCCCATTAACACCCAGTACAAATCTCAGAGCCTGACTTTAGCAGTCCTGCAGATATTATCCACCTTAGAAGTACCTGTTGCCAATCCTAAACCATGTCAGGCCAGTGGTGCATGTGGTAAATGTGTAACATGATGGTCCGTAAAGATTGTTAGATAGAGGTTTGCACCTCACCCCTGGCAAATGTAAATGTGTGTTTAGTGCAAAATTATTTTTGGGATCTGTCACCGACTACATCACCCAATCCCAGTATTTACAAGGGCTGGTGACGTTCCTCACCTTAGAAGTACCTTGGGACAACATCCATCCTGTAAGCTTCATGGCACATGCGATAAATGTGGTACAGTATAGTAACACTACATAGCTAGGTAGGGGTTTGAATCTCATTACTGGCAAGTGTGTGTCTGTCAGTATTCTGTGTGAAGGTTGCTGTGATTGTGTAATAACAGGTGGGTTTTGCTAAATCATTATGTTGAGGACCTAGTATATGTCACAATGTCCACCTTACAAGGACAACAGATGTCAACACCAGAGATGCCCTACATGTGACATTTTGGATTGGTGAACAATATAGGCAACCCTTCTGTTACTCAGAGAACACTCTCCACCCATGTTTCATACAAAAGCACACTTGGCTAGGCAACAACCACTATATTGGTAGTTCCCTGCATATTGCCTCACAGATAGTAACCACAGTGTGATTGCAGTGGACTACATGCCTGCTGACCACAACAGTGTCACTGACATCAGAAAGTACTGTGATGTGTTACATCTCTTGACTGAGTGTATGTTATCCAGCAAGTAAAAGGACATGGCACCCTGTTCCAACCCCGCAGTAGGCAAATAAATGCTTACAGTGGCCCCTTTGCTCTGTTCTCCACTGGACACCTGCAACAACTGTAGAATCTGCAAATGTAAACCACAAAGGGAATACCATG